>NC_092225.1:69895107-70092607 GCF_036320965.1 Panulirus ornatus | reverse complement strand
ACCTGGAGATAATGCCAGACTTTTCCATAGATCAATCATGAGGAGAGGGAAGGAACACACACACAGAGGGACGAGTTGTGGAGGATGATGTACAGTACAGTTCAGCGAGGATTGGAATGACAAGGTCAGGAGCATATTTTGCAATGGAAGACTTTATAGACCTAACCTCAGTGGGATGGAGGCTCAGGTCTCAGACACCACTGAACTATCGAGAAAAGTGACGGGAAAGTCGAGGGGAAACAAAGATAGAACCAAAATTAAGGGACATGAGTTAAAATAGCCTTCGATTTGTCCACAGTGGAAAAGAGAGGAGCAAGGGGTGACTTGAGTCACAACTTTTCACTTTGATAATGTCGGCAATGAACAATCGGCAGTGAAGAGTCGGCAGTGAACAGTTCTTTCAAAACTGCAAAGTTAGAACAACTAGAAGAAATAACACAGAAATCTAGGACGATACATGTTAGCGAAGATGTAAAGAAGTACTTCTCCAGTATAAGGCTTGAGGATGACTGGAATGAACTGAATAATGAAGCCATCAATGTGGACATCGTAAAGAAAAAAAAGGTGTATACATGTACTTGATGAAGGCAGGTTAGGCCAGAGTACACTAGGTGGAGTGGGCGTCTTCTGGACACACATAAAGTGGACGAACCTCTCTGGCTCTACATCTTCAGACAATGTTCCATAACACCTGGTATTGAGGTTTACTTCAGGGGCGTATTTAGCACAGACACCAATGGTGGTACATAGCTTCAGGGGCGTCCTTAGCACAGGCATCAGTGCTGGTTCATAGCTTCAGGGACGTCCTAAGCACAGACACCAGCACTAGTTCCTAGCTGTAGGGTCGTCCTTAGCACAGACACCAGTGCTGGTTCATGGCTTCAGGGGCGTCCTAAGCACAGACACCAGCACTGGTTCATAGCTTCAGGGGCGTCCTTAGCACAGACACTAGCACTGGTTCATAGCTTCAGGGTCGTCCTTAGCACAGAATACCAGTACTGGTTCCTAACTGTAAGAGCGTCCTTAGCACAGACACCAGCTCTGGTTCATAGCTTCAGGGGCGTCATTAGCACAGACATCAGTGCTGGTTCATAGCTTCAGGGACGTCCTAAGCACAGACACCAGCACTAGTTCCTAGCTGTAGGGTCGTCCTTAGCACAGACACCAGTGCTGGTTCATGGCTTCAGGGGCGTCCTAAGCACAGACACTAGCACTGGTTCATAGCTTCAGGGTCGTCCTTAGCACAGAATACCAGTACTGGTTCCTAACTGTAAGGGCGTCCTTAGCACAGACACCAGCTCTGGTTCATAGCTTCAGGGGCGTCATTAGCACAGACATCAGTGCTGGTTCATAGCTTCAGGGACGTCCTTAGCACAGACACCAGCACTGGTTCATAGCTTCAGGGACGTCCTTAGCACAGACACCAGTACTGGTCCATAGCTTCAGGGGCGTCCTTAGCACAGACACCAGCACTGTTTCCTAGCTGTAGGGGCGTCCTTAGCACAGACACCAGTACTGGTCCATAGCTTCAGGGGCGTCCTTAGCACAGACACCAGCACTGGTTCCTAGCTTCAGGGGCGTCCTTAGCACAGACACCAGTGCTGGTTCCTAGCTGTAGGGTCGTCCTTAGCACAGACACCAGCACTGGTTCATAGCTTCAGGGACGTCCTTAGCACAGACACCAGCACTGGTTCATAGCTTCAGGGGTGTCCTTAGCACAGACACCAGCACTGTTTCCTAGCTGTAGGGGCGTCCTTAGCACAGACACCAGCACTGGTTCATAGCTTCAGGGGCGTCCTTAGCACAGACACCAGCACTGGTTCATAGCTTCAGGGGCGTCCTTAGCACAGACACCAGCTCTGGTTCATAGCTTCAGGGGCGTCATTAGCACAGACATCAGTGCTGGTTCATAGCTTCAGGGACGTCCTTAGCACAGACATCAGTGCTGGTTCATAGCTTCAGGGCGTCCTTAGCACAGACACCAGTACTGGTCCATAGCTTCAGGGGCGTCCTTAGCACAGACACCAGTGCTGGTTCCTAGCTGTAGGGTCGTCCTTAGCACAGACACCAGCACTGGTTCATAGCTTCATGGGCGTCCTTAGCACAGACACCAGCACTGGTTCCTAGCTTCAGGGGCGTCCTTAGCACAGACACCAGCACTGGTTCCTAGCTTCAGGGGCGTCCTTAGCACAGACACCAGTGCTGGTTCCTAGCTGTAGGGTCGTCCTTAGCACAGACACCAGCACTGGTTCATAGCTTCATGGGCGTCCTTAGCACAGACACCAGCAATGGTTCATAGCTTCAGGGGCGTCCATAGCACAGACACCAGCACCGGTTCATGGCTGTAGGGTCGTCCTTAGCACAGACACCAGCACTGGTCCGTGGCTTCGGGGGGCGCGTTGTGCTCACCGCCACCACTACCTGAGCTACTCACTGTCGTATCACTGTGGGTCCTGATGACCTCAGCTGAAGGAGGAGGAGGAGGAGGAGGAGTAGTGATCCGTAACTGGAACGGTGTCTCGCGTGTCTCACCTCTCGAGTCGAAGCTTCGTGACTCTGGCGCGTTCGAGACCGACCCGAGACGACGACTCCCCACCTTCTTTGTTTTTTGTTTACTTCACCTTTCAGTAGTAGCTCACCTTACGTCGCTCAGGCGTCTCCCTTGGACGAGTGACGAGGTGTGAGTGATGTCGCACGCGCGTGTGCCGGGAGGTGGAGGAGAGGCAGCAGCTAGGGCCACGTGGTAGTGCAGACTAAACACTGCCTCTCCTCGACTCAGCGCCGCCGCCGCCGCCGTCGTCCTGACGCAGGTGCTCTCCGTCTTCCGTAATGCATCGTTTTCTTTGCTCCGTCTCGTGACCATCTCCGCTCGGCCGAAGGCGCCCTCTCCCCTCCGCGCACGGCGTCGCTCACGGCGGGCGACGCAGCGCCCTAAGGGCGACGACACTTGGGAGGAACTTTCACATGACTACCCCCTCCAGATCCCAGGAGGTTTTTGAGGTTTGGAGGAAGAGAGAGAGAGAGACAGGAGACGCGGGCGGACGCGAGGTGAGTGAGCGAAAGGTGAGCGAGCGATAAGTGAGAGTGGGAGACCAGGTGCTGTCTGTCACCTGCCTGGTCCTTACCGAGCCACCTGCCCAGCCCGCACCTCTCGCTCTCCCGAGGTCACCGCTTGTGCACGGGTCTGGTTGGCTGGCTGACTAGGGGACCATGGTCGTGGTGCTGGTGGTCGTCGTCGTTGGTCGATAGGGACGATGGTTGTTAATGGACGTAGTGGTAGTGGTCGTGGTTGTTAGGGACGATGGTTGTTAATGGACGTAGTGGTAGTGGTCGTGGTTGTTAGGGACGATGGTTGTTAATGGACGTAGTGGTAGTGGTCGGTGTCGTTAGAGACGGTGGTGGTGGTCATGGTCGTTAGGTAGATGGTCGTTAGAAGTGAGAGTGGTCTCTTTAAAGGACTACTGATGGTGGTCGTTAGGGTTGTTGGCTGTGGTCGTTAGGGAAACTCGTGATGGTCGTTGGTCATTAGGGAGGTTGGTGGTAGTTTGGTCGTTAGCGGGGGTGATGGTTGTTGGGGGTGGTGAGGGTGGGTGCTGGTGACTGGTAGTTAAGGTGGATATTGACTAACAGGACTGGCACTGTCCTCCTCCTGGTGGGGGGGGGGGGGGGGTTGTCCGGGTGTGCCACCAGCTGGGGTAGTGCAAGTGCTTCCCCCCCCCCCCTTTCCCCCCCTTCTCCCTCCCTCCCTCCTCCCCCGTTCCTCCACCACCAGGCAGGGGCTTGCTGTAAACTAGGTCAGCGCCACAGTTACATCCGTTACTACCACAGCTACCACCGTTACTACCACAGCTACCACCGTTACTACCGCAGCTACCACCATTACTACCGCAGCTACCATCGTTACTACCGCAGCTACCACCGTTACTACCACAGCTACCACCGTTACTACCACAGCTACCACCATTACTACCGCAGCTACCATCGTTACTACCGCAGCTACCACCGTTACTACCACAGCTACCACCGTTACTACCACAGCTACCACCGTTACTACCACAGCTACCACCATTACTACCGCAGCTACCATCGTTACTACCGCAGCTACCACCGTTACTACCGCAGCTACCACCGTTACTACCACAGCTACCACCGTTACTACCACAGCTACCATCGTTACTACCACAGCTACCATCGTTACTACCACAGCTACCACCGTTACTACCGCAGCTACCACCGTTACTACCGCAGCTACCACCGTAACTACCACAGCTACCACCGTTACTACCACAGCTACCATCGTTACTACCACAGCTACCACCGTTACTACCACAGCTACCACCGTTACTACCGCAGCTACCACCGTTACTACCACAGCTACCACCGTTACTACCACAGCTACCATCGTTACTACCACAGCTACCACCGTTACTACCACAGCTACCACCGTTACTACCACAGCTACCATCGTTACTACCACAGCTACCACCGTTACTACCACAGCTACCACCGTTACTACCGCAGCTACCACCGTTACTACCACAGCTACCACCGTTACTACCACAGCTACCACCGTTACTACCACAGCTACCATCGTTACTACTACAGCTACCACCGTTACCACCACAGCTACCACCGTTACTACCACAGCTACCACCGTTACTACCGCAGCTACCACCGTTACTACCGCAGCTACCACCGTTACTACCACAGCTACCACCGTTACTACCACAGCTACCACCGTTACTACCGTAGCTACCACCGTTACTACCGCAGCTACCATCGTTACTACCGCAGCTACCATCGTTACTACCGCAGCTACCACCGTTACTACCACAGCTACCACCGTTACTACCACAGCTACCACCGTTACTACCGCAGCTACCATCGTTACTACCGCAGCTACCACCGTTACTACCACAGCTACCACCGTTACTACCGCAGCTACCACCGTTACTACCGCAGCTACCACCGTTACTACCACAGCTACCACCGTTACTACCACAGCTACCACCGTTACTACCACAGCTACCACCGTTACTACCGCAGCTACCACCGTTACTACCACAGCTACCACCGTTACTACCACAGCTACCACCGTTACTACCGCAGCTACCATCGTTACTACCGCAGCTACCACCGTTACTACCACAGCTACCACCGTTACTACCACAGCTACCACCGTTACTACCGCAGCTACCACCGTTACTACCGCAGCTACCACCGTTACTACCACAGCTACCACCACACCTACATCCCGTTACCACCACCAGCATCACACTATTATGAACCTCATCACAAAACCATCGCCAACTAATTCCCGAAATCATTGAAGAAAATCTACGTCTCCCCCACCACTCCAGACACCCCCCCCTCTCCCCACACACACACACACACACACACACACACACACACACACACACACACACACACGAAGCAGTCTTAACCCCCAAAACACTAACAACATCCCCTCATCTAACAAGCATGTCAACATACTCATGAATGCTATTCAGAATTTAGCCACAACCTAACTACACCCTTGAAGCTGAAGTCGTGAAAGACGACACATCCTCCTTCTTGAAACACCTCCTCACCCAAGCATGACATCCACTGATCTTCTAAACACAATACAAACCATCAAGAACTCACCTGCAACTGGCCAGGACAACGTATCACACTTCTACATAAAACATGTCGACCCAAAATGCAATCCAGGCCCTCACAAACTTCCTCATCTAAGCCTAATTTACACCAAGAACATCACAAAACATCTGGAAATCGATCAAGAAAGTACCCTTCCTGCTCAAAAAAAAACCCAAGTTTCCCCCCTAACTCCCACTCCTGCTTCCACCTTATATCACGGCTGTTATCAGTAGCCACACCCTCGAAAGAATAGAAATGTTATCAGCAACAGAGTCGAATATGAGCCTCTCACCCACACACAAGGGGTTTAGACCCAGTCACACACACACACACACAAGGGGTTTAGACCAAGTCACACACACACACACACAAGGGGTTTAGACCCAGTCACACACACACACAAGGGGTTTAGACCCAGTCACACACACACACACAAGGGGTTTAGACCCAGTCACACACACACACACAAGGGGTTTAGACCCAGTCACACACACACACAAGGGGTTTAGACCCAGTCACACACACACACAAGGGGTTTAGACCAGTCACACACACACACACAAGGGGTTTAGACCCAGTCACACACACACACACAAGGGGTTTAGACCCAGTCACACACACACACACAAGGGGTTTAGACCCAGTCACACACACACACACACAAGGAGTTTAGACCCAGTCACCCACACACAAGGGGTTTAGACCCAGTCACACACACACACAAGGGGTTTAGACCCAGTCACACACACACACAAGGGGTTTAGACCCAGTCACCCACACACACAAGGGGTTTAGACCCAGTCACACACACACACACACACACACACACACACACACACACACAAGGGGTTTAGACCCAGTCACACACACACACACACAAGGGGTTTAGACCCAGTCACCCACACACACAAGGGGTTTAGACCCAGTCACACACACACACACACACACACACACACACACCACTAACACACTGCACACACACATCTCACGCAACACATCCTGGGTACACTCAACCTCACACTGCAGCAGTAGCAGTGTATATAAACAAAGCATTTGAGACTGTTCCCTGATATACGTCCCCACACAAACGCTACTTGACACCATCCTCCACACAAAACTAAATAAATAAATGAATCGTTAAACACTTTCACGGCTGGGAGGAGAGTCAGTCAGTCATTTATACAGGCTGGGAGGAGAGTCAGTCAGTCATTTATACAGGCTGGGAGGAGAGTCAGTCATTTATACAGGCTGGGAGGAGAGTCAGTCAGTCATTTATACAGGCTGGGAGGAGAGTCAGTCATTTATACAGGCTGGGAGGAGAGTCAGTCATTTATACAGGCTGGAAGGAGAGTCAGTCAGTCATTTATACAGGCTGGGAGGAGAGTCAGTCATTTATACAGGCTTTTCCTCGAAACATTCAGACTCTCCAGTGAGGTTCCCCAAGTAAGTTGCTTTTTCATCCAAGCCTCTTCGGTTTCTTAAATAACCTCAAATGACCTCACGCAGGCAACTCATTATTTTTTTTTTCTCTAAGACATGAATACCTCCAATTCTAAAATTACCATTGCCCAAAACACCTGGAAATTACTTTCCCACGAGGTCTTGTACCATAAGCACCAGTCAAAGTTTATTTGTATATTGCCACTAACATATATGTCGACATTACTTTGACTGACAATACTCACATTTAACACCACCTCCTTCCTGAAGAGAGTGTACATCCTGTTTAGTACACGATCCTACTGGTACACATCACGTATGGTACACGTCCTTCATAGTATACCTCCTTCATGGTACATATCTACATGGTATACACATCCCTCAAGGTACACATCCTTCACGGTACACATCCTGTATGGTACATATTATGTATGGTACACATCCTGTATGGTACACAATGTGTATGGTACCCATCATGTATGGTACAGATCGAGTATGGTACACCTCCTTCATGGTACACCTCCTTCATGGTACACCTCATGATACACATCCTGTATGGTACACACTGTATGGTACACATCCTGTACGGTACACATCGTGTACGGTACACACTTCTATATCATTAAATCTAGGTCGCGTCTAGAAACAAAAGCGATCTAAGTCTGTGTGACCTTTATATGTGACCTCAGCTGGACCTTCCATGAACTCATCAGCTGATGGGCGGGAGGTACCACACTGGTGACCACCAGCCATCTTGACCAGCTGAGCGAGTCGCTTTTGTTTTCTCTGGGCGTCCAACATTGCGCACTTGTGCCCTTACAAAGAGGCCAGCCGCTGAGCAGCTGGTCGTGTCCTTAGGTTTAGCTGGGCGACGCTTCGTCTCGACCAGACGAGTCTACAGGAAGTAAACTGGTTCTAAATTGCTTGGTTTACCATGTTCCTGTAACGAATGATCTTGTTTCTTATCCTTTACTTTGTAGCTACAGACGTATGTGTTCGTGTGGTTTACCCTGCTTTTGGCTCCAGATGAGGTCCCCTCGTACTTGAATTTTTGTTACATTTACAAAAAGAAATTAATTGTTGGGTTTACCTGCGTCTGGCTACGTTAGAACGTATCTTTTTCTGTTAATTCTGTGTTTAGTTGAATATGAACGTGTCTTCTACAGTCTACTTTGTGTCTAGGTAGATATGAATGTGTCCCCTTTAGTCTACAGTGTCTTTAACTAAATAGGAACGTGTCTTACACAGTCTACCTTGTCTCTAGCTAGATATGAATGGTTTCCCATTAGTCTACAGTGTCTTTGAGTAGATAGGAACGTGTCTACTTTAGTCTACCTTGTCTCTAGCTGGATGTGAACGTGTTTTCTTTGGTTTACTCTCGATGGGTTAATAGAAAGCACTCACGGTTTTAGTCTACCACGTTAAGTACCATGGCGTAAACTTGGTATTTTAGTCTACATTGTGTTGAGGTAAACTTATCAAGGATTTTGGTACCATGTTGAAAAAATAAAACCTTAACGTTATCTTTCATAAGGATTGAGTTTAATGTCCAATGAAAATGCAACAGGATTTTCATTTTTACTTTCCTCTATAATCATTTTGTTGGCTGAAGGAGTGTTTTCTGCCGGCATTTACAACGAGCAGTTACTCACAGCATGTAAATCTTTTACATTAGTCAGTCACATACAACAGTCAGTTGTTAACGTGTCACTTATCATACGGTAAACAGTCATTCAAGGTAATGATTAGTTTACAAGAATGACCTAAGATAGCACATCCTTCAGCCCAGGGAATCAGTTATGAATGTTAATTATTTACAAGAAGTAAATTATTCAAATGAGTCATTTACAATAGCCAGCATTTTTACAAAAATCATCCATTTACAGCAGGCAGCCTCTCACGTCTGTTAGGTTTTATTTTTTAACTTGATATATTTTTTTGCAGATGCAGATTTATTCTGTCTATATAAAGTATATGTGTTCAGCGTTAAAGATAATGACACGATAAATGCGAAGAGAAGAAGGATTAGTTCCAAATAGTTTCGATCCTGAATCAAATGATTTCTACGGAAGAGGTTTTGAATCTGTTGTAGGATAGTATATGTACACATGACGTGAGAGGACTCCTCACCTCTGGTTTGGTAAGGTCTTGAACACTCCAGCCCCTCTACACACACAGGCGCCTCTTTTGCAGAAGCCACTT
Source organism: Panulirus ornatus (assembly GCF_036320965.1). Taxonomy (NCBI): domain Eukaryota; kingdom Metazoa; phylum Arthropoda; class Malacostraca; order Decapoda; family Palinuridae; genus Panulirus; species Panulirus ornatus. The sequence continues at coordinate 70,083,325 of NC_092225.1, read as the reverse complement.
CGATTCGTTGCTATTAAGAGAGAAAAGAGATGGGAGTCTTCCCTCTCCTCACCTCTGGTCTGGGAAGGGCGTGCATGCATGAACACCCAGGTCGTCTGCGAGAGTCAGTTCGACTCATTTTGGCGACAGATGACCTGGATCTCCACCTCTGGTCTTATAAGATCACCTTCCCAGGTCCTCCGCTAGAGAACGCATAAGACCTCACTACTGACGAAGGAGGCGTCTTCACCACTGTTGTAGGCTGGTGACGCCCTTCATGCTTCAACAACCCCCCCCCCCCCCTCCAGCAGGAGGTTCCTCTCATTCAGCCACTTCGACTTCCTCTCTCTCTCTATCAAGACGTTGGAGTGATTCTGAGTTCGAGGTGGGGCCAACCCGAGGTGGGTGGCGCTGCTCTGTCATGGAGTGGAGTGTTCATCGAAGGGGTTGCCGGGGTGGGAGCGTAGGGGGACTGAATTAATGTAAGGGGTTAAGGGGAAGAGCTGATGGAGGTAGATTAAGTCTAAAGCGGTAGAGGAAGCGGCAATTGAGTCGGTAAATCGACATAATTGGTCATGATTGAGAGTGAATTTTTTTTTTTTTTCCCCACAACGCAAGTTAAAGGTTAATGGTCAACACAGAAACTGTTTTGATATGTTAAGCTGGCGACATTTTGACTCTGAGGCAATGTCTTGTGGAAATGCACCATCGAGGAAAATAATGGTATAGGATATGTTGATGTTACTACAGTCATAAATGTTGGTTATAAATACTACCTGTACAACTACTACTACTACCACCACCACCACTACTACTACTACTACTTCTACTACTACTACTACTACTACTACTACTACTACTACTACTACTACTACTACTACTACTTCTACTACTACTACTACTACTACTTCTACTACTACTACTACTACTACTACTACTATTAATACTACTACTACTACTACTGCTACTACTACTACTACTACTACTACTACTACTACTACTACTACTACTACTACTACTACTTCTACTACTACTACTACTACTACTTCTACTACTACTACTACTACTACTACTACTATTAATACTACTACTACTACTACTGCTACTACTACTACTACTACTACTACTACCAATGCTATTGCTATTGCTACTACTTCTGCTACTACTGCTACTGCTGTTGCTACTACCACTACTACTGGTGTTGCTACTTCTACTGCTACTATTACAACTGCTACAACTGCTGTTGTTATTGTAGCTGCTGCTGTTGTTGTTGTTGATGGCATTACACTTTCACTTTGTCGTTTTTGTTGAGAAGTACATTAGATCCCGTAAATGTTGGAGGAAGTGATGGAGATGTTTAGAAGTTAAGGATGTAAAGATAATGTGTTGTTGGAGAAAGCTAGTGGAGGGGGGGGTGGTGGAGGAAGGAAGACTCATTAGGTATAGAATGATGGAGTGATGAAGACAGTGTTGGAGACGCAGTGATAATGTTGGAGGGAATTCGCAGGTAGGGTTGGTGAAGATGGGAATAACTGTGTGGTGGTGGAGACGGTGGAGGGATGGAGAAAGAGGTGAAGATTTGAACGTAGTGTCTGTACAGTGATGGAGAGATGGAGAAGGAGAGTTAAGGCTGTATCTTGGTGGAGAAGACAATGGTGGGGATCAAGGTTGTGCCTCCTTGATTTCGTGGTGACCTGCAGCGGAGAGGGGCGCATCAGGAGACGAGGTGGTCCTGGTCGTTGTCATGATGGTGATGGTGGTGATGGGGGAGAAGGGAGGGGAGGACGGGAGGGGACTGTAGTGAGGTATAGGGGCGGTGTGTGTGTGTGTGTGTGTGTGTGTGTGTGTGTGTGTGTGTGTGTGAGGGTGGGATTGGGGAGGGAGGGTTGTACAACGGTACATACGGGTGTTGCACACTCACCCCTCCGTCCTCACACTCTCTCTCTCTCTCTCTCTCTCTCTCTCTCTCTCTCTCTCTCTCTCTCTCTCTCTCTCTCTCTCTCTCTCTCTCTCTCTCTCTCTCCCAGACCAGCTGCCGGCGTGAAATATAATGACAAAATCGCTTAATTACCTTAAATACGGGAGGATCAGGGTGTTAATTAACACCAGGGGGGGGGAAGGGTCGTTTCCAAAAGGGTGTGTACGGGTGAGGAACGAGGCAGTCGTCGTGTTTGCTGGCCAATCACAAGGTGGGTTGGGGGGAGTGGGTAACTACGGTACGAGCCAGACGACCTCACCAGCTGGGGGCGGGGGGGGCGGGGGGGTAATTGGGCCCACCTGGTCCAACAGTCTGGCTAGGATCCTAACACACACACACACACACACACACACACACACACACACACACACACATATATATATATACATCTTAGTATATTTGATCGCCGTTTCCCGCATCGGCCAGGTAGCGCAAGGAAACGGCGGTGTTAAGTATAAGATCCAGACCTACTTGGTTACAAGATTAAGTCAAATGATGTTACAGAGTTTACTAATGACTGATGTTGGTGTTGACTGGGATGGGGATGTTTTGGGAGCCGATCTGTACCAGCTGTAACGGGCACGACGTAGCGAGGTTACAGAACTACAGCTGGTGTGTGTGTATGTGTGTGTGTGTGTGTGTGTGTGTGTGTGTGTGTGTGTGTGTGTGTGTGTCATTAAAGCCAAGACAGTGTACATGTACCCAAGAGCAGGATCTCCTTGCCAAAGGCGTCCTGGGACAATGACCCGAGGATAACCTTCCCTCTCCTCCCCCGCCTTCCCCCACACGTCCTCTAGCAACTCCAAGGCTTGCGCCACACTCAGTAGCAGGGACAGGAAGTTCACGAACAGGGATACGGGTATACACACACGGGTATTAACTGCTCCCGTGTAAGGAAGGACAGAAGACACACTGTCGCTCACACGGGACCAGCTGCGGAGAAGAGGCCACGTGACCTTGACCCAGATAGCGAGGAACAACAAGAGAGAGAGAGAGAGAGAGAGAGAGAGAGAGAGAGAGAGAGAGAGAGAGAGAGAGAGAGAGAGAGAGAGATAAGCAGATGATGATAACATGGAAATGGGAGAGGGCGAAGATTGACTTATAGGAAAGAATGGAAGGCAACTAAAGGCTGGATGAAGAATATGGAGTGTAGTGTTGGTGATACTGGTGGAGGATGGGGGTGTAGTGTTGGTGATATTGGTGGAGGATGGGGGTGTAGTGTTGGTGATATTGGTGGAGGATGGGGGTGTAGTGTTGGTGATATTGGTGGAGGATGGGAGGGTAGTGTTGGTGATAATGTTGGAGGATGGGAGTGTAGTGTTGGTGATACTGATGGAGGATGGGAGTGTAGTGTTGGTGATAATGTTGGAGGATGGGAGTGTAGTGTTGGTGATACTGGTGGAGGATGGGAGTGTAGTGTTGGTGATACTGGTGGAGGATGGGAGTGTAGTGTTGGTGATACTGGTGGAGGATGGGAGTGTAGTGTTGGTGATATTGGCGGAGGACGGGGGTGTAGTGTTGGTGATACTGGTGGAGGATGGGAGGGTAGTGTTGGTGATACTGGTGGAGGATGGGAGGGTAGTGTTGGTGATACTGGTGGAGGATGGGAGGGTAGTGTTGGTGATAATGTTGGAGGATAACACATAATGATGGTGTTTATCGCTGCAACAATTTTATTTTCCTTTGTGAGATATAATAATTGCTTGTTTTCGATCCATTTAATATGATTTTGATACTCTCTCTCTCTCTCTCTCTCTCTCTCTCTCTCTCTCTCTCTCTCTCTCTCTCTCTCTCTCTCTCTCTCTCTCTCTCTCTCTCTCTCACACACACACACACACACACACACACACACACATGGTAACTACATATAAACAAAGAGGAGGCCAAGCAGCCCCAACAAGGAATCACCATTTCCACTCCTCACACCGCCTCGCCTCACCCAATACATACTAATCGACCCTACCATATAAGTCCACCTCAATTTTCATTTTGATTGCCGTTCCACTATCACCCACACCCCCAACCTTCCCCTCTTCCACCCCCCACCTCCAACCCCCCCCATCAACACCCCCCCATCAACACCCCCCCCATCAACACCCCCCCATCAACACCCCCCCATCAACACCCCCCCCCCCCCCATCAACACCCCCTCCTCCAACCCCTTCCCCGGACCCATGGCTCTGGTGGCCACAGCTCGCATCATCAGCTACAGAGAGACGGGAGAGCACCAGCAGGAGGAGGAGCAGCTGCAGCAGCTGCTCCTCCTCCTCCTGCTGCTGGTGCTACCACGCCCTTGGTCTGGTCTGCTGGCCCGCTGGCCCGCTCTGCCTGGGCGAGAGAGAGAGAGAGAGAGACAGAGAGAGAGAGAGCTGTCCAGCTGTGCACAGGCCGGCACGTGAAGGCAAAATGATCAGATCTCTTCCCGTTCCTCTCTCTCTCTCTCTCTCTCTCTCTCTCTCTCTCTCTCTCTCTCTCTCTCTCTCTCTCTCTCTCTCTCTCTCTCTCTCTCTCTCTCTCTCTCTCTCTTTCTTTTCTCTCTCTTCTTTTTTTGTGGCACAGGGATTGTGGTGTCCGTCTATCCGAGGATGTCTATCCTGTCATACCCGCTTCACCCATCCTATTCCAGCTACCACCCTACCATACCCACCCAATTCTAACCCATTAGCCACCACTTCACCCAACCTCCACCCATTTAGCCACCACCTCACCCAACCTCCACCCATTTAGCCACCACCTCACCCAACCTCCACCCATTTAGCCACCACCTCACCCAACCTCCACCCATTTAGCCACCACCTCACCCAACCTCCACCCATTTAGCCACCACCTCACCCAACCTCCACCCATTTAGCCACCACCTCACCCAACCTCCACCCATTTAGCCACCACCTCACCCAACCTCCACCCATTTAGCCACCACCTCACCCAACCTCCACCCATTTAGCCACCACCTCACCCAACCTCCACCCATTTAGCCACCACCTCACCCAACCTCCACCCATTTAGCCACCACCTCACCCAACCTCCACCCATTTAGCCTCCACCTCACCCAACCTCCACCCATTTAGCCACCACCTCACCCAACCTCCACCCATTAGCCACCACCTCACCCAACCTCCACCCATTTAGCCACCACCTCACCCAACCTCCACCCATTTAGCCACCACCTCACCCAACCTCCACCCATTTAGCCACCACCTCACCCAACCTCCACCCATTTAGCCACCACCTCACCCAACCTCCACCCATTTAGCCACCACCTCACCCAACCTCCACCCATTTAGCCACCACCTCACCCAACCTCCACCCATTTAGCCACCACCTCACCCAACCTCCACCCATTTAGCCACCACCTCACCCAACCTCCACCCATTTAGCCACCACCTCACCCAACCTCCACCCATTTAGCCACCACCTCACCCAACCTCCACCCATTTAGCCACCACCTCACCCAACCTCCACCCATTTAGCCACCACTTCACCCAACCTCCACCCATTTAGCCACCACCTCACCCAACCTCCACCCATTTAGCCACCACCTCACCCAACCTCCACCCATTTAGCCACCACCTCACCCAACCTCCACCCATTTTGCCACCACCTCACCCAACCTCCACCCATTTAGCCACCACCTCACCCAACCTCCACCCATTTAGCCACCACCTCACCCAACCTCCACCCATTTAGCCACCACCTCACCCAACCTCCACCCATTTAGCCACCACCTCACCCAACCTCCACCCATTTAGCCACCACCTCACCCAACCTCCACCCATTTAGCCACCACCTCACCCAACCTCCACCCATTAGCCACTATACCCCAACTCCAACCTACCATGCACCATACACAGTCTTGCCCTACCAACCTACCATACAACCATACTTGGCCTCTCCTCACTACCATACCTCATCTATGGATACAAATGTCAGATTTCTTACGTTATGGGCAGTTCTAATTCAAATTCTATTAATAATGGTGATTCTGTCTGTCTGTGGAGAGAGTTAGATGCCGGTTTGATATCCTAGAGCAGCCGGCAAACGTACCCAGAAGAACCGGCACCGTATCTAAAACAACCGGCACATTTTGCAGCAGAGCAGCAGCATAGCAAAGTGGAGGCATAGCAGCATAGCAGCGTAGCAGCAGCATACCAGCAAAATAGCATAGGAGCTTAGTGCCAGCAGCAGCAGTAGCATGGTATCAATATTACAGCAGTCCGGCATAACAGCAGCATAGTAGGAGCAGCAGCATGACAGCATAGTAGGAGCAGCAGCATGGCAGCATAGTAGGAGCAGCAGCATGGTAGCATAGTAGGAGCAGCAGCATGACAGCATAGTTGGAGCAGCAGCATGGTAGCATAGTAGGAGCAGCAGCATGGTAGCATAGTAGGAGCAGCAGCATGACAGCATAGTAGGAGCAGCAGCATGGACAGCATAGTAGGAGCAGCAGCATGGTAGCATAGTAGGAGCAGCAGCATGACAGCATAGTAGGAGCAGCAGCATGACAGCATAGTAGGAGCAGCAGCATGGTAGCATAGTAGGAGCAGCAGCATGACAGCATAGTAGGAGCAGCAGCATGACAGCATAGTAGGAGCAGCAGCATGGTAGCATAGTAGGAGCAGCAGCATGACAGCATAGTAGGAGCAGCAGCATGGTAGCATAGTAGGAGCAGCAGCATGGTAGCATAGTAGGAGCAGCAGCATGACAGCATAGTAGGAGCAGCAGCATGACAGCATAGTAGGAGCAGCAGCATGACAGCATAGTAGGAGCAGCAGCATGACAGCATAGTAGGAGCAGCAGCATGACAGCATAGGATCAAGGCTGACCACAGGCTGATCGAAGGAGCTAATGTGGTGTGGAACTCTGTCATGGGAGAAACTTTGTGTGTGGTGTAAAACTTTGGCGTGGGTTAAGACACTTGGCGTGAGATAATACTTTGGTATAGTGTAAAACTTTGGCGTGGGTCAAGACATTGGCGTAAGATAATACTTTGGTATAGTGTAAAACTTTGGCGTGGGTTAAGACATTGGCGTAAGATAATACTTTGGTATAGTGTAAAACTTTGGCGTGGGTCAAGACATTGGCGTAAGATAATACTTTGGTATAGTGTAAAACTTTGGCGTGGGTTAAGACATTGGCGTAAGATAATACTTTGGTATAGTGTAAAACTTTGGCGTGGGTCAAGACATTGGCGTAAGATAATACTTTGGTATAGTGTAAAACTTTGGCGTGGGTTAAGACATTGGCGTAAGATAATACTTTGGTATAGTGTAAAACTTTGGCGTGGGTTAAGACACTGGCGTAAGATAATACTTTGGTATAGGGTAAAACTTTGGCGTAGATTAAGTTACTGGTGTTGGGTAATACTTGGGTAAAGCATAAAACTTTTGTGTGGATTAAGACTTTAGTGTGGGATAATACTTTGGTACAATGTAAAACTTTGGCATGGGATAAAAGTTCGTGTGTGTGTGTGTGTGTGTGTGTGTGTGTGTGTGTGTGTGTGTTTGTGTCTGTACGTGCGTGTGTGTGTGTGTGTGTGTGTGTGTGTGTGTGTGTGTGTGTGTGTGTGTGTGTGTGTGTGTAAAACTTTGTTATTGGATATGAGCATTTTGTGTGGGTGGAGAACGTTAGCATGGAATATAACTTTGACTTTGGTGTGGAGGTTTGGCATGGGGGTAAAAGTTTGAGGGACACTTTGGCACAAGCGAATAACTTTAGCATGGAAGTAAAACTTTTGCATGGATTGTAGATCTTTAGGATGAACGTAAAGCTTTGAGTCTGAAACTTTGGTAGAAAACGTAGGGCGGGTAAGACCAGTGTTGTTAACTACTTGCTCGACTACCACCCTCCCTAGAGGTCCCAACAGCCACTACCCTCCCTAGAGGTCCCAACAGCCACTACCCTCCCCAGAGGTCCCAACAGCCACTACCCTCCCCAGAGATCCCAACAGCCACTACCCTCCCCAGAGGTCCCAACAGCCACTACCCTCCCTAGAGGTCCCAACAGCCACTACCCTCCCCAGAGGTCCCAACAGCCACTACCCTCCCCAGAGGTCCCTACAGCCACTACCCTCCCCAGAGGTCCCAACAGCCACTACCCTCCCCAGAGGTCCCAACAGCCACTACCCTCCCCAGAGGTCCCTACAGCCACTACCCTCCCCAGAGGTCCCAACAGCCACTACCCTCCCCAGAGGTCCCTACAGCCACTACCCTCCCCAGAGGTCCCAACAGCCACTACCCTCCCTAGAGATCCCAACAGCCACTACCCTCCCCAGAGGTCCCAACAGCCACTACCCTCTCCAGAGGTCCTAACGGCCACTACCCTCCCCAGAGGGCCTAACAGCCACTACCCTCCCCTGAGGTCCCATCAGCCACTACCCTCCCCAGAGGTCCCATCAGCCACTACCCTCCCCAGGCGGCCCAACGGGACAAGAGAGCATCGCCCTAACTACCCATCATCGTCGGTAGAGTCACACGGTCGTTAGACATTTCCCTCTCCATCAGCCAATTATGTGGTCGATGGCCCGTGAGATTGTTAACGATTGGGTTTCCGCCATTAACAAGCCATTGGGCGGGAGGGGGATGGTTGGAGATTGGTATCAGCCCGGCGAAGAATAATTATCATAAGGAGAAGGGAAGGGCATCTGCTTCCTCTCCCCCTCACTCGCCACGCACACGCTATCTTCTGCCACGTGCTGCTCCCTCCCCCCCCCACCCACCAGCACCACGTGCCACCCCCTCCCTCCCCCACCAGCAACACGTGTTCTTCACCTTGTCACCACACACCACCGACCAAGTGCTCTCAACCCATACCAAATCAGTCACTGCATAAGGGAAAAAACCTAACATTTTCTAACATGTTAGTATATGTTAACTAGCCCAGCTCTATCGTGGTTGTCTGGTCATATCCTGACCTTAGTTCAAGCTTACGCATCATATTATAGATGATATTAACGCCAGATGAACTCTAGAATATAACACAGGAAGGCGGGAGGCGTAATGGCGGGAGGCGTAATCAAGTAAGGTACGAAGTGAGACGCTTGTGTTTATGTACGTATTATCTATAAAGAACTACACACAGATCCTGTGCATGGGTCAGGAGGACCAGCACCACGTCTGGCCCTCACCAACCATCCGCGTCCTTCTGCGTTTGAATCTGGTACGCCGTGACGTCATGGGCCGGCGGCGCGCGCAGGCAGGTGTTGCCGCCACGCGCCAGACACATGTTTGGCTGGCGTGGGTCAGCTGGTGTCGGGGTCGTGTTACCTTGTGGCGCTGGGGTTTTCTTTGTATATATATATATATATATATATATATATATATATATATATATATATATATATATATATATATGCGTCATTGGCGTTAATGATTAACAACTTCCCAAAATTTGATATATCCTCCGGGAGTCTGGCGTTTCTGTGTCCACTTTACGGCGGTTTTGATTGGGTCGAATCATCGCTGAAATCAGATATACTGTCACACACTAGCCAATACGAGAGAGGATAGGTTATGATAACACTCGTCCGTGTCAGAATGGCCTTAGAGTTAAATGCTAAATGAGGAAAATTGAGGCTGAAGGGGCTAGGCTAGAGGGAGGCCTCCTGGCTTGCCAGTGACTGATGCACACACACGGAGCGACGCCTTGTCAAGCCAGTGGCACACAGCGAGAGGAGGAGAACCATCTCTTCACGATAGAATCCTTAAGAACAAAAGACGGTCGTGATTGTAGAGTCTCAATGCCCCTGTAAACTCGGTACTGAGGTATTCTGTAAACTCGTTACTGAGGCATTCTGTAAACTCGGTACTGAGGTATTCTGTAAACTCGGTACTGAGGTATTCTGTAAACTCGGTACTGAGGTATTCTGTAAACTCGGTACTGAGGTATCCCTTGACGTCTGGATGAACCCCACACAAGAAACCGTGTTGATCGCAAGAGTCAGGAAACGTGCGAGAGAAAAACTTAAGTGATTAAGTATCTACTACTTAATCACTAAAATAAGTTTTATCTCTCGAAGGGAATACGACACGGAGGGAGAAGGTTCTATGTAGACGGGCGGAGGTGCATGAGCAACATCACCAAGGCCAGGGAGAAGGGAAATAATCATTGCAAAAATCATATTCCTAAAGTGACTGATGAAAATATAAAGAAAATAAGTCATAAACGTAAATATCAGAGACGTTATCATTAGTTGAGAGTTCAGTGGGGGTTCATACGCCAACCCTTCACCAGCAGGACCCGTGTTAGACATGATATCCAGTTCTTAGACACTGCCGTCTCCCAGGTTCAAGATCACCATCACCCAGACCACCATCACCCAGACCACCATCACCAACACCATCACCCAGACCACCATCACCCAGACCACCATCACCAACACCATCACCCAGACCACCATCACCCAGACCACCATCACCAACACCATCACCCAGACCACCATCACCAACACCATCACCCAGACCACCATCACCAACACCATCACCACCACCCAGAGCACCATCACCACCACCATCACCACCACCATCACCACCATCACCACCACCATCACCCAGACCACCATCACCAACACCATCACCACCATCACCCAGACCACCATCACCAACACCATCACCACCACCATCACCCAGACCACCATCACCACCACCATCACCCAGGCCGTCACCAGCGACACGTGACTGATATAACGCAACAGCATCCCAGCTGCTGAGGAACACACACACACACACACACACACACACATATATATATATATATATATATATATATATATATATATATATATATATATATATATATATATATCTTTCTTTTTCTTTCAAACTATTCGCCATTTCCCGCGTTAGCAAGGTAGCGTTAAGAACAGAGGACTGGGCCTCTGAGGGAATATCCTCACCTGGCCCCCTTCTCTGTTCCTTCTTTTAGAAAATTAAAAAAAAAAAAAACAAGAGGGGAGGATTTCCAGCCCCTCGCTCCCTCCCCTTTTAGTCGCCTTCTACGACACGCAGGGAATACGTGGGAAGTATTCTTTCTCTCCCTATCCCCAGGGATAGTATATATATATATATATATATATATATATATATATATATATATATATATATATATATATATATATATATATACATATATAATTTGCGTGGTTTTTCAACTCATGTATTCTCCAGACTCAATAATCTTCACTTCACAAGCTACAAGTGTTGTCGCTCAAATATGGAGAGATAACCTAACCCTTACACCGGCCGTGCCGCCCAGCCCATCACACATGTCATGAATACATTCCCCTCACACGTGTGTGTGTGTGTGTGTGTGTGTGTGTGTGTGAGAGAGAGAGTCCCCGTCAGTGAAGACCAGCCCACCGCCCCTCCTATATCACAAAGCACAAATTGAATATCGTAAAAAAAAAAAAAAAGGGAAAAGAAATGGGAATCTCTCTCTCTCTCTCTCTCTCTCTCTCTCTCTCTCTCTCTCTCTCTCTCTCTCTCTCTCTCTCTCTCTCTCTCTCTCTCTCTCTACAACTGTCGCCTGTCACCCCTCACCTCAGGACTGAGTGGGGGGGGGGGGGGAGAGAGAGAGAGAGAAGACCATATAATGCGTATGTAGCCGCAGGGAAATGATATATTAGTCCTCCCCCAACAGCCCTTTTATGGCCAGGAGCTACCATGCCTCACCTCACCCCTCCCCAACCCCCCGCGCCTTTGCCACGTATCGTACCTCCCCCCTTACACACACACACACACACACACACACACATATACTTTACGTACCACTCCATCCCCCCGTCCGTCCCTGCCTCAACCACCTCTGTGTCCAGCCGTAGATGGCGTTGTTCCAGTTGAAGTGACGCTAATGAGGTAAGGAACTCCCGCTCTGAACCCTGTAGCAAAGTGGTGTGTGTGTGTGTGTGTGTGTGTGTGTGTGTGTGTGTGTGTGTGTGTGTGTGTATGTGTGTGTGTATGTGTCTGTGTGTCTTTGTGCCTATTTGTTCCCACGAAGAGACATCTATACACTCGTAAGGTCCCATTTCTTAAATTCTCTTCTGTATCTCAAACTCTTCTACTAATCTTTATCATATCTTGTACCTCCGTTAAATCTCCACTTAGTTCGTTCCGTTTATTTCAGAGTTCTGTTACCTTTACTGTTGCCTTTTCTGTTACCTTCAGCTTCTCCCGTTAGCTCAGAATTCTTTCATCTTCTTCCATTTCCTTCAGCTTCTGTTTGTTCAGAATTCTGTTATATTTTCTGTTATCTTTATTTTTTCCCTTTAGTTCAGAATTCTCTTGCCTTCCCCGTTGCCCTGACTGTCTCTCCTCGCATCGCTTCTGGTTCTTGTCTTCCTCCTCAGCTCCAGATGCTGCTCCACGTCAGCATCGTCAGATTTACGAACATATCTAAAAGATACGATACCATTTCTCTATGTTATTCTATCTTACATTATGGTCAAGTGTTGGATCCTCCTCCTGTCTTCAACAGCTTGGTTCGTTTTCATTCAAATCCTGTTTTTCATATCTTCCTCCGAACCCTTTTTTTTTTCCCCACCAGATGTACGTGATGTTGGATATTGCAATTTTGAGGTCGAGAATGAAAAGTATTTTTCTGCTTGAGGGCAATTTTTTTATCTTTTACTTTCCATCATATTGCATTTTCACGACCAGTCCAGCAGAGGTTGAAGGTGATGTCTAGACTGGTTGCTGCATCAGTCCCTTAGCTTCCTCCTGCAGGAGAGTGGCCATACCCGCCTCCTGGTGAGGTTACAGACATAGGTCGGCAACGTGTCATCATCCAGACCCACTGCATTACAGTCGGGGTTGAGTCTCATCAGCCAAGTATCTCGGAGTTTATCTCGACCTCACACATTGGTTGTGACGATTCTGTTTGTGGGTTATGATTCGTCTCATAACCTCAAGCATCAACTACAGACACGAATTCATCCATGATACGACTCCCTCGGGCCAAGTCATTTGCTGGTAAACAAATAAGATATTTGCAGCGGCTCCAAGACTGGACCATGGGGAACACCTCTAGTGACTCATCTGTTTGGAGAAGATACCCTCTGACAGGTTTTCTTTGCTCCCTTTAGGCTGGATATTCCTCGATCCACCAAAGGCGTCCTTGAATTGTATGAACAACAGCGGTAACGGGGACACTAGAAGGCTAATGTGCAGCAGCAGGGAGTCGATGATAGTTTAAAAGTCTGCTGATGGGAAGTTCATTTTTTTGTCGTGTAAAATTCCTTTTTTCTTTTTACCAGACAACCCAGTAGTGGGTCAATCAGGCCTACTGTTGTCTGTTTTTCTCATGTAAACTTATGTGAACTCATGTAAACCTCCTGTGGGGGGACACTCAAAGCACTTTCTGGTGACCTAGAAGTACACAGCATCCTCATTCATCTGTTTGGCTACGGCATTACACACTCCGTCGTAAAGGCTCAGGAGAGTCGTAATACATGACCACATTCCTCTAAAAACTATGTTGAGTCTTGCTCAGTGTAAGGACTTGATTGCTTTCCTTCTTGACCATCTTTTCCAGGAATATACACACTAACATTGGCCTGTAATTTGCAGTATTTCCCCCCGTAGTTTGTACTTTAACTAACATTAGCTTATAATCTACAGCATTTTCCCCTATAGATTATTATTCACTTAGGTATGACGTTTGATGTCTTCCATTTCTAGTGTATCAAAACCACCTCAAGAGATCACGTAAGCAGTATATCGTATGATCAGGCAAATGTTTCTAGATCCTCGCAGAGCACCAAGTGTGGAGAACCATCACCAAGTTCCTGTGTATTATAGAGATCTACCTCCTTCAGGAGCCATATTCCTTCCTTTTCTAGAGACAGCAACGGGATTTCTCTTCCTTCCCAGTTTGGTATAACTGAAGACGACGCGTCTTCCACTCTGATTCAACTCTAAAACTTAGCTTTCGTCTCCCGCACATCATTCCTTCCTTCAGTAATCTTTCATTCCGAGTCTTTCATACTTGCCATCTTCTTTTTCAAAAAGAATTTGCTCTTGGCAGATTTATGGAATGATTTCGTATATTCCTTCGTCTAGCCTACAACACATTTTGAGATTCCAACTTTCTTCTTTCTCTGGTCCACCTCGCTGAGTGAGCCACTGATCTCTCATACATTCTAGATGGTGTTCGACGAGCCTTTCCTTCTGTGTCTTCCCGATAGAACGTTGCTATATTTCCCTTGGTCTTCAGACATCTGCAGGTGAAGCATGTCTTGAACCATTGGTCTTCATGTGTCTCGTCCATTATGTACTTCACGATATCCCACATACCACTTTACCTCACTCTGACTGCAGAATTCATCTACCCAGTTTATATTTTCCTTCTTTTCATCTTCCTAATGTTCCCATCATTGTATCTTCGCTGAGCATTCTGTGTTCCTTCTATCGTTCTTTCGTTGATTCCAGATCAACTACGTAGTCAAACTCTGGTATTTCGTGATGGCTTATTTCCACTACAGGAGCACCACAGGTGATGTGTCCAACACCCACAAAGCAAGGCCGAATGTTGACGATGTGTATCTGCTCATTTGCCCCTCATGTGTTGAACGACTTGCTGGTTCAGGAGAATTTCATGAGTATATTCTACGAACTTACGCCTCTATGCCTGACTTTGCTCATGTGGACTGGAGTACTGCTGGGTGATAATGCTGTACTCTTCCATTATTGAGAGTTTTTCCATCATCGATAACGTCTATCTCGCCTCGCAGCCTCCTGCAGCAAATAGATCCTGATATCAATCATAGCATTATCTATTTGATCCAAATGTTCGTGTACTATTTTTTCTTTTCAGTGGTATTGTATATATTATACAACTTATCAGACTGCCATCTCTCGCTGTAATTAACCCCTTCCTCCCCAAACTGTGTGTATTGACCCTCGTTCACTAAGGGGCATCTGGTACCGGATGTCATCCCCCAACAGGAGGGTTGGATGCCATCCACCTCGGGTGGGTTGTCTCTCCTCGCTTTCCCAGTGGGTTTCCTCGGGGTCGGGGAAAGCGTGGTACATGGCCACCTCCGCGTTAGCTCTGTAACACTTTGATTTGCTCCTCCGAATATTATCTCTGAACTCCACTTCCTCTGATTCAATTGCATATTTGATCTGCATTTATTGTCAAAGTGCAATGTCCGTATGTAATGTGTGTGTGTGTGTGTGTGTGTGTGTGTGTGTGTGTGTTCAGACAGACGTGGCGTACCAGTTATCAGTTCATTTACATACGCGAGTGCGTATGTTTTGTGTTTCAGGACTGATGTGTGCGTCTGTGTAAATCATCTAACTCTGCGTATAGAGAGGTAATTACACACTTGTGATAGCTATGATTTCCGATCTTTCCCATCAGACTGGTCAGTATTTTCCCTCGGCTTCCCATGTGGACTGTGATGATGTGACGTCATGAATGATAAGGATGCCGGGGGGGGGGGGGGGGGGGGTGAACGAGCGCAGGTGCCAGGGTCTCGCTGCCGCCATACGTCACGCGCACATGGATGCCTCGCTCACAACCCTTCCCCCTCCCCACACACACACACAACACCAACGCACTCTAAATATACCCCAACGCACTCCCTTTATTTACCTCCTAACACGAACCCATAATGTTGGGGGGAGGGGAGGAGGTGTGTGGAAAGTTTGGGAAGAGTGGAGGAGGTGTAGTGTGTGTTTGTGTGTGTGTGTGTGTGTGTGTGTGTGTGTGTGGCCCCGCGCGCGCGAGCGAGGAGGCCTGGAGCGCACTTGGTGGGGGGGAGGGGGGAGACGCCCCAGCGCCCCCCTCTCCCTCCGTCCCATCCCGAAGATCCCAACAGTCCAGCCAGACTTCGCTCCCTCTGCTGGTCTTCGTCGACTACATCTATCGTATGGTCTCCCCCAGCGTCGTGTACCATCTATCGTGCAGACGTTTTACATCGTCGTCGTGCACCGACACACGACCCTCGCGGCTCCTGTGGTGGTGTGAGGTGAGCTCCAGTGACACCGCCTCCGCCTCGCTGTGGACCACGACAGCCACGGTTGTAGCGTAACCCGTTCGTGGCCCAACACCATTTCTCTCCCTCCCTCGCTGGCCAGAATCTAAATGAAAACAACCCTCCGTATCTGGGGGAAGGGGGGTGATCGCGTCCCCAAGAGCAGTCAGTCCCACGATACAGTTGAGATAATATCCTCCCCCTCGTTGCAAGCGTCGAGATGAGGTGAAGATAATGCTCAACAGGTGGGTATAGTGTGGCTTCTGGCAGGTGGGTGAAGGGCAGCGTCCGGTGGGACAGGTGTGTGTGTGTGTGTGTGTGTGTGTGTGTGCGGGGTGTTGCCCAGGGGCATATAACCACAGGCACAGGGACAAGCTCAGCCAGTGTCGACCCAGCCCTCCATTGTGTCACTACCTCCTCATCTTGCTCTAGTTCTCGTCATCTGACCCCCGCCCAGCCTCCCTCCCTCACGGGTCAGCGACCGAAGTTTTCGCTTCTCATTTCCCTCCGCCACGTTGACGTTGTCCTGACGCGAGGGGAACACGACGTCACATGTGTGTGTGGGGGGCGCGCGGCGCGCGGGGGGGCGGCCAGCCCAGCCCAGCCCGGCGCCATTGTTACTGTGCCACGTCGCACATGAGGGACACGACGTCGCGCGGCGGCAGGGGGAAGTTAGACGGCTCTTGCGCATCGAAGTCGTCGCTGGTTGGTGTGGCCCCGCGCGCGCGCCCCGCGAGGCCCCAGATGTGGAGATCGTGCAGGACAGTGACGTCGTCTGTGTGTGTGTGTTTGTGTGTACGATGGTGGCTGTCATCGCCCCGTGCTGTATTAATAATCTATTGTGAGTTGTACACATTATTCCACGATGTCTCGATCTTGAAGCTTTCATGTCACTCTGGCGTGCAAAAATTTGTTCTATTCTCGACCATCTAGAGACGTTCTCGGTGATGACAGTGATATACCAGCGATGGCTGAAGCGTTAATCCAAGATATGTAGGACAGTGCCTCGTCTTGTACAGGACCAGGGCTGTGTAATTTCATTCTTTTTTTTACTTTAACTTAAAATTTCGTGTCATTTCCCATCTTTAGCGCATCTGAAGGTGAGCGGTGGTAGAGTAGACGTCCCAGCTTTCGCGGTTTCCTCGTGTGTTGAGTCAGAGGGAGATGTTCGCCCGTATAACATGTGCTGATAACTCATTTGCTCGTTTGCTGGCGCAACTCAGCGTACAGTTCACCCTATACATTGACCCAGCGTGTGTACAACCGCTGGTGTAGACTTACAACGCAGTGTGACCTCTGGTTGTATGTATAAGTGTATGGAAACCCTCGCGTGTGTAGTATGAACCACACACAGTTGTCACCCCGGCCATTTTCTCTCTCTCTCTCTCTCTCTCTCTCTCTCTCTCTCTCTCTCTCTCTCTGCTTCCTTCTTTTTCTCGTTAACCAGCATTCCCTCTAAACGCCTGCTCTTCCCTGGCACTACGACTTGAATGACTTTTGAAGACACGTTGACCCACGCCACCCAAGTCCACTGAGACAACTCGCGTTTCACGTTGTATGTGATGCTGTGTCGAGACGAGGTTCAGTTTGCCGACCAAACCTTCTATCGGTCTTTACGGCGTAGGTTGACCAGAGGTACCTAACTAATTGACTCCTTTTCTGTCCTTCCTTTCCTTCTTCAGGTGAATCCTGTTTTGCATAGTTCCTCTTCGCTATCCTAGTTTAATCCAGTTACATTTAGAGGCGTTCTGTATCCAAGGGTTCGAACACCACAGACGAGTGGTATTTAAGTCGTGTCCGAGATATTTCGAATTTTCGAATCCATGTTATCCACTTTCCCTTCACCTCTTCCCTCGAGTCCACATCCTTGCACGAGTAGTTCCCTCGCTTGTTCGGTCGTCTTGGCTCGTCTGGCGTCTTCCATTCCCGCGATTTTCTTTCCTCAGTAACATTCTTCCCTTTTATTGCCTCACTTTGGTCCTCTTCGTTGGAACCGATGACTTTCAGTGATCTGTCTGGCCCTCGGTCTGGTCCCATACGTCTAGTTTCTCATTCTAAATCCAGATTTTTATTTTTTCTTCCCAGTCCAGACTATCTTTTTTTTTTTTTTTATATCAAGATACTTCACCATCAGTGTATCTATCCTGTTTATGTCAGGTCTTCATGAGTCAGTTGGGGGTTTCAATGTCACCTTCGTCAGTCTAGGGTCACCTTCGTCAGTCTAGGGTCACCTTCGTCAGTCTACGGTCACCTTCGTCGGTCTACGGGTCACCTTCGTCAGTCTGCGGTCACCTTCGTCAGTCTAGGGTCACCTTCGTCAGTCTGCGGTCACCTTCGTCAGTCTAGGGTCACCTTCGTCAGTCTACGGTCACTTTCATGTACTCAGTTGGCCTCCGCTAGTACAGCTGTATGCAGTCAGTCAGACCAAGTTAATGCTGCTTCTAGTTATACTGTTGCTGTAAATGCTGTTCCTCGTTATATGCTTGTTAGCTCTACAGCTGCTGCTGCTGCTAAGTATGCAGTTGATGGTTATGCTACCACAAATTATGCTACTGCTTGTTATGTGGCTATTAGTCATGCTGCTACTAGTTATAATGATTATGCTACTGCAAGCCACACAAGCAGCTTAGAAGGATTGACTTTGAAATGCATGAAGATCTCATTTTTCGTCGGCATAAAATGTTTCAAGCATTTTGCGGTGTAGAATTACCTTTTTGCAGAGTTTCTTTGTAAAAAAAAAAAAAAAATGCTTCTAGATCTTCCTCTGTTATGGTTTATGTTCCAAGATCTTCAGCTGTTTGGTCTTGAGTTAATCTTCTACGGTTTGATAACGTCAGGGAAGAAAGAGAGAGACGTATGTGTGACGCATACAAGTGTGGGACATCAACGCTTCCCAAGTAATTATCCCAGTATCCCACTTCAACTGGGTCAGAGGGTGAGGCGTTGAGTGTATCATTGATGCAATCTGTTGATGATGGCTGGCTCCCCCCACCACCTACATCCTCCTCCTCTCCCCGTGGAGAGTGTGTTGAAGTCCCCCCCCTCCCCCTTTTTCTCTCTCCCTCCCCCCCTTTTCCCATGTGCCACCACCTCCGGTACACCGGTGGATCAATACCTACCACACCTGCTCACCGATCACACCTGTGCCCCGCCTCTGTAACCTCCCGCCACACACACACACCACACACACACACATACACACACTTGCCTTGGGTACCTCACGCAGCCATACCTTGCTAAGGTACCTCCACACGACTTCTTGAGGTACCCATTCGCACACACATACCTTGTTGAGGTAGTCTATACCTTGTATAGGTAACCCGACACACATACTTTATTAGGGGGGTAGCCCCACAGCCACATCAAACATGTACTCCACACCCACACATTGTTAGGAACCCCCTACCCATGTATCTTGTTTAGGAACCCTTGCCACATACCTATATCTTGTTAAGATCCTACTCACACACCCACACGTTGTTGAAGTAACCCTCCTCCTCCCCAACACACACACCTTGCTATGACACTCCTACAACTACATCCCCTTGCCAACTTGCCTCATACACCACTGATACACCTGAAATACACCTTTAATACCATCCAGTTTTTTTTCCGGGTCGGATGAGTACTTTCTTCACTTACAATTTCCCTTCTTTATCATGAGCATATTCTTATCACAAGTTTAATACTGCCGTTCTTTACTTCCCTCGCCATCGTTAACCATTTTATTCTTTCGACCTTTTTGTATCTGGTTGTCTCAATACGTCCCTAGATTTTGAAGGTGTCCCTGGATATCCCTTGATGATGTCCCTGAGTGTTCTTGAATGTCCCTTTGTGTCTCTAAGAGCCCCTGGGTTTCCAGTGTGTCTCTGGATGTCTCTTAATCTCCTTTAGATGTCTCATGATGTCCCAGGAGGTTCCTCGATGTCCATGAGTGTTCTTGTGTGTTCCTAAATGTCTTAATGTATTCCTCTGTGGTTCTGGCTGTCCCTAGCCTTCACCAGACCCGTCCCACACTCCCCACCTGTGCTCGGGATCAATACTCCTAACACCTGCTAATTTCATTCACCCTCCCCCTCCTCCTCCAAACACCCCACATCCCTCTCTGAGTCATCTCACCCCATTTCGCCCCCCCCCCCCACCTCTCTCTCTCTCTCTCTCTCTCTCTCTCTCTCTCTCTCTCTCTCTCTCTCTCTCTCTCTCTCTCTCTCTCACGTCATCTCCCCAAAGCCTCCTTCCCAGCTGGTCCTGGCAAGACGTACCCAAACGCACGACCTTCTAAGCGTTGGCTGTTTGTTTACGTGCGTGATAACCAGCTAGGCAGAGTACGCTCTGTCAAAACCTTGCTCACTTTTGCCCATTGTGATCCCTAGTCTCGTCTACTGTGGATATAATGTTGAGACAACATATAAGATATAATTCTTCTCGTCCCAAATACAAAGTTTTGGTATGTTTTCGTTCTCTGGTACATATATCTAAAGATATGTTCTGTCTCGATCATGTATCCTCCTTATATATAACGATACATTGTTTCTGCAATGTCTACTGTAAGAAAGTATTTGGATGACGTTATGAATATAATTTCTCTCTTCAATTTGGTTTCGTTTATCACATACATTTAGCTGCAATATTTATATAGAGTAATGTTGAAATAATCTATAAGTGTGGACTTTTGAATGTGTGTGTGTGTGTGTGTGTGTGTGTGTGTGTGTGTGTGTGTGTGTGTGTGTGTGTGTTGTTGTTGTTGTTAATATCTACCCATAGATTATAGCATACAGACACACACGCATGTCTACAAGCACACACACACACACACACACACACACACACACACACACACACACACACACACACACATACAATGATAATAGATAAAGGAAAAACAGCATACGGTATATTAGCTGCCCGTCAGCTGGCTACTTTGAGAACATATCTTTATCCTAATATTACAGGTGGCTGAGGACCTGAAGTGCCCACGAACAAGAAGATAATCCTCGTCACTTGCCTGGGATATACTTACATCCACCTCCTGAAGGTGCTGAACCCCTTACGTATCCAGCCAGGGGCGTCTCTCACGGATCCCCATCTACCCCATCACGGTTCCCCATCTACCCCATCACGGCCCCCCATCTACCCCATCACGGTCCCCATCTACCCCATCACGGTTCCCTATCTACCCCATTACGGTTCCCCATCTACCCCATCACGGTCCCCCATCTACCCCATCACGGTCCCCCATCTACCCCATCACGGTCCCCCATCTACCCCATCACGGTCCCCCATCTACCCCATCACGGTCCCCCATCTACCCCATCACGGTCCCCCATCTACCCCATCACGGTCCCCCATCTACCCCATCACCGTCCCCCATCTACCCCATCACGGTCCCCATCTACCCCATCACGGTCCCTCATCTACCCCATCACGGTCCCCCATCTACCCCATCACAGTCTCCCATCTACCCACCATGGAGGGAGGGAAAGAGTCTTCCAGAATTCGATGAGGATTTATTTTTCTGTATTCAATGAAGAAATTATTTTTCCAGCATCCACTGAAGAAGTTATTTTTTCCAGCATCCACTGAAGAAAATTTCCCCAGCATCCGCTGAAGAAGTACTTTTTTCTAGCTTCCTCTGAAGAAATATTTTTTCCAGCATCCACTGACGTAACTATTCTCCCAGCATCCACTGAAGACATGAATTTTCTACCCTCCACTGAAGACGTAACATTTGTCCCGTCGTTATGAGTTGTGACCGTTATAATGGGCAGGTAAATTGGCAATGCTCGTTATATCGGTTCACAATTCTTAACCATGGATAGACGTCGACGAGAGAACCAGCCGAGGCGACACCACATCAGGTGGAAACCCTCGAAAAGGAAGCAAAAAAGAAAATGTAGTGATGCCTCTTGTATTTTTGATGGTGTACTTTCCTGTGTCGTATTTCTAAGATTGTCTTTATATATATAAATATATATATATATATATATATATATATATATATATATATATATATATATATATATATATATATATATATTATCCCTGGGGATAGGGGATTAAGAATACTTCCCACGTATTCCCTGCGTGTCGTAGAAGGCGACTAAAAGGGGAGGGAGCGGGGGGCTGGAAATCCTCCCCTCTCATCATTTTTTTTTTTAATTTTCCAAAAGAAGGAACAGAGGTGAGGATATTCCCTCAAAGGCCCAGTCCTCTGTTCTTAACGCTACGTCGCTAACGCAGGAAATGGCTAATCGTTTGAAAGAAAAGAAATATATATATATATATATATATATATATATATATATATATATATATATATATATATATATATATATATATTGGAAAGGATCACAATATCTAGAACTTGGTAACTTGATATAGTGCTATGCAAATGGAATATATCATTTTGATGCTGGTGTTACTTAGATTAAAGTCGTATCGAGTATTTGGCAGCAGCTGGAGGGGGTTAGGCAAAGATAAGAATGTCTGAAGCTGGAATTTCATTCGACCAGGAAAACAAACAAAAAAAATGGGTTAGATTTGAGTTGCGTTACGTTAGACATGATTCTTTCTTTCGTGTCTTACGCCAGAGCCGTCATATAGGATTACATAGAGAATATAGGAAGCAGAGGGTCTGTCACAGCCCTTCTATTGGCCTGTGACAAAGTTAGCAAAGTTAAGGGTGAGATGGAAGAGTGAGATGGTTTTCTCTCTCTCAACACTTCGCTGGGAAAAAAGAAAACGGGAAAAAATCCATGTATTGTGTGAACCATTGCCGAAAGATGGCATTATCACAGGAAGAAATTATAGGGAATAAATATCTACAATAACTTATTACACTGTGCTTCACTGTGTGTGACATCGGGTGTAGTGTGACAGTGAAGATCTGTTGGCTGTTAGATAACTGGTGTAGTAATGTGTTAGACGACGGTTGTATCGTGTTAGACCACAGCTGCAGTGTGTTAGACTAGAACTGTAGTGTATTAGGCCATAGATGTATTGTGTCAATAACAGTTGTAGTAGTGTCAGCTGTACTGGTTTAGACCAGAGCTGCACTGGTGTCACTGTGGTAAACAAGTGTTTGGTCACCTGTTTGCAGATACGTGAGTAAAGTTTCTTTAATCCATTCTTCACCCTAAAACCCTTCAGTAGTCTGTGGTTGGAGGCTGTCTAGGGTATAAAAGGAAGATTATCTTAATGTTCCAGTAATATTTCCATGTTGTAGAGAAACCCATGATATTTAATAAAGGTATAAACAAAAAGATTATATATTTATTTACCATTGTCTTTGAGTATGTGACCTTGAGGATGTTCTGTGTGAAATTTATATACTGGTTACACGGCTCGATCATTAAGTACGTAGATAGGAAAAGATCACTCCCTGTTTATAGCTTATTCAGTCACTAGATATAGCTGCATTGTACACTAGACATAGCAGGATCATAAGAAGAGCGTGGTTGAGAGAACAGACGAGGGTTTTGAAATGGTTTGGGCACATGGAGAGAATGAGTGAAGAAAGACTGACCAAGAGGATATATGTGTCGGAGGTGGAGGGAACGAGGAGAAGTGGGAGACCAAATTGGAGGTGGAAAGATGGAGTGAAAAAGATTTTGAGTGATCGGGGCCTGAACATGCAGGAGGGTGAAAGACGGGCAAGGAATAGAGTGAATTGGATCGATGTGGTATACCGGGGTCGACGTGCTGTCAGTGGATTGAATCAGGGCATGTGAAGCGTCTGGGGTAAACCATGGGAAGTTGTGTGGGGCCTGGATGCGGAAAGGGAGCTGTGGTTTCGGGCATTATTGCATGACAGCTATAGACTGAGTGTGAACGAATGGGGCCTTTGTTGTCTTTTCCTAGCGCTACCTCGCACACATGAGGGGGAGGGGGATGTTGTTCCATGTGTGGCAAGGTGGCGATGGGAATGAATAAAGGCAGACAGTGTGAATTGTGTGCATGTGTATATATGTATATGGCTGTGTGTGTATATATATATGTACATTGAGATGTATGGGTATGTATATTTGCGTGTGGGGACGCGTATGTATATACATGTGTATGGGGGTGGGTTGGGCCATTTCTTTCGTCTGTTTCCTTGCGCTACCTCGCAAACGCGGGAGACAGCGACAAAGCAAAATAACATATATATATATATATATACATATATATATATATATATATATATATATATATATATATATATATATATATATATATATATATATATATATATATGTATATATATATATATATATATATATATATATATATATATATATATATATATATATATATATATATAGGAAGCAGAGGGTCTGTCACAGTATGACTTGTAAAGTCATAACTGAATCATACAGAAGATATAGGTAGATTATCTCCTATAGATATAGATGGATCGCTAACTTGTAGCTGGGTAGCTCAATAGCCATAGCTGGTTCGCTTGTTATAACTGGATCACTCACTGGTTAAAGGCTGTTAACCCACTGTTCAGAGGTGGATTACTGATTACCTGTAGCTAGTTAAGACTGGATGACTCACTAGGTACAACAGGATCATTAAGTAGTTATACTGGACTTACAGTATTACCGACAATAAAGAAGTTATCAGCCAGTTATAACTAGATGACTGATTACCACATATGGGTAACGAGCCGGGTGCTTCTGAATTACTCCTTAGCTCGACCTTTTGCTATGGTAGGTGTGTGTGTGTGTGTGTGTGTGTGTGTGTGTGTGTGTGTGTGTGTGTGCTACTAAATGATCGTAGATGGATCACTCACTAGTTGCATTTAGATCACTCAATAGTTACATCTAAATCACTCACTAGTTGCTTTCAGATTACACACTAGTTTTTCGTTTTACGACGAAGGTTCCATTCAGGGGCAAAAGTCCACATCAAGGCCGGGCCTTAACTGAAATATAGCGAGGATCATATAAGGAAAAAAAGAAGAGACAAGGGAAAGTATTTACGGATTTTGGAGGAAGTAAAAAAGCTGTCTTCTGAAATGTGTCAGGTCATAATTATTGGGAAAGACGTGAGAGCGTAGAGAGTTCCAAAGCTTCGAGTTGTAGGGAAAGAAACAGTTATCAAAACGGCCTACCCTTGTGTTGCCAACCGCTGCATAGTAATCATGTGACGCAGCAGCTTGCCGAGTATTGCATGGTCTTGTTAGTGATGGGGGCACGCAAACAGCCGGCTTCTGGGAGCAAAAAGCAAAATAATACCTACAGAAAAGAAAGACTTAACCAGCATTTTGGCGTAGGGGAAGAGGGTCAAGTTTTAAAGTTAGTCTGGGAGAGTTATCATAAGTCGGACCGCTTCTGACTCCGCCATGTAAGGATGCAGATTTAGAACCACCTCAAATGTGAGAGCAGTACTCCATACAAAGTCGAATCAATCCCTTGTATAAACGCAGCAACTGTGCAGAAGAAAAGCAAGTTTCAGCGTCTAAACAGGACACCCAGTTTCATAGAGGTAGACCTAGCTATTCTTGTAATATGGGGTTTTCAAGAAAGGGTGGATGTTACAGTCATACCAAGCATGTTCGCTGAGATGGAATTAGAGAACCGTCAAAGGAGAGAGGAGAGTTGTGGGGAATTTCCGATGGAGAGATGGGTCTTGGAGGCATTATACTCCGATTTTGTCTACCTTACTGAGTTATCCTGGCTGAGTCTATTGAAAAAGTTGTGTCGAGACGAGGAGCAGATCGAGTGAGAGAAGATGGAGCAGAACTGAAGGATGTGGATGAATCCAGCGTTGAGTTGCCAGCGAATGAGTGCATCTGATTGCTTGTAGAAGACAAAAGATTGTAGATGAAAAGGAGAAAAAGTGTAGAGGACAGGACAGTACCTTGAGGAACACTGCTTTTGATGGAGAAAGGGCTGATCCACCAACAACCACAGAGAGAGATCGGCCGGAGAGGAAGCTAGATATGAAGGAGCGAAGTGAGGGAGGAAAGCCAAAAGAAGGGAGCTTAGAGATAAGACCCCCGATGCCTCATCGTGTCCAAAAGCTCTGGATATGTCAAGGGCAAC
The DNA here is from genome assembly GCF_036320965.1 of Panulirus ornatus. Classification (NCBI taxonomy): domain Eukaryota; kingdom Metazoa; phylum Arthropoda; class Malacostraca; order Decapoda; family Palinuridae; genus Panulirus; species Panulirus ornatus. The sequence goes on along the minus strand of NC_092225.1, from coordinate 70,057,368 downwards.
AACATCAGACCAAACACAAGTAAGATAAGAACGAATATCACCAGTGGATCTCGCTTTACGGAAGCCATACTGTGAAATTCAAGATAAGGGAGGTGAGGAGGGATTCAAAAACTTTGAAAATAGTGGATGTCAAAGCAATAGCACGATAGTTGGAGGAGTAAGAATGGTCACTCTACTTGGAGATAAGATGCACCAACGTACACTTCCATGAAGAAGGAAAAATTCTGGTTTTGAAGCAGTATCGGAACAGACGAGCAAGCACAGGTGCAAGTTCGGAGGCACACTTAGGACACGGGGATGAAGGCCATCAGGACCACTAACCTTGCTTGTGTCCACAGACACACAGCACTCGCTAGTTCTCAGCGTAGTTGACGCTAATGATAGCTTGATCTCTCACTGAGTTATTCATTAGTTTTAGATGAATCGCAAATGACTTATATTCAAATCACCAGTCACTAATTAGTCACAATAGCATCGCTGATTAGTTATAACCGAAATGCTAAATACTTACTGCTTATGGTTTTCTTTTCACTCACCAGCTATACATGAATGATAAACTGATTATAGCTGGGTCACTCTGTAGCTGGACCATACCGTAAGTTATAGCCGGATCGCTCATCATCTGTAGCTGGACCACACAGTAGTTTTAGCTGGATGACTCGGTACCTGTAGCTGGATCACGAACTAGTTATAGCTGGGGGGGTCCCTCAGTATTCATAGCTGGACCATACACTAGTTACGGTCCTCACCCCCCCCCCCTCTCTCTCTCTCTCTCTCTCTCTCTCTCTCTCTCTCTCTCTCTCTCTCTCTCTCTCTCTCTCTCTCTCTCTCTCTCTATCTATCTATCTATCTATCTATCTATCTATCTCAAACTGGGAAAATACTTTGCCTCACGGATGATCACTCATCCCCAGTTTATGCTCTGGTCTATCTTCTCTTTTTTTTTTTGTGCGTAATGCAGATAGCAGCACGATGCAACTGCGGTTGGAGAGAGAGAGAGAGAGAGAGAGAGAGAGAGAGAGAGAGAGAGAGAGAGAGAGAGAGAGAGAGAGAGAGTGTGTAGCACAAGTGTTCCATCCTCCACCCAGGACAATCATCCTCATTCGAACCCCCATGATTTCACTTCCCCCTCCTCCCCCCCCTTCCCTCCCTCCTTCCCCCCCAGCCCCCACAACCCCACCCCCGAACACTCAACACCCCCCCCCCTCGTCACGCAGTAACACTTCCTGGTTACTCCTGCCTGTAACACGCTCGTTAGTACTCCTATCTCGCTGTCTACGTCACGATGGTAACGCTAGCCTGCGTTACCGTTACCTCTGTCACTCGATGATGAAGTCACTATAGTAACGTGTTTCTGTGTTACTCTGAATTTTCTGAAGCAGATGTGGGGAAGTCGCTCTCCTTTTTCTTTTCCTTATTCTCTCTCTCTCTCTCTCTCTCTCTCTCTCTCTCTCTCTCTCTCTCTCTCTCTCTCTCTCTCTCTCTCTCTCTCTCTCTCTCTCTCTCTCTCTACACATGTCTCACTGAAGTTCCATTCTCCGTCATTTCGACCCTTCCCACTGAGTCTCTCAGTGCGTTCTCATGTCTTCTTCATATTCATTACAGATATATTTCTCTTCCTTCTTCTCTAAGCTACTACTCTTTTCCTTTCAATTTTCCCTAATGACCACCCTCTTCTCGTCTTCTTTTCCTTTTTCCCTAAATATTACCTTATTCCCATTTTCTCTAATTTCCACCTCATTTCCATTTTCTCTTCCATCTTCTCTAATTACCTCCCTATTCCCATCTTCTCTTTCTTCTTCTCTAATTACCACCCTCTTCCCATGTTTTCCGACTTCATATCCTCCATTTTCTCTCCTCTCCCTTCTACTTATCTCCTCCCCTCCCCCCCTTTTCTCTTTTCTGCCTTCTACTTACCCTCCACGTTCCTCTCCATCACCCTACTCTCATCTTCCCTTCTCTTTATCATCTTGCTATTCGACCTCTCTCTTTGCTTCCTTCTCCCAGTTTCTCCCTCTCTCCCGCCCTGCTTATCTCCCCCCCCCTCAATCTCCTCCCTTCTCCCTCCCTCCCTTCTCCCTCCCTGTACACCACCAGGCCAACGCTCACAGCTGTGTTAGTTCCCCTCACACCCGCTGTCTTTCAAACACCTGAGGACGTATGTACACACCTGCCCTGTATCGCCACACCCACCTACACTGTACTGCTCTCTCTCTCTCTCTCTCTCTCTCTCTCTCTCTCTCTCTCTCTCTCTCTCTCTCTCAAAATGCTGATTGATTTTCACGAAGGGTTCAGCTCGGGGTTGGCGAGCTCTTCAAATGAAACTAGACAGGCCTTTAGATCTGATAATAACAAATGCCAAAAAAATGAAAAAAAAAAATCTGTTTTGTTAATGTTCTCAGCAGAATCAAGGGGAATGTTGAAGGGATATGTAGAAGACGGATTTCCTTTTCGTGTCATTTTTGAAAAGTATTATCCTGATTACAATTCCATCAGACATTCGCGTTATCTTTGTGCGCTAAAAGATGAACAAGTGGTCAGATTGCATCAATTCAATCCTACATTCCCCGTATCTTTACCAATAACCGACCAAATTTGATAAAGTTATCATACTTTGATACTTTTTCTGACGTTTGATATTAGATACAGTTTGAGTTCAAAGACTCGCTGAATGCCATTTTTGAGAATAAAAAAAAGAGAATTATATATCCCGGTTCAAATAAGTGCAGCGATAGTTTAGTCATTAGATTCTGGTACGCATGATTATTTTTCCTTTGACATTTATCTTGACTGAGCACTTAGTCACTATCTTTAATAGACAGTTCAACTCAAGCTATAGGTGTCATCTGTAAATCCTATTATTAGTCAGAGAAATTTTAAAATTCAACATAAATCCTTCCCTTGCACTGGACGCTAAAGTGGTATAAGCCAACAAGTATTTGTAGACAATGTTCCTATACCAATGTGTTTCATGGAGAGTCAATAGATGATTGTGATTTAACGTACCTGTTCTATGAATTTTCTTCTCAATTCTCCCCATAATTTTTCCTCTGTTTGTTGTTGTCGAAGTGTAAGTGCTAAATCATTTTTTCCTTTTTAAATGACATTCTAAACTTGGAGTCCGATGATATGCGCTTCTCTCAAATCCTTTGAATCTTTTGGATAACATACAGAAAGTGTTACACGGAAATGTCTGGGACTATTGAAAACTAAATTTAATTTCCTTACATAGTGAATAGAACTTTAATTCCCTGTTCGCTCGTCAGTTTGTGTTCTTTATGCTGGATCCGCTCGCTGACGAGTTCGTTCGCTGTCTTCATGTTGCAGCAGGGTAGACTTCACAACACAATTACAAACATGGCGGGAACTGAGGCAGAAATCAGTGATGGAGTTGATGGTGCATCTGAAGAGGTGGTTTTAGAGGCTGATGAAGACAGAGGCTCAGGGTTACGGCTGCCCTTGCTCAGGATCAAGAAGATTATGAAGGTTGACCCAGACCTGAACTGGGCCGCTCACGATGCCGTGTACCTCGTCACCAAAGCCACGGTGGGTTTGGTGATTCAACTACTTTGCCCTTGTATTGTCAGTAGATGTTGACACTGAAATGCTAGATCACCTGAAGATTTGCCAAACCCTAAGGTTTTTCAAGGACAGTTTAGATTGGGTTTGGTTAGAGGGCAGACTTAACCAATTCTTAATATGACGTAATACAGAAATACGATTAGGGATCATCATTTGGTAATGTAAGGAAAAATATTTTACGTGTGAAGTTTAAGGGCACCACAATTATATTAATCTTAATCATGCTCCACGTCTGTTATTGTACTGTTAAAACAGCATATTCGATGTACAGAACAAAATTACTCAGTATCAGATTGAGCTACTTATGACGCAGAGTCAGACTAGAATTTTACTACATTTTGAACATTAGAACTCTTCTTGACGGCTATGGAAGGTTAGGTGAGGTCTTTTTTAGTTTAGTTGATCATGAGTATATTACTTCTCAGTGATATATTACTATCTTTTCATATGGTGGTGTTTAGTATCAATGACAAGGTGTGTCAGGCCTCAGCAGTTATTTTTGTTATCACAACAAACCATATAAAGTACTCTAAGCATAAAAAGCCATTTTTGAATGGCGGATATTATTGCAAAGCTAAAGGAAACTTTTACAAAATCGTGTGGAAATCAGCAAAACCAGTGAAAACCTCAAGCTTCCAAACATGAATTTACCTTTGATTATATTTGAAATAATATGTGAATGTTATGGTATTATGGATGTACAGTCACTGGCCATTTTGTGCATTAGTGAGCAGCAAATGCACATGACAGCCAGTGATCATGTGTATATTTGTAGAAGATCTTTCAGTATTATATACTGCAGCATTACATGTTGAATGTAGCAATTTAGATGAAGATAAATTTTGACTGATGAAGGAGGTTATGTAAGAGTTTGTGAGGCTCTTCTGATATTGATAAGTGTTTCACTGAACGCTAACCCTCTGAATGTATATCTTGTTCCCTTAAAATGTTGTTTAGTCAAGAAAAATGAGATTGGCCACCTGACCTTTTTTATTACTTTTCTTTGAGAGGATACTAGAGTTCCCAAGTCAGGTACATGAATTGATTGAAATCATTGTTTTGTGGTGAAAATTACTCAGTTATTATCCAGAAATTATGGAGTATGTGCATATTCTATGATAGATTATATGTTAGGTGACGCACTTAATTCTGATAATACCATAGGATATTCAAAAGCATAACCCATGCATTTTCAGTCCTGTAAGTGTTTGTATTACTCACATAATTGTGTTGGTGTGATTTGATGTGATGTCTGGTAAATCATCATGCAAATTACAATGATGCCATTTTATTATAATAGACATATGAAAAATGATAAACAAAATACTTATCTTCAGTGCTTCAATCCTTGGAGGAATTTCCCTATGCATGGCCATGATAAAATCTAGTATCATATTATACAGTATCAATAAACATTTATTTATGTATTTATTTTGCTTTGTCGCTGTCTCCTGCGTTTGCGAGGTAGTGCAAGGAAACAGACGAAAGAAATGGCCCAACCCACCCCCATACACATGTGTATACATACGTGTCCACACACGCAAATATACGTACCCATACATCTCAGTGTACACATATATATACACACACAGACACATACATATATACACATGCACACAGTTCACACTGTCTGCCTTTATTCATTCCCATCGCCACCTTGCCACACATGGAATAACATCCCCCTCCCCCCTCATGTGTGCGAGGTAGCGCTAGGAAAAGACAACAAAGGCCCCATTTGTTCACACTCAGTCTCTAGCTGTCATGCAATAATGCCCGAAACCACAGCTCCCTTTCCACATCCTAGGCCCCACAGAACTTTCCATGGTTTACCCCAGACGCTTCACATGCCCTGATTCAATCCATTGACAGCACGTCGACCCCGGTATACCACATTGATCCAATTCACTATTCTTTGCCCACCTTTCACCCTCCTGCATGTTCAGGCCCCGATCACTCAAAATCTTTTTCACTCCATCTTTCCACCTCCAATTTGGTCTCCCACTTCTCCTCATTCCCTCCACCTCCGACACATATATCCTCTTGGTCAATCTTTCCTCACTCATTCTCTCCATGTGCCCAAGCCATTTCAAAACACCCCCTTCTGCTCTCTCAACCACGCTCTTTTTATTTCCACACATCTCTCTTACCCTTACATTACGTACTCGATCAAACCACCTCACACCACATATTGTCCTCAAACATCTCATTTCCGACACATCCACCCTCCTGCGCACAACTCTATCCATAGCCCACGCCTCGCAACCATACAACATTGTTGGAACCACTATTCCTTCAAACATATTCATTTTTGCTTTCGGAGATAATGTTCTCGACTTCCACACATTCTTCAAGGCTCCCAGGATTTTCGCCCCCTCCCCCACCCTATGATTCACTTCCACTTCCATGGTTCCATCTGCTGCCAGATCCACTCCCAGATATCTAAAACACTTTACTTCCTCCAGTTTTTCTCCATTCAAACTTACCTCCCAATTGACTTGACCCTCAACCCTACTGTACCTAATAACATGTATAAATGTATAGGCATTGTCCTGTGCTACACAACATCAAAAACATATTTACATAGATAGGAAGCAGACTGAAAGCTTATGTCGGAAAAGAGATGAAAATATGAGCAATCTCTGTGCACTTTTGTATGGTAGGATGGTTGTCTAATGCCACTGTCAAGTTCCGTCCTATGAACATAGATGATACATTCATTATTATGCTCATTTCAAACTCAGAGGAGTGTTGTCATACACCCCAATAGCTGATATTTTTGCCGTCACAGAGAAAAGTTGAACATGCTGAATGTTATTGGAGGGTCGTTTGACTTATATTGCACAGCACGTCCAAAAGTTTAACTCCACATTTTCTTTGATCTTCAAGACCCTCACTACCAATGCATTACTTAGCATAATAAAGAAAGGTGATCCCAGTTATGCTGCTTTCCTTATTCTATTCTATAAACACTAAACTACCATTACCATACAGTTTACCACATATGTTTCAGAGGTTGATTGCATTGGTACCTCCTTTCCTTGGATAGTGAAGCTCTGGTATTCTCTTCCCTCTTTTGTCTTTCCATTTCCCTATGACCTTCTTATGCTTAAGAGTCAGGTCTACAAAAAAAATAACATGGGGAGCTCTGACAAGTTTTTACATTCTTTCATCCATACCCAGTATTCTTTTCAGTAGAGATGGCCATAATTGAGTCATATTTTGCCTGTGCTTAACGTGAGAAGTAAAATTCTTTGTTTTGTGCAAATAATTAAGGTAATATGTTATTTTAGAGGCATGACATAAATTATTATTGTACTAGATTTTTCTGTTACAATGGTAATTTATCTGGAAGTAAAATAAGAGGTACCTGCCTGATTTACTTCATTATTTACTTCATTATTTTTGTTTATGATATTCATACAATAAATCAAATCTTGGGAGGGATGTGAAGTTTTGGGAAAGTACGGGGTCACATGATATAGGAATAGGTAAAGCATTAATGACAAATTATAGAACCTACAAAAACCTCACCAAATTTCCCCTGACAGCTAATATTTGCCATGGTTTTGGTTGTATACGAAGAATGTATGACTGTTAAGGCCTCCATTTACAAATTAGTGCTGGGAATTATTTATGCTCTTGAATACAAGTGGATTGTTTTATGTTCTTGACCATGTGACATCATGCAGACAAAAGTATTTTTGGTATATTTCAACCATAATAATTACATTTTTTCAGTAACATTTCAGCCATACACCTGATTTTTGCATAGCTCTTGCATGTATCCTGACCATTTCCCTCGTACATTGGTATTATCACAGCTTTTGTTCTGTCACTTGGCATCCTCCCACTTTTAGATAAACATGCAGATATTTTTTGCGTCCAGTTTTCTTCCACTTTAAAACATTTTCATTGTTATCCCATCTGCTTTATGAGCTTGTCCTGTTTTTAAACTATTTAAAGTTGCTTTTATTTCCTCCATGATTAGTGTTTCATCTTTTGGAGTTTTTCTTTCTCTATTCTTTTGCATGATGTTACAGCCTTGCTCCTACCCTACGATGTTATTGACTTTAAAGTACTCATTCCATTGATTTTACAATTTGTGCAATTGAAATGCCTTATACTTGCATCATATGCTAATCATAAGGCTTTAAGGATCTATCAAGAGGGACTTTATTATTTTGCTTGTTGTGTATAGTAGAATTACGATCACTGTCATAATTGTTAGTGTGTAAAATTTTCCAGGGTGCAAGTGGTATTTTCCATTCATTTTTTTCTTTTCTGTTTTCAGGAACTTTTTATTGAGAGCCTTGTTCAGGAAGCATGGCAGTTTACATATCAGTCTCGAAAGAAAACAGTGTCTAGAAGAGATGTGGATAACTGTATTGAAGCCATTGATGCCTTGGCATTCTTGGATGGAGCGTTGGAATGAAGTTATCATGATTAATAGCGTGTGATATAGGTAAAATTACTTTTGATTATTATTATAGTATTTTACTTTTTGTTTTTGCATTAAAAGAATTATGGTAAAGGATATGTTACTCAAATGTCTCCATTACTAGAGACTTGGCAAATTTATTACAAATACTCTTACTTGATATGAAATACTAAATGTCTTGTTTCCCTCAAAAGGTATGATACTGTTTATGAATTTCTATATTTGGAACTAAAGTATAAATGCATTTTTCTAAGATTTGGGATATCCTTACTTATTGCTAAATTTTTATAAGAAGAATTTTTGCAAACAAATCATATATTTTGAGTAATGAGAACACTTGTCAAATGTTCTTGAGCAGATACCTTTAATATGTAATATATTGCACCTCTTGCTGCTGTTTTGTTGTTATGTAGTTACTCAAAATGTGAGAGCAATGCTTGCAAGTACAAGCAGTTTCTGTATTTTTAGTACAGAACAGTACCAAAATGTAAGAGTAGGTACAAAATTTTGTAGCAGATACTCAATAATTTGCCACTTGTGTTATCTTGCAGTGTCCCAGTGTTAAGATTTTGTGACAAGTGATACGTACCCTTTCTTCTTTCAAAGTGTAGATTAATTAGGACAGATTTAGACTTTGTTTATGGAGTGCTCATTATTTGAATTTTATTTGATGTATATTGAAAGTGCAGAAAAAGCTGATAGCAGTAGTTTCTTGCTTTATTCCAGCTTCATCTTACAGATAATTTAGAATCACATTACTGCCATAATTTGATTCCTAACTGTCGGATTGAATATTCCATGATGTTCCTCCATATGGTGGCAAGTGAAATTATGAAGAAGGAATGTGAAACCACTATAGAATATATTTGGGGAGTGTGTATGGCATTATGGATTGTGGTTGCATGCCAGATATTTAGATGAAAGGTAGCAATAGTTCTACTGAATAAAAGCAGAGTAAAAGATATTGTTAGAATTACAGAACAGTTAGTCTCTTCAGCATAGAGGATAAAGAATATTGTACAGTTCTGATTGATCATGTTGAAAAAATCACTGAACCTCAAATTGGTGAAGAAGGTGGATATTGCTAAGAAATAGGATGTGTGGTCCAGATGTTTATACTTAACAAGGAAGTAGAGAAAGTTTTATAGAATGAAACTGGAGTTCACTAGTTATGTAGACTTTGTGGCTGTAGTCACTCCCTTGAGGGAGTTCCAGTTGGGAGCATGCATCAGAGATATAGATAGATAGAAAGATATATCATTTATGGAAACTGCATTGTTAAAGTTAATGGAAATGGATCTGGGGAAATTTTCTCTGTGTGTATTGAAAACTTTTGAATGCTCTTAGGAAGTGTTATGATAGAATTAGTTGTGTGAAAATAAAGGATGGCGTGAGTGGTTTGAAGTTAATGTAGGAGTATGACAGGGAATGTGTTATGTCACCATAGTTGTTTATAATTTTTTTGGGGTAGGACAGTTGATAGTGGACTGCATGTGGTAATGCTGCGAGGAAGAAGTCACCTTTGATACGGCTGTACAGTGTCAAGATTTGATGGAAAAGAGTATTGTGCCATTGAGGACCTCCTCATCCATGTTACCCTGTTCATGCATGGAACACAGCCTTAAAGCCGCAGAAGCCATGTAAAAGGAATTGTAGAGTTACATACCAATGATGATAATGGGTGGGACATTACACTACATGAGAGTAAGATGTGATTGAATTGCTCAGTTGAACCATTGTTTGACAAGGCTGTTAGAGCTATTGTATGCAAATGATATTGTTTAGTTCTTTGAATCAGAGGAGATGGGTTTTAATTGTGGATCCCTTACGTAATGCTTGTAGGATGATGTTTAAAGCACATGCAGATAAAAACAAGGTTCTTGTTTTACAAGGAAAATTTGTAGTAGTGTAATATTAATGTAAGTGGAGTTGTTAGATGTTGAAGAGCTTAGGTGTTAAGGATTGAAGCCCAGTGCAGATGGTAGATAGAAACTTGAAACAAAGGAGACTTATTTAAGAGAGAAAAATTGAATGTGACAAAGGTCTGGTGAAAGGAAAGATCTTATATGCTGGTTATGAATGAAATTTTCATGATTGAGTTCTTGTTCCTAGTGTAATGAATGGATGTGAAACTTTTCTTATGATTAGATAGGTTAGAAAATAGGGTTGCAGAGATGAATAACTCTCTTTTAGCTTGTCCTCAGTTTTGCTTGAGACTTGTATGGGAAAACCTGAAAGTAGATTGAAATAACTAGAAATTGAAAGCATTTTTTCCATGATCAAAATATTATAGACTGATAGTTTTTGGTCTTTGTAACCTAACAAAAGTAAACATTAAAGATATACTGATAAGTTAAATCCATACAAAACGTAGAACATTTCTTCATGCTAGTTCACTGTTTCCCGCAGTAGCGAGGCAGTGCCAGGAACAAATTAATAATGGTATCATTTGCATACGTCCACCCTTTAGCTTTCATGTGTAATGCATCAGAACCAGAGCCTCTCATCCACATTCAATCTCCACTGCACATTCTCTGGTTTTGTTGACCATAAATGTATAAATGAATAAATACTGTATAGATGAATAAATAAAGACATAGTAGCTCTGTAAATCATTACAAAACAGATAAATGTGTACATAAATAAATTATGCTTTGTAAATGTGTATTGTATACTCAATAGAAACAGTGATGTGTAGAGCATATTTAGGCCTGACCGGTGTTATGAGGATTAGAGAAGTTACTGAGACATTAAGGCAAACTTGTGCCTCTGTTTGATATCAGACTATTTCATGCTTTACTGGCAAAGTTTCTTTGCTTGTCAAATGAGTTTTCTAGGTGGTTAATGGCAAATTTAAACATTTTCTGTGCAGGAAAGCATGAACCTAAAATACAAAGTATAAATCAAAAGGTGTTCACAATTTGTCTGTGGCATTGAGTCAAAAAAAGTGTAAATAGAATGAGTGTGAATTAAGAAATAGTTATAATATAGTAGGAATTAGGAATATAAAAAGATACAGAGTAAAGAATAGAAATGTAAGAAATGTATAGTATGTGGTGAGAAGAATTCTTTAGCAATATGCAAAGGTGAAAAACCTTTAATCCTTTCACCACTATGGACACATTTTTACATTACATGATACTGATAGTGTAAGGTATATATGTTTTTTTTTCTTTATTTTGCTTTGTCGCTGTCTCCCGCGTTTGCGAGGTAGCGCAAGGAAACAGATGAAAGAAATGGCCCAACCCGCCCCCCTACACATGTATATACATACACGTCCACACACACAAATATACATACCCATACATCTCAATGTACACATATATATACACACACAGACATATACATATATACACATGCACACAATTCACTCTGTCTGCCTTCATTCATTCCCATCGCCACCTCGCCACACATGGAATAACATCCCCCTCCCCCCTCATGTGTGAGAGGTAGCGCTAGGAAAAGACACCAAAGGCCCCATTCGTTCACACTCAGTCTCTAGCTGTCATGCAATAATGCCCGAAAACACAGCTCCCTTTCCACATCCAGGCCCCACAGAACTTTCCATGGTTTACCCCAGACGCTTCACATGCCCTGGTTCAATCAATTTACAGCACGTCAACCCCGGTATACCACATCAATCCAATTTACTCTATTCCTTGCCCGCCTTTCACCCTCCTGCATGTTCAGGCACCAATCACTCAAAATCTTTTTCACTCCATCTTTCCACCTCCAATTTGGTCTCCCACTTCTCCTCGTTCCCTCCACCTCCGACACATACATCCTCTTGGTCAATCTTTCCTCACTCATTCTCTCCATGTGCCCAAACCATTTCAAAACACCCTATTCTGATCTCTCAACCACGCTCTTCTTATTTCCACACATCTCTCTTACCCTTACATTACTTACTCGATCACACCACCTCACACCACGTATTGTCCTCAAACAATGTCGAGGACATTATCTCAGAAAGCAAAAATGGCTATGTTTGAAGGAATAGTGGTTCCAACAATGTTGTATGGTTGCGATGCGTGGGCTATGGATAGAGTTGTGCGCAGGAAGGTGGATGTGCTGGAAATGAGATGTTTGAGGACAATATGTGGTGTGAGGTGGTTTGATCGAGTAAGCAATGTCAGGGTAAGAGACGTGTGGAAATAAAAAGAGCGTGGTTGAGAGAGCAGAAGAGGGTGTTTTGAAATGGTTTGGGCACATGGAGAGAATGAGTGAGGAAAGATTGACCAAGAGGATATATGTGTCGGAGGTGGAGGGAACGAGGAGAAGTGGGAGACCAAATTGGAGGTGGAAAGATGGAGTGAAAAAGATTTTGAGTGATCGGGGCCTGAACATGCAAGAGGGTGAAAGGCGGGCAAGGAATAGAGTGAATTGGATCGATGTGGTATACTGGGGTCGATGTGCTGTCAATGGATTGAATCAGGGCATGTGAAGCGTCTGGGGTAAACCATGGAAAGTTCTGTGGGGCCTGGATGTGGAAAGGGAGCTGTGCTTTCGGGCATTATTACATTACAGCTAGAGACTGAGTGTGAACTGAGTGTGGGGCCTTTGTTGTCTTTTCCTAGCGCTACCTTGCACATATGAGGGGGGAGTGGGATGTTATTCCATGTGTGGCGAGGTGGCGATGGGAATGAATAAAGGCAGACACTATGAATTATGTCCATGTGTATATATGTATATGTCTGTGTGTATATATATGTGTACATTCAGATGTATAGGTATGTATATTTGCGTGTGTGGACGTGTATGCATATACATGTGTATGGGGGTGGGTTGGGCCATTTCTTTCATCTGTTTGCTTGCGCTACCTCGCAAACGCGGGAGATAGCGACAAAGCAAAATAAAAAAAAAATATATATATATATATATCTATGAGGATATTCCCTCAAAGGCCCAGTCCTCTGTTTTTAATGCTACCTTCGCGAAATGACAAATAGTATCAAAAAAAAAAATATATATATATATGTATATATATATATATATATATATATATATATATATATATATATATATATATATATATATATATATTAGGGTTAGGGAAAATGATTTAGTAAACAGAGAAGAGGTAGTAAAAGCTTTGCGGAAGATGAAAGCCAGCAAGGCAGCAGGTTTGGATGGTATTGCAGTGGAATTTATTAAAAAAGGGGGTGACTGTATTGTTGACTGGTTGGTAAGGTTATTTAATGTATGTATGACTCATGGTGAGGTGCCTGAGGATTGGCGGAATGCGTGCATAGTGCCATTGTACAAAGGCAAAGGGGATAAGAGTGAGTGCTCATATTACAGAGGTATAAGTTTGTTGAGTATTCCTGGTAAATTATATGGGAGGGTATTGATTGAGAGGGTGAAGGCATGTACAGAGCATCAGATTGGGGAAGAGCAGTGTGGTTTCAGAAGTGGTAGAGGATGTGTGGATCAGGTGTTTGCTTTGAAGAATGTATGTGAGAAATACTTAGAAAAGCAAATGGATTTGTATGTAGCATTTATGGATCTGGAGAAGGCATATGATAGAGTTGATAGAGATGCTCTGTGGAAGGTATTAAGAATATATGGTGTGGGAGGCAAGTTGTTAGAAGCAGTGGAAAGTTTTTATCGAGGATGTAAGGCATGTGTACGTGTAGGAAGAGAGGAAAGTGATTGGTTCTCACTGAATGTAGGTTTGCGGCAGGGGTGCGTGATGTCTCCATGGTTGTTTAATTTGTTTATGGATGGGGTTGTTAGGGAGGTGAATGCAAGAGTTTTGGAAAGAGGGGCAGGTATGAAGTCTGTTGTGGATGAGGGAGCTTGGGAAGTGAGTCAGTTGTTATCGCTGATGATACAGCGCTGGTGGCTGATTCATGTGAGAAACTGCAGAAGCTGGTGACTGAGTTTGGTAAAGTGTGTGAAAGAAGAAAGTTAAGAGTAAATGTGAATAAGAGCAAGGTTATTATGTACAGTAGGGTTGAGGGTCAAGTCAATTGGGAGGTAAGTTTGAATGGAGAAAAACTGGAGGAAGTAAAGTGTTTTAGATATCTGGGAGTGGATCTGGCAGCGGATGGAACCATGGAAGCGGAAGTGATTCATATGGTGGGGTAGGGGGCGAAAATCCTGGGAGCCTTGAAGAATGTGTGGAAGTCGAGAACATTACCTCGGAAAGCAAAAATGGGTATGTTTGAAGGAATAGTGGTTCCAACAATGTTGTATGGTTGCGAGGCATGGGCTATGGATAGAGTTGTGCACAGGAGGGTGGATGTGCTGGAAATGAGATGTTTGAGGACAATGTGTGGTGTGAGGTGGTTTGATCGAGTAAGTAATGTAAGGGTAAGAGAGATGTGTGGAAATAAAAAGAGCGTGGTTGAGAGAGCAGAAGAGGGTGTTTTGAAATGGTTTGGGCACATGGAGAGAATGAGTGAGGAAAGATTGACCAAGAGGATATATGTGTCGGAGGTGGAGGGAACGAGGAGAAGTGGGAGACCAAATTGGAGGTGGAAAGATGGAGTGAAAAAGATTTTGTGTGATCGGGGCCTGAACATGCAAGAGGGTGAAAGGAGGGCAAGGAATAGAGTGAATTGGATCGATGTGGTATAGCGGGGTTGACGTGCTGTCAGTGGATTGAATCAGGGCATGTGAAGCGTCTGGGGTAAACCATGGAAAGTTGTGTGGGGCCTGGATGTGGAAAGGGAGCTGTGGTTTCGGGCATTATTGCATGACAGCTAGAGACTGAGTGTGAACGAATGGGGCCTTTGTTGTCTTTTGCTAGTGCTACCTCGCACACATGAGGGGGGAGGGAGATGGTATTCCATGTGTGGCGAGGTGGCGATGGAAATGAATAAAGGCAGACAGTGTGAATTGTGTGCATGGGTATATATGTATGTGTCTGTGTGTGTATATATATATATGTACATTGAGATGTATAGGTATGTATATTTGCGTGTGTGGACGTGTATGTATATACATTGTGTATGGGGGTGGGTTGGGCCATTTCTTTCGTCTGTTTCCTTGTGCTACCTCGCAAACGCGGGAGACAGCGACAAAGCAAAATATATATATATATATATATATATATATATATATATATATATATATATATATATATATATATATATATATATATAGGCAAAGGGGATAAGAGTGAGTGCTCAAATTACAGAGGTATAAGTTTGTTGAGTATTCCTGGTAAATTATATGGGAGGGTGTTGATTGAGAGGGTGAAGGCATGTACAGAGCATCAGATTGGGGAAGAGCAGTGTGGTTTCAGAAGTGGTAGAGGATGTGTGGATCAAGTGTTTGCTTTGAAGAATGTATGTGAGAAATACTTAGAAAAGCAAATGGATTTGTATGTAGCATTTATGGATCTGGAGAAGGCATATGATAGAGTTGATAGAGATGCTCTGTGGAAGGTATTAAGAATATATGGTGTGGGAGGCAAGTTGTTAGAAGCAGTGAAAAGTTTTTATCGAGGATGTAAGGCATGTGTATGTGTAGGAAGAGAGGAAAGTGATTGGTTCTCAGTGAATGTAGGTTTGCAGCAGGGGTGTGTGATGTCTCCATGGTTGTTTGATTTGTTTATGGATGGGGTTGTTAGGGAGGTGAATGCAAGAGTTTTGGAAAGAGGGGCAAGTATGAAGTCCGTTGGGGATGAGAGAGCTTGGGAAGTGAGTCAGTTGTTGTTCGCTGATGATACAGCGCTGATGGCTGATTCATGTGAGAAACTGCAGAAGCTGGTGACTGAGTTTGGTAAAGTGTGTGAAAGAAGAAAGTTAAGAGTAAATGTGAATAAGAGCAAGGTAATTGTTAGGTACAGTAGGGTTGAGGGTCAAGTCAATTGGGAGGTAAGTTTGAATGGAGCAAAACTGGAGGAAGTATAGTGTTTTAGATATCGGGGAGTGGATCTGGCAGCGGATGGAACCATGGAAACGGAAGTAGATCATAGGGTGGGGGAGGGAGCGAAAATCCTGGGAGCCTTGAAGAATGTGTGGAAGTCGAGAACATTATCCCGGAAAGCAAAAATGGGTATGTTTGAAGGAATAGTGGTTTCAACAATGTTGTATGGTTGTGAGGCGTGGGCTATGGGTAGAGTTGTGCGTAGGAGGATGGATGTGCTGGAAATGAGATGTTTGAGGACAATGTGTGGTGTGAGGTGGTTTGATCGAGTAAGTAACGTAAGGGTAAGAGAGATGTGTGGAAATAAAAAGAGCGTGGTTGAGAGAGCAGAAGAGGGTGTTTTGAAATGGTTTGGGCACATGGAGAGAATGAGTGAGGAAGATTGACCAAGAGGATATATGTGTCGGAGGTGGAGGGAACGAGGAGAAGTGGGAGACCAAATTGGAGGTGGAAAGATGGAGTGAAAAAGATTTTGTGTGATCGGGGCCTGAACATGCAGGAGGGTGAAAGGAGGGCAAGGAATAGAGTGAATTGGATCGATGTGGTATACCGGGGTTGACGTGCTGTCAGTGGATTGAATCAGGGCATGTGAAGCGTCTGGGGTAAACCATGGAAAGCTGTGTAGGTATGTACATTTGCGTGTGTGGACGTATGTATATACATGTGTATGGGGGTGGGTTGGGCCATTTCTTTCGTCTGTTTCCTTGCGCTACCTTGCAAACGCGGGAGACAGCAAAAAAAAAAATATACATATATATATATATATATATATATGTTTGAAGGAATAGTGGTTCCAACAATGTTGTATGGTTGCGAGGCGTGGGCTATGGATAGAGTTGTGCGCAGGAGGATGGATGTGCTGGAAATGAGATGTTTGAGGACAATGTGTGGTGTGAGGTGGTTTGGTCGAGTGAGTAACGTAAGGGTAAGAGAGATGTGTGGAAATAAAAAGAGTGTGGTTGAGAGAGCAGAAGAGGGTGTTTTGAAGTGGTTTGGGCACATGGAGAGGATGAGTGAGGAAAGATTGACCAAGAGGATATATGTGTCTGAGGTGGAGGGAGCAAGGAGAAGAGGGAGACCAAATGGGAGGTGGAAAGATGGGGTGAAAAAGATTTTGTGTGATCGGGGCCTGAACATGCAGGAAGGTGAAAGGAGGGCAAGGAATAGAGTGAATTGGAGCGATGTGGTATACCGGGGTTGACGTGCTGTCAGTGGATTGAATCAAGGCATGTGAAGCATCTGGGGTAAACCATGGAAAGCTGTGTAGGTATGTATATTTGCGTGTGTGGACGTATGTATATACATGTGTATGGGGGGGGGGTTGGGCCATTTCTTTCGTCTGTTTCCTTGCGCTACCTCGCAAATGCGGGAGACAGCGACAAAGTATAAAAAAAAAAAAAAAAATATATATGTGTGTGTGTGTGTGTGAGTGTCTATAAATTTCCTGTCTATAGGTCCATGATATCTAGAGGCACACTGTTGCACAGATGCATCAGTCATGTGCATAACCAGTTAGGTTGCAGATAACAATGGAAGGGAGAGGTTATGTGCTCACTCAGCAGCCCTACACTGCAGAGTTGCTGGATACATGGAGGCTTTAAATGTTGTTGCACCAAGATTTAAGTGTCAGTGAAGTAATGGGTTCACATGGTTATGGCATTTTAATTGGCCAGAATTTTTTTTCTATAATTCACTATTTCAAATTTTGCCTGTTCTGGGGAGACACCTGTTTTTCCTCTGGCCTGGACTGTAAGGGTTGAGTTGGTATGACAATATAGGAAGCAAATCAGCTGGTAGGCTGTCAAAGATATATGATATTGTGGCTAAAGACACAAAAACAAGAGAAATAGTGCAGAAATTATGATTAGATGCCTTTAGGGAGTTTTTAGGGCAAGAAGTATTCCAGAGGAATGATTTTTGATGTGCAATGGAGGCATTGTATGTGTATGAATGGAGTGGTGGTCTCACCAGACTCATCACCTTAGTGTGGAGTGAAAAACTGAAAAGTTCTTTAATTAATGTGAAGGCCTTTATAAGATTTGTGTGAATGAACTGTGATGCCATTTGATTAATTCACCCCTCATAATAGGGGCACAGTGAGTAACATGCTCAGCATCATTGTCATTCGAGTTACCAAAGTTGGAGAATGTCAGTTTTAAGTGAAATTTGTTTTAGCAGACCTGATTAAAAAAATTTTGCTAACATTTTATGGTAGGTGAATTTACTTTCAGGTTGCAGTGTCTCAAATTGTACTTTTGACTGTGATCAATCTTAGAGATTAGTTTTCAGTAAAATACCTTGTGGACCTATGGTTTTGTCATCCTTATGTAAAGTTTTGTGCATGTTTCTCTTGGGTTACTTCTATATTATCTCCATGTGTTTATGTGGTAGTTACTGTTGGTGTGCGAGTGTTTTGATTTTGGATGGTTCCTGTTTTCCATAACATCCAACTCAAACAAACTGCTTGTACCCCAAGAAGTAGTCGCGGGCCTTTTCCAAGTGATGGCTTGCAAACTGCTGTT
Organism: Panulirus ornatus; assembly: GCF_036320965.1. Taxonomy (NCBI): domain Eukaryota; kingdom Metazoa; phylum Arthropoda; class Malacostraca; order Decapoda; family Palinuridae; genus Panulirus; species Panulirus ornatus. The sequence continues at coordinate 70,038,948 of NC_092225.1, read as the reverse complement.
GCTAAGATTACTGTTTGGGTAAGTAACTCTGGTTTCAGTTTTGCCAAACAGTACATTAGCTGTATATTTACAAGAATAACTAAAAGATCAGCTTCACACGTATTACTGAAAGGTATTCTCATTCCCTATGAAAAGGAGGCAAAGTTTTGGGAGGGATTTTTTGATAGAAGATTGACATGGGATCCTGCTATTAAAAGTCTTAGAAGTAAAGTAATAGTTGCTAAGCATTTTGAAGGTATGTCTCAGTAAACAAGGGGAGCACAGAAAAATGTTGTTTGTGGCATTTTACTTCTCTTAGATTCCCCAAACTTAGAACCTCATAGTGAGGAGCTGATCCATGCTACCAAATCATTCTGAGAGTCTTTGTTCAGATCTTGCTGTTCCACAGATTTTCTTAATTCTATTAACCATCCTTTCATGCTCCTTATCTCTTCTGGTTAGGAAACCAGTATTCTTGCTGTTATAACATTCTTTACCTTTATATAGGAGTATCATTACTGCATCCATCCAGTCCTAAAAAATTACCCTCCTTTCCTACCCTCACATATGCTGCAGGATAACATTTGTGAACCACGTCATTCCCTTCAGCATCTTGCCTCTAACTGAATCCAGACCAGAAGCTATAATGTTCCACTCCCTGCATCTGTTTATTCATGGATACATTCTTAACTAAGTGGAATGAGTAGAGTATGTTCAATCACTTGAAGCACTCGCATGTCCTTTACCTATTTAGTGTGTTTGTGAAATTGAATTCTGTACTCTTGTAGATGCTTGTTACTTTTTCCATTTGCACACAAAGTTAACACGTGAAAGTGACTTCTTTCATACAGCCTGTATGCATAAAAATACTTGCAGTGTATGTGATCCTTGGTATATTCTTTATAATAATTTTTATCCCATTCTTTCATATTGTTCCCATATAGATGTAATATTGATGTTTTTAAATCTCATTCTATTTAATGAACTAAGTGAAAAACTGTACATATAGTAAACCACTTGCATCACTCCAAATATATTTTAGATAAAGACCTTGGTTAGGAAATTAAAATTGCTAAGCAATACCTTTATTAACATTTCCACTTACCATTAGACTATAATGAGTGATAAAATATCTTATTTCAAGAAAATCAAGTACACAAACTCAATATTCAAAATCCGGTTTTATTCATGTCTGAGGCACAATAATCAAGAGGATTCAAATTGTCTTTGGGTGGAATAATTCAACTGATATACAACAGACAAAAATGTTAAGCAGGAAATTTACTCTTACATAAAACTGGACATTTAAATTACAGCCCACAAAAACTTTTGATTTGCAGGCAAACAAGCCAGGTTCACAATAGTAGTATATCAAATGGAATGTAAATAAAATGAAATGAGGTGTAGCAGGTGTACAGTAGTCTAAATGGTACTGTATATATGTGAACCTTGGGCACTGAATGAAGTAAAAAAAATGAAATGCCTGAGGACAATATGTGGAGTGAGAGGAGTTTTTAGTGGGTGTTCTGGTAAGGATTGCTGGATTGGTAAAACTGAAAGAGGGGCACAGAAACATGTTAAACAACAGTTTTATATTGGATAGGATATATAATGTGAGGTAACAGGACAATGGGCTACTGGAGGTTGTAGTGTGATGCAGGAGTATGCTTTTTACTTCTACCTGGGTGTAATTGGTTAGTTATGGAGTGGTTTGAGTGAGAAAGGTCTAGTGCTGCTGCAAAGAAGTAGGAGACTTTGTTTTTATTGTTTAGGTGCAGAGTGCTTGTAGTTGTTAAACAGCTAGTGACTCTTCTGAATACTCTGTTTTGTGTGATTTGCAGCTTTGTTGCACAAGTTTTTGCTTTTGATGGGTGAATGATTAGGGAGGTGAGGCAAGATTTAGGCTGGAAAGAATAAACTGTGATAAGAGAGTACAGAGGGATTCTTTTTCTTGTCCAAATCTGGTATTGGTAAGTGTTCTGAGGGTGTTCAGTTTGTTTGTTACTTTAGTGATAATGTTTGTAGAGAAGGAAATGTCATGTTTGTATCACATGTAGGTTCAGATATGTTTTGACGGCCAAGAGACCATCCCACATAACACTGAAGTTTGGCTGAATCTATGGAAAGTCATGACTGCAATAAAAGAATATTTTTCCGTTGTACTGAATGTGATGGATGACTGGTTCACCAAAATTCCTGTAGCTTCTTACCTCACATATCACAAATTCAGGCAAGTGTGGTATAATGGTGATGATGTGAATGTTGATTCAATATGTGGATGGTGATGAAAAATTTACCCTTTTATATAAGTGAAGGCATACAGAATATGAAAATGATGTATCAGAAAACAGTGACTTTGGGAAACACATATGACTCTCTCATCTGTCATCATCAAAGTATAAGTCATACACTTGAACACCCACTCCATGAACAAAAATTCTTTTTGTTTGCTTCAAATTTTTTGCTCTTGAGGTAGACTTTTCATTTTTATTCAAATCAACAAAAGTTATACCCTTTACATCGGGTACCCCTGTGAAACGTGAAAATACTGGTTCCAATACATTGACATTATGTTGATTCCAGTTGCTTGTATCTTCTGATTCTTGTTCTGGGCTAGTTGTTTTAGTCTTGCATCCATGAATTGAATTCGTAATCACACCCAAGTTTTCTTCATGGTGCTGACTTTTCTGGGTACTGTGAAGCTTCCAAACAATTAATCGCTGGTCTATGGAGGTACTAACCAAGAGGTCTTTTGAAATCCAATCAAGACCTAGAAATAGTAAAGAACTTTATTATTCAGTTCTTAATCTAATAGCTGTAAATACACTTAAAATCCAGGTTCATATTATCATAATAAAGCATAAATTTGTTAACAAGCTGACTGCCAGTGGAAGATATCTGTGGGTGAGAGAGCCTGGAAAGTGAGTTAGTTGTTGATCGTTGATGATACAGCGCTGGTGGCTGATTCAGGTAAGAAACTGCAGAAACTGGTGACTGAGTTTGGTAAAGTGTGTGAAAGAAGAAAGCTGAGAGTAAATGTGAATAAGAGCAAGGTTATTAGGTACAGTAGGGTGGAGGGACAAGTCAATTGGGAGGTACGTTTGAATGGAGAAAAACTGGAGGAAGTGAAGTGTTTTAGACATCTGGGAGTGGATTTGGCAGCGGGTGGAACCATGGAAGCGCAAGTGAGTCATGGGGTGGGGGAGGGGGTGAAAGTCCTGGGAGCGTTGAAAAATGTGTGGAAGGCGAGAACGTTATCTCGGAAAGCAAAAATGGGTATGTTTGAAGGAATGGTGGTTCCAACAATGTTATATGGTTACGAGGTGCGGGCTATAGAGTTGTGCGGAGGAGGGTGGATGTGTTGGAAGTGAAATTTTTGAGGACAATATGTGGTGTGAGGTGGTTTGATCGAGTAAGTAATGAAAGGGTAAGAGAGATGTGTGGTAATAAAAAGAATGTGGCTGAGACAGCAGAAGAGGGTGTTTTGAAATGGTTTGGTCACATGGAGAAAATGAGTGAGGAAAGATTGACAAAGAGGATATATATGTCAGAGGTGGAGGGAACAAGGAGAAGTGGGAGACCAAATTGGAAGTGGAAAGATGGAGTGAAAAAGATTTTTAGTGATCGGGGCCTGGACATGCAGGAGGGTGAAAGGTGTGCAAGGAATAGAGTGAACTGGAATGATGTGGTATATCGGGGTCAACGTGCTGTCAATGGATTGAACCAGGGCATGTGAAGCGTCTGGGGTAAACCATGGAAAGTTCTGTGGGGCCTGTGTGGAAAGGGAGCTGTGGTTTCGGTGCATTATACATGACAGCTAGAGACTGAGTGTGAACAAATGTGGCCTTTGTTGTCTTTTCCTTGTGCTACCTCGCACACATGCAAGGGGAGGGGGGTTGTCATTTCATGTGTGGTGGGGTGGCAGTGGGAGTGAATAAGGGCAGACAGTATGACTTATGTACATGTGTATATATGTATATGTCTGTGTGTGTATATATATATATATATATATATATATATATTTTTTTTTTTTTTTTTTTTTTTTTTTTTTCATACTATTCGCCATTTCCCGCATTAGCGAGGTAGCGTTAAGAACAGAGGACTGGGCCTTTGAGGGAATATCCTCATATGGCCCCCTTCTCTGTTCCTTCTTTTGGAAAATTTAAAAAAAAAAAAAATGAGAGGGGAGGATTTCCAGCCCCCCGCTCCCTTCCCTTTTAGTCGCCTTCTACGACATGCAGGGAATACGTGGGAAGTATTCTTTCTCCCCTATATATATTTATCTATTTATTCACTTTGCCCCGTTGCCGTCCCCCGCACCAGCGAGGCAGCGCAAGGAAACAGACGAAATATATATATATATATATATATATATATATATATATATATATATATATATATATATATATATATATATTATCCCTGGGGATAGGGGATTAAGAGTACTTCCCACGTATTCCCTGCGTGTCGTAGAAGGCGACTAAAAGGGGAGGGAGCGGGGGGCTGGAAATCCTCCCCTCTCGGTTTTTTTTTTTTTTTTTTTTTCAAAAGAAGGAACAGAGAATTGGGCCAGGTGAGGGTATTCCCTCAAAGGCCCAGTCCTCTGTTCTTAATGCTACCTCGCTAATGCGGGAAATGGCGAATAGTTTGAAAGAAAGAAAGATATATATATATATATATATATATATATATATATATATATATATATATATATATATATATATATATATATATGTTTGAGATGTATAGGTATGTGTGTGTGTGTGTGTGTGGATGTGTATGTATATACATATGTATGTGGGTGGGTTGGGCCATTCTTTTGTCTGTTTCCTTGCATTACCTCACTAACGCAGGAGATGGTGACAAAGTATAATAAAAAAAAAATATAACATCATAGAATGCAAGGTGAATAAAATTCTATCTTAAAATATGCTGAAATACTTTAGACATTACAAATATGTTTTTCTAGTCCATTGAAATCTGAGGGTGTCATGGGACATTATACAAAATTATACACTATTTCTGAAGTGTCCTTAGCTTGAAATGTTCTACGGCTGTATTAATAGCTATATGTGACACTTATCAATGACTCGGCCAATCTTTGAACTTGAACTGAGGTTTCATGAAATGATAGCCCGACCAAACTACTTAAAGTCCAACACAATGTAACCATACTTGTTTTTGGAAAGTGTGGGACTTGTGAATTTACCATATATACTCGTCTATAAGCCTACCTCATGTATAGGTCAACCCTTGTTTTTTGGCCAAGAAATCATTAATTTGTGATGAGCCCTGGTTTTGGGGGGTAATGGAAATGGTGATCAAGTATAATCAATAAATATCAATTGAGAAAATCCTCACTAAAAACACTATGTTCACTGAGCCTGAAACACCAAGCAATGAAGGCAAATTATTTACCATTTATTATTAAGGCACTTTACAGTGAAACGCGAGTAGTTACAGCAAAAATATTGTATATTTCCATTCAAGTATTTATTCAAGTTAATTAGTATAGTGAGTGGTGGGATGAAGAAGTAAGATTATTAGTGAAAGAGAAGAGAGAGGCATTTGGACAATTTTTGCAGAAAAAAAATGGAACTGAGTGGGAGATGTATAAAAGAAAGAGACAGGAGGTCAAGAGAAAGGTGCAAGAGGTGAAAAAGAGGGCAAATGAGAGTTGGGGTGAGAGAGTATCATTGAATTTTAGGGAGAATAAAACGATGTTCTGGAAGGAGGTAAATAAAGTGCGTAAGACAAGGGAGCAAATGGGAACTTCAGTGAAGGGCACTAATGGGGAGGTGATAACAAGTAGTGGTGATGTGAGGATATGGAGTGAGTATTTTGAAGGTTTGCTGAATGTGTTTGATGATAGAGTGGCAGATATAGGGTGTCTTGGTCGAGGTGGTGTGCAAAGTGAGAGGGTTAGGGAAAATGATATGGTAAACAGGGAAGAGGTAGTAAAAGCTTTGCGGAAGATGAAAGCCGGCAAAGCAGCAGGTTTGGATGGTATTGCAGTGGAATTTATTAAAAAAGGGGGTGACTGTATTGTTGACTGGTTGGTAAGGTTATTTAATGTATGTATGACTCATGGTGAGGTGCCTGAGGATTGGCGGAATGCGTGCATAGTGCCATTGTACGAAGGCAAAGGGGATAAGAGTGAGTGCTCAAATTACAGAGGTATAAGTTTGTTGAGTATTCCTGGTAAATTATATGGGAGGGTATTGATTGAGAGGGTGAAGGCATGTACAGAGCATCAGATTGGGGAAGAGCAGTGTGGAGTGGTAGAGGATGTGTGGATCAGGTGTTTGCTTTGAAGAATGTATATGAGAAATACTTAGAAAAGCAAATGGATTTGTATGTAGCATTTATGGATCTGGAGAAGGCATATGATAGAGGTGATAGAGATGCTCTGTGGAAGGTATTAAGAATATATGCTGTGGGAGGCAAGTTGTTAGAAGCAGTGAAAAGTTTTTATCGAGGATGTAAGGCATGTGTATGTGTAGGAAGAGAGGAAAGTGATTGGTTCTCAGTGAATGTAGGTTTGCGGCAGGGGTGTGTGATGTCTCCATGGTTGTTTAATTTGTTTATGGATGGGGTTGTCAGGGAGGTGAATGCGGTGAATGCAAGAGTTTTGGAAAGAGGGGCAAGTATGAAGTCTGTTGTGGATGAGAGAGCTTGGGAAGTGAGTCAGTTGTTGTTCGCTGATGATACAGCGCTGGTGGCTGATTCATGTGAGAAACTGCAGAAGCTGGTGACTGAGTTTGGTAAAGTGTGTGAAAGAAGAAAGTTAAGAGTAAATGTGAATAAGAGCATGGTTATTATGTACAGTAGGGTTGAGGGTCAAGTCAATTGGGAGGTAAGTTTGAATGGAGAAAAACTGGAGGAAGTAAAGTGTTTTAGATATCTGGGAGTGGATCTGGCAGCGGATGGAACCATGGAAGCGGAAGTGAATCATAGGGTGGGGGAGGGGCCGGAAATCCTGGGAGCCTTGAAGAATGTGTGGAAGTCGAGAACATTATCTCGGAAAGCAAAAATGGGTATGTTTGAAGGAATAGTGGTTCCAACAATGTTGTATGGTTGCAAGGCGTGGGCTATGGATAGAGTTGTGCGCAGGAGGGTGGATGTGCTGGAAATGAGATGTTTGAGGGCAATGTGTGGTGTGAGGTGGTTTGATCGAGTAAGTAATGTAAGGGTGAGAGATGTGTGGAAATAAAAAGAGCGTGATTGAGAGAGCAGAAGAGGGTGTTTTGAAATGGTTTGGGCACATGGAGAGAATGAGTGAGGAAAGATTGACCAAGAGGATATATGTGTCGGAGGTGGAGGGAATGAGGAGAAATGGGAGACCAAATTGGAGGTGGAAAGATGGAGTGAAAAAGATTTTGAGTGATTGGGGCCTGAACATGCAGGAGGGTGAAAGGCAGGCAAGGAATAGTGTAAATTGGATCGATGTGGTATACCGGGGTTGACGTGCCGTCAGTGGATTGAATCAGGGCATGTGAAGCGTCTGGGGTAAACCGTGGAAATTTCTGTGGGGCCTGGATGTGGAAAGGGAGCTGTGGTTTCAGGCATTATTGCATGACAGCTAGAGACTGAGTGTGAACGAATGGGGCCTTTGTTGTCTTTTCCTAGCGCTACCTCGCACACATGAGGGGGGAGGGGGATGGTATTTCATGTGTGGCGGGGTGGCGATGGGAATGAATAAAGGCACACAGTGTGAATTGTGTGCATGGGTATATATGTATGTGTCTGTGTGTGTATATATATGTGTACATTGAGATGTATAGGTATGTATATTTGCGTATGTGGACGTGTGTGTATATACATGTGTATGGGGGTGGGTTGGGCCATTTCTTTCGTCTGTTTCCTTGCGCTACCTCGGGGAGTGCTCATCCTCCTCGAAGGCTCAGATTGGGGTGCCTAAATGTGTGTGGATGTAACCAAGATGTGAAAAAAGGAGAGATAGGTAGTATGTTTGAGGAAAGGAACCTGGATGTTTTGGCTCTGAGTGAAACGAAGCTCAAGGGTAAAGGGGAAGAGTGGTTTGGGAATGTCTTGGGAGTAAAGTCAGGGGTTAGTGAGAAGACAAGAGCAAGGGAAGGAGTAGCAATACTCCTGAAACAGGAGTTGTGGGAGTATGTGATAGAATGTAAGAAAGTAAATTCTCGATTAATATGGGTAAAACTGAAAGTTGATGGAGAGAGATGGGTGATTATTGGTGCATATGCACCTGGGCATGAGAAGAAAGATCATGAGAGGCAAGTGTTTTGGGAGCAGCTGAATGAGTGTGTTAGTGGTTTTGATGCACGAGACCGGGTTATAGTGATGGGTGATTTGAATGCAAAGGTGAGTAATGTGGCAGTTGAGGGAATAATTGGTATACATGGGGTGTTCAGTGTTGTAAATGGAAATGGTGAAGAGCTTGTAGATTTATGTGCTGAAAAAGGACTGATGATTGGGAATACCTGGTTTAAAAAGCGAGATATACATAAGTATACTTATGTAAGTAGGAGAGATGGCCAGAGAGCGTTATTGGATTACGTGTTAATTGACAGGCGCGCGAAAGAGAGACTTTTGGATGTTAATGTGCTGAGAGGTGCAACTGGAGGGATGTCTGATCATTATCTTGTGGAGGCTAAGGTGAAGATTTGTATGGGTTTTCAGAAAAGAAGAGTGAATGTTGGGGTGAAGAGGGTGGTGAGAGTAAGTGAGCTTGGGAAGGAGACTTGTGTGAGGAAGTACCAGGAGAGACTGAGTACAGAATGGAAAAAGGTGAGAACAATGGAAGTAAGGGGAGTGGGGGAGGAATGGGATGTATTTAGGGAATCAGTGATGGATTGCACAAAAGATGCTTGTGGCATGAGAAGAGTGGGAGGTGGGTTGATTAGAAAGGGTAGTGAGTGGTGGGATGAAGAAGTAAGAGTATTAGTGAAAGAGAAGAGAGAGGCATTTGGACGATTTTTGCAGGGAAAAAATGCAATTGAGTGGGAGATGTATAAAAGAAAGAGACAGGAGGTCAAGAGAAAGGTGCAAGAGGTGAAAAAAAGGGCAAATGAGAGTTGGGGTGAGAGAGTATCATTAAATTTTAGGGAGAATAAAAAGATGTTCTGGAAGGAGGTAAATAAAGTGCGTAAGACAAGGGAGCAAATGGGAACTTCAGTGAAGGGCGTAAATGGGGAGGTGATAACAAGTAGTGGTGATGTGAGAAGGAGATGGAGTGAGTATTTTGAAGGTTTGTTGAATGTGTTTGATGATAGAGTGGCAGATATAGGGTGTTTTGGTCGAGGTGGTGTGCAAAGTGAGAGGGTTAGGGAAGATGATTTGGTAAACAGAGAAGAGGTAGTAAAAGCTTTGCGGAAGATGAAAGCCGGCAAGGCAGCAGGTTTGGATGGTATTGCAGTGGAATTTTTTAAAAAAGGGGGTGACTGTATTGTTGACTGGTTGGTAAGGTTATTTAATGTATGTATGACTCATGGTGAGGTGCCTGAGGATTGGCGGAATGCGTGCATAGTGCCATTGTACAAAGGCAAAGGGGATAAGAGTGAGTGCTCAAATTACAGAGGTATAAGTTTGTTGAGTATTCCTGGTAAATTATATGGGAGGATATTGATTGAGAGGGTGAAGGCATGTACAGAGCATCAGATTGGGGAAGAGCAGTGTGGTTTCAGATGTGGTAGAGGATGTGTGGATCAGGTGTTTGCTTTGAAGAATGTATGTGAGAAATACTTAGAAAAGGAAATGGATTTGTATGTAGCATTTATGGATCTGGAGAAGGCATATGATAAGAGTTGATAGAGATGCTCTGTGGAAGGTATTAAGAATATATGGTGTGGGAGGCAAGTTGTTAGAAGCAGTGAAAAGTTTTTATCGAGGATGTAAGGCATGTGTACGTGTAGGAAAAGAGGAAAGTGATTGGTTCTCAGTGAATGTAGGTTTGCGGCAGGGGTGTGTGATGTCTCCATGGTTGTTTAATTTGTTTATGGATGGGGTTGTTAGGGAGGTGAATGCAAGAGTTTTGGAAAGAGGGGCAAGTATGAAGTCTGTTGGGGATGAGAGAGCTTGGGAAGTGAGTCAGTTGTTGTTCGCTGATGATACAGCGCTGGTGGCTGATTCATGTGAGAAACTGCAGAAGCTGGTGACTGAGTTTGGTAAAGTGTGTGAAAGAAGAAAGTTAAGAGTAAATGTGAATAAGAGCAAGGTTATTAGGTACAGTAGGGTTGAGGGTCAAGTCAATTAGGAGGTGAGTTTGAATGGAGAAAAACTGGAGGAAGTGAAGTGTTTTAGATATCTAGGAGTGGATCTGGCAGCGGATGGAACCATGGAAGCGGAAGTGGATCATAGGGTGGGGGAGGGGGCGAAAATTCTGGGAGCCTTGAAGAATGTGTGGAAGTCGAGAACATTATCTCGGAGAGCAAAAATGGGTATGTTTGAAGGAATAGTGGTTCCAATAATGTTGTATGGTTGCGAGACGTGGGCTATGGATAGAGTTGTGTGCAGGAGGATGGATGTGCTGGAAATGAGATGTTTGAGGACAATATGTGGTGTGAGGTGGTTTGATCGAGTAAGTAACGTAAGGGTAAGAGATATGTGTGGAAATAAAAAGAGCGTGGTTGAGAGAGCAGAAGAGGGTGTTTTGAAATGGTTCGGGCACATGGAGAGAATGAGTGAGGAGAGATTGACCAAGAGAATATATGTGTCGGAGGTGGAGGGAACGAGAAGAGGGAAACCAAATTGGAGGTGGAAAGATGGAGTGAAAAAGATTTTGTGTGATCGGGGCCTGAACATGCAGGAGGGTGAAAGAGGGCAAGGAATAGAGTGAATTGGAGCGATGTGGTATACCGGGGTTGACGTGCTGTCAGTGGATTGAATCAAGGCATGTGAAGCGTCTGGGGTAAACCATGGAAAGCTGTGTAGGTATGTATATTTGCGTGTGTGGATGTATGTATATACATGTGTATGGGGGTGGGTTGGGCCATTTCTTTCGTCTGTTTCCTTGCGCTACCTCGCAAACGCGGGAGACAGCGACAAAGCAAAAAAAAAAAAATAAATAAAATAAAATAAAATAATTAGGATAGAAATGATTTTATCCCACTTTCCACTGTAATATGTGCATCATTTCAGCAAAAATATCTCATTTCCGTGAATGTATTATATCAAGCAGTGTGATTAGAATATCACTGTAATATAACAGTATTTTAACTGAAAACTATTAAAAAATAAGTAACTTTTTTTTAACATCAGAATGTTAGGTAAAGTCTTCTGTTTTTGTCACGTATTTTATGTTATTTTACGTTGAAGTACATCACATTTCAGCAAAACTGCTATTTATTTCCTAAGCAGCCTTTAATGTTACTGTACGTTAAAACTTCATACTCTTTTTGTCTTGTTTCTTATTTTCCAGAAATATGACAAGTTTACATATAATACAATGATACAGTACTTTTAACGTACAAGTATTCATTTATAAAAATACATGACACCAAACAAATACCAGTAAGGGTATTTGTGTGAGTCTCCAACCAAAAAAGACCAAATACCCGGTGCCCTCTCCCTAAGCCCTACCAAAAATAGCCCAATGGCATCTTGCTCGTTTATTCTCCAATTAATCACATTTATTGGCATTTTCTAAATATGAGATTGAAGTGGATTATTATACTGTGTGAAATATCTAAGAGGTTTTCATTACTGGTATTTTTTTTGTAGATCTATGGGTACTACGATACTATATAGGATATGATAAGTTAGCCTGTTCTAAGAATTTCGACACAGACTACTGAAAGCACGTTGTAAGTTAGCCTGCTGTAAGTTGGTGAGCTTCATCAACTGAAGGCACGGCACAGCTTTTCATTGCTAATTGGTACATATATATGTTTCCATAAACTAATATTTTTCATGTCTGAAGCTAAAAATTGCTCCTAGCCCTTCCAATCATGCATGGATTTCAACCTAAGGAAACTATTGCCCACATATAGGTTGACCCCCTGATTTTCTGCCTAAAAGTTTTTTCTTAAGAGCTCAAAATATACACGAGTATATACGGTATGTATAAATGTATAATTTGTCTCCAAAGTAACTGTTTAATTTCTCCACATTTTATCAAAACCAAACATGATTTACAAATGCAACTGACTGCTCTCTGAGGACTGATGAAAGGAGTAAACACAAATCTGATTGGCACATGATTAGTAGTAGCTGACTTTTTTTAAGGGGTTCTTTTGGATGCTACATTGCAAGAAAATACTTCTAAGGGTGTCAAAAAAAATGCAAAATGCTTCAGCTTCTAAAAGGACACACTCCCTCCAGACCTATCCCTCAAGTCACCTTGTTAACTATTCTTAGTAAGATGTTTGCACCTTAGGTAGGTGGCTGCCATCTGATGTTTCAGTGAAATAGTTTTATGCCTATTAAAATTAGATTACCTTTCCCGTCTATCACATTGATATGTACTCTAATAGCAATCTTGTTAACTGAAAATATGTACAAAACATTAAAAGATTACTTACCTGTAATCTGTGCAGAATGCCCATATACATTAAATGTGTTAGTTACTGAGATGCTGGTCTTTTCTGCTTTTGTAGCATCAACAACCAGTGCCCATATACTTAGTTTATTGTCATCACCTCCTGTTGCCATGGTAATGTTGTAAATATCTTCTTTTATGGCTTTGACGTGATAGTTAAAAGCAAGACCATTAACACCTGACTGATGGGCATCAACCCCTACTATCAGTTGGAGATGTGGTGTGACATCAGATTTGAGAATCCAGTTCACTACAGCCTGAAAGAATGAAAATAATCTAAAGGTATTTCACTCAGTAGCCTTACATACTTTTGTTTCCTAATTTTCCTCCTTTACATGCTCTGCTATTACATCCATTTCTTTCCTAAACATAAATGGATCAGTGCACCTACAAGAAGAATTTCATTCTTTTTTCCTAATTACACCTTATTTCATTAATTATATGATATGAGAGTAAGAATTTCCCAATATCCATGAATCTTTTTTCTGACAAATGATTGCAGATACGCGAAGAAACCAAAGCACCTGGTAAATAGTCAATAGAAGACCCTATCAAATGTAGGCAACATCTCATCTGATAATACCATCTGAGAGTATGTAGTAGGGTGTAGTTCAAATTTACAGAACAAAAATTTTAAATGTATAAAATGTGTAGATTAAAAATGCAAAATACTACATAGGTGTGTCAATACAGGTAAAATTTGGTGTTAAAAGAGCACCATGAAAGTAACATGAAGCATGTAGCACGATACACTGTACATCAGTTCTAATTATAAACAAAATAGTATCTACATGCATAGCACAGTGATCAACATTCATATTTAAAACAAAACAATTGCAAACAATGAAGTATAACAAACCTGAATGTCCCAGAAAAGCACTCTGCCACTAGTTGTTGCCAACACAAGGATGTTTCTTTCAGGTACCTGCAGTCTTTCCACCTTCAGAAGACAATGATCCCACTCTTCAGAAGACACTATCTCCAACTTTTCTGTTTCAGCATGAAACTGAAATAATCTGTAAAAATTCTACTATCAAACTGCATGCTTGTGAAGTGAATGCAAATCTCTACACCTCCACTTATACTAAACTTACTTAAATAATACACCCCTTCAGTCATTCATTATATCAGGTCATTCCCTATCCCTGGGGATAGGGAAGAAAAAATACTTCCCACGCATTCCCCGTGTGTCATAGAAGGCAACTAAAGGGGATGGAAACAGGGGGGCTAGAAACCCTCCCTTCCTTGTATTTTAACTTTCTAAAAGGAGAACAGAAGATGGAGTCATGCAAGGAGTGCTCACCCTCCTCGAAGGCTCAGACTGGGGTGTCTAAATGCGTGTGGATGTAACCAAAATGAGAAAAAAAGAGATAGGTAGTATGTTTGAGGAAAGGAACCTGGATGATTTGGCTCTAAGTGAACTGAAGCTCAAGGGTATAGGAGAGGAGTGGTTTGGGAATGTCTTGGGAGTAAAGTCAAGGGTTGGTAAGAGGACAAGAGCAAAGGAAGGATTAGCACTACTACTCAAGCAGGAGTTGTGGGAGTATGTGATAGAGTGTAAGAAAGTAAACTAGATTGATATGGGTAAAACTGAAAGTGAATGGAGAGAGATGGGTGATTATTGGTGCATATGCACCTGGGCATGAGAAGAAAGATCATGAGAGGCAAGTGTTTTGAGAGCAGCTGGGTGAGTGTGTTAGAAGCTTTGATGCATGAGACCGGGTTATAGTGATGGGTGATTTGAATGCAAAGATGAATAATGTGGCAGTTGGGGGTATAATTGGTGTACATGGGATGTTCAGTGGTGTAAATGGAAATGGTGAAGAACTTGTAGATTTGTGAGCTGAAAAAGAACTGGTGACTGAGAATACCTGGTTTAAAAAGAGAGATATACATAAGTATATGTATGTAAGTAGGAGAGATGGTTAGAGAGTGTTATTGGATTATGTATTAATTGATAAGCGTGCGAGAGACTTTTGGATGTTAATGTGCTGAGAGGGGCAACTGAGGGATGTCTGATCATTATCTTGTGGAGGCGAAGGTGAGGATAAGTATAGGTTTTCAGAAAAGAAGAGAGAATGTTGAGGTGAATAGAGTGGTGAGAATAAGTGAGCTTGGAAAGGAGACTTGTGTGAGGAAGTACCAGGAGAGATTGAGTGCAGAATGGAAAAAGGTGAAAGCAAATGACGTAAGGGGAGTGGGGAGGAGGAATGGGATGTATTTAGGGAAGCAGTGATGGCTTGTGCAAAAGATGCCTGTGGCATGAGAAAGGTGGGAGATGGGCAGATTAGAACGGGTAGTGAGTGGTGGGATGAAGTAAGATTGTTGGTGAAAGAGAAGAGAGAGGCATTTGGATGATTTTTGCTGGGAAATGGTGCAAATGACTGGGAGATTTATATAAGAAAGAGGCAAGTGGTCAACAGAAAGGTGCAAGAGGTGAAAAAGAGGGCAAATGAGAGTTGGGGTGAGAAATTTTAGGGAAAATAAAAAGATGTTTCGGAGGGAGGTAAATAAAGTACGTAAGACAAGAGATCATGTGGGAACATTGGTGAAGGGGACAGATGGGGAGGTAATAACAAGTAGTAGTGAAGTGAAAGGGAGATGGAGTGAGTATTTTGAAGGTCTGTTGAATGTGTTTGATGATAGATTGGCAGATATAGGATGTTTTGGTCGAGGTGGTGTGTGAAGTGAGAGGGCTCAGGGAGAATGATTTGATAAACAGAGGAGAGGTAGTGAAAGCTTTGCGGAAGATGAAAGCCAGCAAGGCGGTGGGTTTGGATGGTATTGCTGTGGAATTTATTAGAAAAGGGAGTGACTGTGTTGTTGACTGATTGGTGAAGATATTCACTGTATGTATGGTTCATGGTGAAGTGCCTGAGGATTGGCGGAATGCATGTATAGGGCCATTGTACAAAGGCAAAGGAGATAAAAGTGAGTGTTCAAATTACAGAGGTATAAGTTTGTTGAGTATTCCAGGGAAATTATATGGGAGGGTATTGATCGAGAGGGTTAAGGCATGTACAGAGCACCAGACTGGGAAGGAGCAGTGTGGCTGCAGAAGTGAAAGAGGATGTGTGGATCAGGTGCTTGCTTTGAAGAATGTGTATGAGAAATACTTAGAAAAGCAGATGAATTTGTATGTAGCATTTATGGATCTGGAGAAGGCATATGATAGAGTTGATAGAGATGCTCTGTGGAGGATATTAAGAGTATATGGTGTGGGAGGTAAGTCACTGGAAGCAGTGAAAAGTTTTCAAGGATGTACGGCATGTGTACGAGTAGGAAGAGAGGACACTGATTGGTTCCCAGAGAATGTCGGTTTGCGGCAGGGGTGTGTGATGTCTCCATGGCTCTTTAATTTGTTTATGGATGGAGTTGTTAGGGAGGTGAATGCAAAAGTTTTGGAGAGAGGGGCAAGTATGCATTCTGTTGTGGATGAGAGGGCTTGGGAAGTGAGTCAGTTGTTGTTCGCTGATGATACAGCGCTGGTGGCTGATTCCGGTGAGAAACTGCAGAAGCTGGTGACGGAGTTTGGTAAGTGTGTGAAAGAAGAAAGCTGAGAGTAAATGAGAATAAGAGTAAGGTTATTAGGTTCAGTAGGCTTGAGAGACAAGCAAATTGGGAGGTAAGTTTGAATGGAGAAAAGCTGGAGGAAGTGAAGTGTTTTACATATCTGGGAGTGGATTTAGAAGCGGATGGAACCATGGAAGCGGAAGTGAGTCACAGGGTGTGGGGGGGGCAAAGGTTCTGGGAGTGTTGAAGAATGTGTGGAAGGTGAGAACGTTATCTTAGAGAGCAAAAATGGATATGTTTGAAGGAATAGTGGTTCCAACAATGTTATATGGATGTGAGGCAT
The DNA here is from genome assembly GCF_036320965.1 of Panulirus ornatus. NCBI lineage: Eukaryota > Metazoa > Arthropoda > Malacostraca > Decapoda > Palinuridae > Panulirus > Panulirus ornatus. The sequence goes on along the minus strand of NC_092225.1, from coordinate 70,022,596 downwards.
GGGCGATAGATAGGGTTGTGCGGAGGAGGGTGGATGTGCTGGAAATGAGATGGTGTATTGAAATGGTTTGGTCACATGGAGAGAATGAGTGAGGAATGATTGACAAAGAGGATATATGAGTCAGAGGTGGAGGGAACAAGAAGTGGGAGACCAAATTGGAGGTGGAAGGATGGAGTGAAAAGGATTTGAGCGATCAGGGCCTGAACATATAGGAAGGTGAAAGGCGTGCAAGGAATAAAGTGAATTGGAACGATGTGGTATACCGGGGTTGACGTGCTCTCAGTGGATTGAATCAGGGCATGCGAAGCGTCTGGGGTAAACCATGGAAAGCTGTGTAGGTATGTATATTTGCGTGTGTGGAAGTATGTATATACATGTGTATGGGGGTGGGTTGGGCCATTTCTTTCGTCTGTTTCCTTGCGCTACCTCGCAAACGCGGGAGACAGCAAAAAAAAAAAAATATATATATATATATATATATATATATATATATATATATATATATATATATATATATATATATATATGACTGGGGAAGAGCAGTGTGGTTTCAGAAGTGGTAGAGGATGTGTGGATCAGGTGTTTGCTTTGAAGAATGTATGTGAGAAATACTTAGAAAAGCAAATGGATTTGTATGTAGCATTTATGGATCTGGAGAAGGCATATGATAGAGTTGATAGAGATGCTCTGTGGAAGGTATTAAGAATATATGGTGTGGGAGGCAAGTTGTTAGAAGCAGTGAAAAGTTTTTATCGAGGATGTAAGGCATGTGTACGTGTAGGAAGAGAGGAAAGTGATTGGTTCTCAGTGAATGTAGGTTTGCGGCAGGGGTGTGTGATGTCTCCATGGTTGTTTAATTTGTTTATGGATGGGGTTGTTAGGGAGGTGAATGCAAGAGTTTTGGAAAGAGGGGCAAGTATGAAGTCTGTTGGGGATGAGAGAGCTTGGGAAGTGAGTCAGTTGTTGTTCGCTGATGATACAGCGCTGGTGGCTGATTCATGTGAGAAACTGCAGAAGCTGGTGACTGAGTTTGGTAGTGTGTGAAAGAAGAAAGTTAAGAGTAAATGTGAATAAGAGCAAGGTTATTAGGTACAGTAGGGTTGAGGGTCAAGTCAACTGGGAGGTGAGTTTGAATGGAGAAAAACTGGAGGAAGTGAAGTGTTTTAGATATCTGGGAGTGGATCTGGCAGCGGATGGAACCATGGAAGCGGAAGTGGATCATAGGGTGGGGGAGGGGGCGAAAATTCTGGGAGCCTTGAAGAATGTGTGGAAGTCGAGAACATTATCTCGGAAAGCAAAAATGGGTATGTTTGAAGGAATAGTGGTTCCAACAATGTTGTATGGTTGCGAGGCGTGGACTATGGATAGAGTTGTGCGCAGGAGGATGGATGTGCTGTAAATGAGATGTTTGAGCACAATGTGTGGTGTGAGGTGGTTTGATCGAGCAAGTAACGTAAGGGTAAGAGAGATGTGTGGAAATAAAAAGAGCGTGGTTGAGAGAGCAGAAGAGGGTGTTTTGAAATGGTTTGGTCACATGGAGAGAATGAGTGGGGAAAGATTGACTAAGAGGATATATGTGTCGGAGGTGGAGGGAACGAGGAGAAGTGGGAGACCAAATTGGAGGTGGAAAGATGGAGTGAAAAAGATTTTGAGTGATCAGGGCCTGAACATGCAGGAGGGTGAAAGGCGTGCAAGGAAGAGAGTGAATTGGAACGATGTGGTATACCGGGGTCGAAGTGCTGTCAATGGATTGAACCAGGGCATGTGAAGCATCTGGGGTGAACCATGCAAAGTGTGTGGGGCCTGGATGTGGAAAGGGAGCTGTGGTTTCGGTGCATTATTACATGATAGCTAGAGACTGAGTGTGAACGAATGGGGCCTTTGGTGTTTTTCCTAGCGCTACCTCGCACACATGAGGGGGAGGGGGTTGTTATTCCATGTGTGGCGAGGTGGCGATGGGAACAAATAAAGGCAGACAGTATGAATTATGTACATGTGTGTATATGTATGTGTCTGTGTGTGTATATATGTGTGTACATTGAGATGTATAGGTATGTATATTGTGCATGGGTGGACATGTATGTATATACATGTGTATGTGGGCGGGTTGGGCCATTCTTTCGTCTGTTTCCTTGCGCTACCTCGCTAATGCGGGAGACAGCAACAAAGCAAAATAAATAAATATAAATAAATAAATATATATATATATATATATATATGATTTTTCACTCTTGCAGGCACAGCCTTGTAACATATACCCACTACATTCAGTACCAACTCAGGGAAGTAAAAATCCTCCCCGTGCAGTCCCATCTCAACATGCTCACCACTCAATTCTGTACAACAGCATTAGACTCTCCCACTTAAGTCACTCTATAACAAACCACCACTAACTCCCAAGTAGAAATAAGAACCTTACCCCAACCCCAGCCTCACACCTTTTCTCACAACTCTCCCACTCCAGCAAGTATAACACTGAAACATATGCATGGAAATAACCTGACAAGCCCCAAACAACCGACCTTCTTACTCATCCTTAAGCTCCATCCCACCTGACATACACCCATCAGAAACCACACTCCCCAATTAATCATGAGTCACACTTTCCTGTGTAAGCTCTGGACCTCACCCATTACAACAATACTTCAAACATCATTTCAACATATCCCAAGACCTTTCATGCACCATGATGTAACTACCAAAAAGAAATCACAGGAGCACTTACTATTCAGTTGCCCTGCACTCTTTGCATATAGTCACAAGCCCAGCATAACATCACTTCATGACCTGTGGTCCTGACTGGTGAACTTGGTGCAATTCCTAAGTGCTACAGAATAGAAAGGACTTCTGGGGAAGTATGTACATATATATATATATATATATATATATATATATATATTATCCCTGGGAATAGGGGAGAAAGACTACTTCCCACATATTCCCTGCATGTCGTAGAAGGCGACTAAAAGGGGAGGGAGCGGGTGGCTGGAAATCCTCCCCTCTCGTTTTTTTTTAATTTTCCAAAAGAAGGAACAGAGAACGAGGCCAGGTGAGGATATTCTCTCAGAGGCCCAGTCCTCTGTTCTTAACGCTACCTTGCTAACGCGGGAAATGGCGAATAGTATGAAAGAAAGAAAAGATATATATATATATATATATATATATATATATATATATATTCTTTTTTTTTTTGCTTTGTCGCTGTCTCCCGCGTTTGCGAGGTAGCGCAAGGAAACAGACGAAAGAAATGGCCCAACCCACCCCCATACACATGTATATACATACGTCCACACACGCAAATATACATACCTACACAGCTTTCCATGGTTTACCCCAGACGCTTCACATGCCTTGATTCAATCCACTGACAGCACGTCAACCCCGGTATACCACATCGCTCCAATTCACTCTATTCCTTGCCCTCCTTTCACCCTCTTGCATGTTCAGGCCCCGATCACACAAAATCTTTTTCACTCCATCTTTCCACCTCCAATTTGGTCTCCCTCTTCTCCTCGTTCCCTCCACCTCCGACACATATATCCTCTTGGTCAATCTTTCCTCACTCATTCTCTCCATGTGCCCGAACCATTTCAAAACACCCTCTTCTGCTCTCTCAACCACGCTCTTTTTATTTCCACACATCTCTCTTACCCTTACGTTACTTACTCGATCAAACCACCTCACACCACACATTGTCCTCAAACATCTCATTTCCAGCACATCCATCCTCCTGCGCACAACTCTATCCTTAGCCCACGCCTCGCAACCATACAACATTGTTGGAACCACTATTCCTTCAAACATACCCATTTTTGCTTTCCGAGATAATGTTCTCGACTTCCACACATTCTTCAAGGCTCCCAGAATTTTCGCCCCCTCCCCCACCCTATGATCCACTTCCGCTTCCATGGTTCCATCCGCTGCCAGATCCACTCCCAGATATCTAAAACACTTCACTTCCTCCAGTTTTTCTCCATTCAAACTCACCTCCCAACTGACTTGACCCTCAACCCTACTGTACCTAATAACCTTGCTCTTATTCACATTTACTCTTAACTTTCTTCTTTCACACACTTTACCAAACTCAGTCACCAGCTTCTGCAGTTTCTCACATGAATCAGCCACCAGCGCTGTATCATCAGCGAACAACAACTGACTCACTTCCCAAGCTCTCTCATCCCAACAGACTTCATACTTGCCCCTCTTTCCAAAACTCTTGCATTTACCTCCCTAACAACCCCATCCATAAACAAATTAAACAACCATGGAGACATCACACACCCCTGCCGCAAACCTACATTCACTGAGAACCAATCACTTTCCTCTCTTCCTACACGTACACATGCCTTACATCCTCGATAAAAACTTTTCACTGCTTCTAACAACTTGCCTCCCACACCATATATTCTTAATACCTTCCACAGAGCATCTCTATCAACTCTATCATATGCCTTCTCCAGATCCATAAATGCTACATACAAATCCATTTGCTTTTCTAAGTATTTCTCACATACATTCTTCAAAGCAAACACCTGATCCACACATCCTCTACCACTTCTGAAACCACACTGCTCTTCCCCAATCTGATGCTCTGTACATGCCTTCACCCTCTCAATCAATACCCTCCCATATAATTTACCAGGAATACTCAACAAACTTATACCTCTGTAATTTGAGCACTCACTCTTATCCCCTTTGCCTTTGTACAATGGCACTATGCACGCATATCGCCAATCCTCAGGCACCTCACCATGAGTCATACATACATTAAATAACCTTACCAACCAGTCAACAATACAGTCACCCCCTTTTTTAATAAATTCCACTGCAATACCATCCAAACCTGCTGCCTTGCCGGCTTTCATCTTCTGCAAAGCTTTTACTACCTCTTCTCTGTTTACCAAATCATTTTCCCTAACCCTCTCACTTTGCACACCACCTCGACCAAAACACCCTATATCTGCCACTCTATCATGAAACACATTCAACAAACCATCAAAATACTCACTCCATCTCCTTCTCACATCACCACTACTTGTTATCACCTCCCCATTTGCGCCCTTCACTGAAGTTCCCATTTGCTCCCTTGTCTTACGCACTTTATTTACCTCCTTCCAGAACATCTTTTTTTTTTTTTTTTTCATACTATTCGCCATTTCCCGCATTAGTGAGGTAGCGTTAAGAACAGAGGACTGGGCCTTAGAGGGAATATCTTTTTATTCTCCCATCACTGATTCCCTAAATACATCCCATTCCTCCCCCACTCCCCTTACTTCCATTGTTCTCACCTTTTTCCATTCTGTATATATATATATATATATATATATATATATATATATATATATACAGTGATGTATAGTGATGGGTGATTTGAATGCAAAGGTGAGTAATGTGGCAGTTGAGGGAATAATTGGTATACATGGGGTGTTCAGTGTTGTAAATGGAAATGGTGAAGAGCTTGTAGATTTATGTGCTGAAAAAGGACTGATGATTGGGAATACCTGGTTTAAAAAGTGAGATATACATAAGTATACTTATGTAAGTAGGAGAGATGGCCAGAGAGCGTTATTGGATTACGTGTTAATTGACAGGCGTGCGAAAGAGAGACTTTTGGATGTTAATGTGCTGAGAGGTGCAACTGGAGGGATGTCTGATCATTATCTTGTGGAGGCTAAGGTGAAGATTTGTATGGGTTTTCAGAAAAGAGGAGTGAATGTTGGGGTGAAGAGGGTGGTGAGAGTAAGTGAGCTTGAGAAGGAGACCTGTGTGAGGAAGTACCAGGAGAGACTGAGTACAGAATGGGAAAAGGTGAGAACAATGGAAGTAAGGGGAGTGGGGGAGGAATGGGATGTATTTAGGGAATCAGTGATGGATTGCGCAAAAGATGCTTGTGGCATGAGAAGAGTGGGAGGTGGGTTGATTAGAAAGGGTAGTGAGTGGTGGGATGAAGAAGTAAGAGTATTAGTGAAAGAGAAGAGAGAGGCATTTGGACGATTTTTGCAGGGAAAAAATGCAATTGAGTGGGAGATGTATAAAAGAAAGAGACAGGAGGTCAAGAGAAAGGTGCAAGAGGTGAAAAAAAGGGCAAATGAGAGTTGGGGTGAGAGAGTATCATTAAATTTTAGGGAGAATAAAAAGATGTTCTGGAAGGAGGTAAATAAAGTGCGTAAGACAAGGGAGCAAATGGGAACTTCAGTGAAGGGCGCAAATGGGGAGGTGATAACAAGTAGTGGTGATGTGAGAAGGACATGGAGTGAGTATTTTGAAGGTTTGTTGAATGTGTTTGATGATAGAGTGGCAGATATAGGGTGTTTTGGTCGAGGTGGTGTGCAAAGTGAGAGGGTTAGGGAAAATGATTTGGTAAACAGAGAAGAGGTAGTGAAAGCTTTGCGGAAGATGAAAGCCGGCAAGGCAGCAGGTTTGGATGGTATTGCAGTGGAATTTATTAAAAAAGGGGGTGACTGTATTGTTGACTGGTTGGTAAGGTTATTTAATGTATGTATGACTCATGGTGAGGTGCCTGAGGATTGGCAGAATGCGTGCATAGTGCCATTGTACAAAGGCAAAGGGGATAAGAGTGAGTGCTCAAATTACAGAGGTATAAGTTTGTTGAGTATTCCTGGTAAATTATATGGGAGGGTATTGATTGAGAGGGTGAAGGCATGTACAGAGCATCAGATTGGGGAAGAGCAGTGTGGTTTCAGAAGTGGTAGAGGATGTGTGGATCAGGTGTTTGCTTTGAAGAATGTATGTGAGAAATACTTAGAAAAGCAAATGGATTTGTATGTAGCATTTATGGATCTGGAGAAGGCATATGATGGAGTTGATAGAGATGCTCTGTGGAAGGTATTAAGAATATATGGTGTGGGAGGAAAGTTGTTAGAAGCAGTGAAAAGTTTTTATCGAGGATGTAAGGCATGTGTACGTGTAGGAAGAGAGAAAAGTGATTGGTTCTCAGTGAATGTAGGTTTGCGGCAGGGGTGTGTGATGTCTCCATGGTTGTTTAATTTGTTTATGGATGGGGTTGTTAGGGAGGTAAATGCAAGAGTTTTGGAAAGAGGGGCAAGTATGAAGTCTGTTGGGGATGAGAGAGCTTGGGAAGTGAGTCAGTTGTTGTTCGCTGATGATACAGCGCTGGTGGCTGATTCATGTGAGAAACTGCAGAAGCTGGTGACTGAGTTTGGAAAAGTGTGTGGAAGAAGAAAGTTAAGAGTAAATGTGAATAAGAGCAAGGTTATTAGGTACAGTAGGGTTGAGGGTCAAGTCAATTGGGAGGTGAGTTTGAATGGAGAAAAACTGGAGGAAGTGAAGTGTTTTAGATATCTGGGAGTGGATCTGGCAGCGGATGGAACCATGGAAGCGGAAGTGGATCATAGGGTGGGGGAGGGGGTAAAAATCCTGGGGGCCTTGAAGAATGTGTGGAAGTCGAGAACATTATCTCGGAAAGCAAAAATGGGTATGTTTGAAGGAATAGTGGTTCCAACAATGTTGTATGGTTGCGAGGCGTGGGCTATGGATAGAGTTGTGCGCAGGAGGATGGATGTGCTGGAAATGAGATGCTTGAGGACAATGTGTGGTGTGAGGTGGTTTGATCGAGTGAGTAACGTAAGGGTAAGAGAGATGTGTGGAAATAAAAAGAGCGTGGTTGAGAGAGCAGAAGAGGGTGTTTTGAAGTGGTTTGGGCACATGGAGAGGATGAGTGAGGAAAGATTGACCAAGAGGATATATGTGTCGGAGGTGGAGGGAACAAGGAGAAGAGGGAGACCAAATTGGAGGTGGAAAGATGGAGTGAAAAAGATTTTGTGTGATCGGGGCCTGAACATGCAGGAGGGTGAAAGGAGGGCAAGGAATAGAGTGAATTGGAGCGATGTGGTATACCGGGGTTGACGTACTGTCAGTGGATTGAATCAAGGCATGTGAAGCGTCTGGGGTAAACCATGGAAAGCTGTGTAGGTATGTATATTTGCGTGTGTGGATGTATGTATATACATGTGTATGGGGGGGGGGTTGGGCCATTTCTTTCATCTGTTTCCTTGCGCTACCTCGCAAACGCGGGAGACAGCGACAAAGTATAATAAAAAATATAATAATATATATATATATATATATATATATATATATATATATATATATATATATATATATATATATACGTTGAGATGTATAGGTACGTATATGTGTGTGTGTGGACGTGTATGTATATACATGTGTATGTGGGTGGGTTGGGCCATTCTTTCGTCTGTTTCCTTGCGCTACCTCGCTAACACGGGAGACAGTGACAAAGTATAATAATAATAATAAAAAAAGAAATTGATAAAGGCTCTGCAGGTGTTTACACAACTAATACTTATGTGTAAAAAGGTTACAGGAAAGGGGAAAGATGAATGAAGGAGGAGAAATCCATAGCTTAGCTGTTCAAGGGTAGGAGGTATCATAACGGTCAATACTTATGTGACTGGTCTCCATACACAAACTGTGGGAAGAAGCAGCCAGATCCTTATGTGACTAGTCTCCATACACAAACTGTGGGAAGCAGCAACAAGACTTAGGTGCACATCTTGTGGGCAGGGACACATGAAGACAGTTCACAAGAACAGAGGCCAAAGTAATAACTGTATAGTGGAGAGAGAGAGCAGCAACCTCATGGTGTAAATAGTGAAATGATTGAAGAGAATGGATGATAGGAAAATTAATGATTCTAAGTTGAAAATTTTTTTTCCGAACAACTCTCTCTTTCTGCTAACATCTTTGCCAAGATTTGATCTACACATTTTGTACTTTTCCTAAACCCTTCAGCTACCTTCTCTAAGATTTAAAAATGTTCCAAACAATTCTCTATTTTTTGCTAGCATCTTTCCCATTAAGATTTGATCGACACATTTTATACTTTTCCCAAACCCTTCTGCTCTTTATTCATCCTTAATTTTTTTTTCCCTCAGTAAAATTTCTATAGGAAAATGATTATATAAAGATGAAAAATTAAATACTATCATTTACCTTAAAAGCCCATCAGAAGATGCTAGAGCCACTACAGCTTGAGTTTTAGTGACCCAGAAGGCAGCTGCATCCATGTAACGTGTCTCAGGATCAAAGGTCGGTTCCTGACTCTTCCAAGTTTTGCTAGAACCAGTGCGTAGCATGTGTGAAGTAACTTCTCTACATATTACATCTGTGTTTTGTAGTCTACAGGTATTTTCATCCAAACAGTCTTTCAATTTATCATTTACTGAGACTTCTAGTTTATCTGAAGAAGAGATCTTTGCCTGAATATTTTGCTGCTAATTACTGCCTCACTTTGATATCCATCAAAATCAATTTCATACTTTCAAAATATGGTTACCCACTGTGTCACCTGAACTGAACAATGAAGCTTCTAAACTCAAATATTTAGGATTAATGGCCAAACCTGAACATTCTCTGTGAGTGGACTTCCAAACTTTGACCTGTGCACGCCCACCAGCAGAAACTATCCATACTGTAGGGTCTTCTCCATCAAGGTCAACTCTTTTTCCTCCATCTTCTACCACGCACAATGCTTTAATGCTGGATATGTGACTACGACTAACATTAAGAATCCTACGGTTTTCAATTCCCCAGACAGAATGAAGTCGTAGAGTTGTGTCCTCTCCCCCAGTAACGAATACTGTCTTACAACCATCCTGGAAGAGTATCTGTAGACACATAGTCTCATGTGTGTTCACTGCTGTCTGAAAAGACAAACAATATCAGATTAATTGTGAAAACAATATCAGATTAATTGTGATAAACAACGTACCTAATACATACGCTATACATGAACACCTACTTTGAAGCACAAGGAGGCACTGAACACCTACTTTGAAGCACAAGCAGGCACTGAACACCTACTTAGAAGCACAAGGAGGCACCGTCTCTGTAAGGATTGTTACTTACCTGGTAACAATTTTGTTACCTTTTGTGGATTTTTTAGTTCCTGTCTTGTTTATTTATGTATTTTTCATTCTGCTAATTACCTTTTTCTGTTATTTGGGGAGCTTATCATCTACATTCATAGTAACACTGAATCTGTTGTCAGTAACAATTTTGATTGGTCAAACCCTCATCTTTGCTACAATCAAAATCTGTCATTAAAGATAAGAATTTTGAACATGTTCCTCAAGCTCAGTGAGTTCATACCCTTCTCTTCATATGACCGATTGGTTACTCAACAGAGGTAATTAGTACTTCTTTCTGAAAAAAGTATTTCAATGTGCAACAAATGAACAACAGTCACACATCCAGTTTGTAGTGTACTGAAATCAGAGGCTACCATCCATTGCAAAGCCATAAATATCACTCAATGATTTACTTTAATTGCATCATACATCCTGGTTCAGCCCATGAGCAGCATGTTGGCCCCCATATACTGAATCATTCCAATACCTTATCCAACATGTACATACCTGAATGTTCAAGCCCCAATGTCCAAAAGCCTCCTTACTCTATCCATCCATCTCCTTGTCTACCCCTCTCCCTTGCTCCCTCTACACCCAACACATAAGCCCCCTGTCAGTTTCTCACTACACATCCACTTCATATGCAGACACCATTTCAGCACACTTCATGCTCTAACATTATGATTTTTACTGTACTGTTGATCATCATACATTTTACAATAGTTACTTCAACCTGTCTCCATTCTCAAATTTAAATCTTCATTATACTAAAGCTTGAAATCAAAAGTTAAATAAACTGAACTCTTACAAATTTTGTACAAACCTTAATCAGAGGCATGAGTTTATCCCTGAGTGTTGTGCGGAAGGTATAAGGAATGCCATCTTTCAAAAATAGGCAGATTAGTTCATTTTCTGCCTCAGAAACACAGAGGTCCCATGATCGATGGCCTCCTCCACATTCTACTTCCACTACAGCTCGCTCTTCCACCAAACTCCACATTCTGAGCTTCACCTACAAAAAAATATTGCATTCACACCAAAATCATCAAAACCAAAGATATTTCTTAATATCGTACATGCACTTGGAGATGTGAACTCTTACACAACCAGTTACAGTTGTTCGTTCAGAAATTCACCTAACACAAAATATCTCATAGTTCTATATATCTTATGATAAAATCTTTGTGATAATTACTAAACATACAAAATAACGAAAAGAATTCACATATTCTTAGATTACCACTTATGAGTTAGTAGAAAGTAAATATCACTGCTGAAAGTAGAATTTTGCAAGTAGAGTTTCATCCATGACTAGAGAAATATCAAATATGACATCCAATTTTGCATCACATATGACTCATTCTAGAGATAAAGTATAAAAAATCTGAACTCCTTAGGACCAAGTAACGTTTGAAATTTGGATTCTTTTTTAGTCTTAGAAATATAGGATACATAATATAACCTTAACACAGCATCTTGTATCCCTAAAACATGTTCTAAATGTAATATGCTTGTATAAGATGTATATATGTACTTTTTTTTTTTTTTTTTTGCTTTGTCGCTGTCTCCCACGTTTGCGAGGTAGTGCAAGGAAACAGACGAAAGAAATGGCCCAACCCACCCCCATACACAATGTATATACATACACGTCCACACACGCAAATATACATACCTATACATCTCAACGTACACATATATATACACACACAGACACATACATATATACCCATGCACGCAATTCACACTGTCTGCCTTTATTCATTCCCATTGCCACCTGGCCACACATGGAATACCATCCCCCTCCCCCCTCATGTGTGCGAGGTAGCACTAGGAAAAGACAACAAAGGCCCCATTCGTTCACACTCAGTCTCTAGCTGTCATGCAATAATGCCCGAAACAACAGCTCCCTTTCCACATCCAGGCCCCACACAACTTTCCATGGTTTACCCCAGACGCATCACATGCCCTGATTCAGTCCACTGACAGCACGTCAACCCCAGTATACCACATCGATCCAATTCACTCTATTCCTTGCCCTCCTTTCACCCTCCTGCATGTTCAGGCCCCAATCACACAAAATCTTTTTCACTCCATCTTTCCACCTCCAATTTGGTCTCCCACTTCTCGTTCCCTCCACCTCCGACAAATATATCCTCTTGGTCAATCTTTCCTCACTCATTCTCTCCATGTGCCCAAACCATTTCAAAACACCCTCTTATGCTCTCTCAACCACGCTCTTTTTATTTCCACACATCTCTCTTACCCTTACATTACTTACTTGATCAAACCACCTCACACCACACATTGTCCTCAAACATCTCATTTCCAGCACATTCACTCTCCTGCCCACAACTCTATCCATGGCCCACGCCTCGCAACCATACAACATTGTTGGAACCACTATTCCTTCAAACATACCCATTTTAGCTTTCCGAGATAATGTTCTCGACTTCCACACATTCTTCAAGGCTCCCAGGATTTTTGTTTGGTAAACAGAGAAGAGGTAGTAAAAGCTTTGCGGAAGATGAAAGCCGGCAAGGCAGCAGGTTTGGATGGTATTGCAGTGGAATTTATTAAAAAAGGGGGTGACTGTATTGTTGACTGGTTGGTAAGGTTATTTAATGTATGTATGACTCATGGTGAGGTGCCTGAGGATTGGCGGAATGCGTGCATAGTGCCATTGTACAAAGGCAAAGGGGATAAGAGTGAGTGCTCAAATTACAGAGGTATAAGTTTGTTGGGTATTCCTGGTAAATTATATGGGAGGGTATTGATTGAGAGGGTGAAGGCATGTACAGAGCATCAGATTGGGGAAGAGCAGTGTGGTTTCAGAAGTGGTAGAGGATGTGTGGATCAGGTATTTGCTTTGACGAATGTATGTGAGAAATACTTAGAAAAGCAAATGGATTTGTATGTAGCATTTATGGATCTGGAGAAGGCATATGATAGAGTTGATAGAGATGCTCTGTGGAAGGTATTAAGAATATATGGTGTGGGAGGCAAGTTGTTAGAAGCAGTGAAAAGTTTTTATCGAGGATGTAAGGCATGTGTACGTGTAGGAAGAGAGGAAAGTGATTGGTTCTCAGTGAATGTAGGTTTGCGGCAGGGGTGGGTGATGTCTCCATGGTTGTTTAATTTGTTTATGGATGGGGTTGTTAGGGAGGTGAATGCAAGAGTTGTGGAAAGAGGGGCAAGTATGAAGTCTGTTGTGGATGAGAGAGCTTGGGAAGTGAGTCAGTTGTTGTTCGCTGATGATACAGTGCTGGTGGCTGATTCATGTGAGAAACTGCAGAAGCTGGTGACTGAGTTTGGGAAAGTGTGTGAAAGAAGAAAGTTAAGAGTAAATGTGAATAAGAGCAAGGTTATTATGTACAGTAGGGTTGAGGGTCAAGTCAATTGGGAGGTAAGTTTGAATGGAGAAAAACTGGAGGAAGTAAAGTGTTTTAGATATCTGGGAGTGGATCTGGCAGCGGATGGAACCATGGAAGCAGAAGTGAATCATAGGGTATATATGTACTATATATAAAAAAAAAAATACAAAAACATTCCTTCCATATTTCCACTCCTAAAAAGTAGCATGTAGACTAAGGTAGAAGTTTTCCATTACATTAGTATGACTAACTAAGAAAAAACAATTTGCTTTGGTTAGGTTAAATTAGTTTTGGTTTAGTTGTTACATTATTTTTTTTCTGTGCACATATTTATATACTAAATGTCCAGATAGGATTGGTGGGGAATGGATTTTCCTTTGGGGGTGATGTCTGGGGGGAAAATTATCCACGAACTAGCTAGACTTAAAATTCTTGACTAAAAAGGAGTTTGCTTTTGTTTTTAACACAAATGATTCCTATCCTACCATGGACCTTGCCAACTCTCTCAAAGAGAGCCATCCTTTTGTAATTTCTATAATCAACTGTATTCCATTTCATTATATGTGATGGATAAATTACTCTTTGTCCAGTCATCTGAAACAACTAATTTTCCAGGAATCTACATACCTTCCAGAGTCCACTACACAGCATTTCATTATCTCAATCACCACTCTACCAATAAGTCAGCTTTACCTTTCCTTTAGAACTGTATTACTCCTTTTATTCCTTCTATGTTATGTCTTCCTCTCTGCCATATCTCTTCCTCTCCCTACTTACCTCTAATCCTGCTGCACCAACAGATGTGTCTCCTTCAACATCATTTCCAATTGATGAAAATAAAAGTGAATCAGACCAGTTTGCAAGAATGCTAGTGTATACTTTGTATGAGTTAGGGATAATACTTTAGAAAAAAATGACAACAAATTATTGTGAAAGAGATGAGTCACCTTGAAAAAACACTGACGATGTTCAAGTGTGCAGGCATTAATCTTGTGTGTTCTTTCCTTACTTCTGTTTCTCTAAAAATGTAGGGGTGAGCTTTTACATCTCCCGTATCGAAGAGGAAATTTCCACACAATCCTCAACTTTGATTGGGAGCTCTTCTAAATCATATATTTTGAGATAGTGCTGGTGAAATATGGTAGATGACATCTTTGTGATCCATTTTCTGGTCTTGATTTTACTTGAAAGAGTTTTTGGGAAGGGAGGCCTAAACTGTTTACATGGGCAGAAAGAGAATATGAGCTGCTATTCTTTGAGGTTTATGCATCTATAAATGTAACAAATGCTAGATGCAACCAACTGCTTTTACACTGCAAATGTGGTCTATCAGCATCTGAATTTATTCAGCTGCTCAGATGATTGGCATCCAGAAAAACAATGGAAACAAAAGTGGCAAAACTAAGAGAATACATGTCATATATGAACCTTTTTCTGTGTTCTGTAGCAAGGCCTGTGAACTATTAAGCACATTTCAAAACTGATTTCTACATCTATTTCAACACCTATTTCTTTTCTATCTTATTCTCTTTGTGAATCTTACTTTAAGAATATTCTTACCTGAAGATGAAAGATAATCACTAGATTTGGATGACTGATATATGGATGAATTTCAAAAAGTAAAGCTAAAGAGAACATAAGACACTTACATCATGAAAGCAAACAGCCATGGGTTGTTCATATAAGAAAATCAGTTTTGCCACCCAATTCACACTGCTGACCCTTGAGATTGTAATGACCTGGATGTGCCCATCCTGCACAGTTAAGCACCTTACACATCCATCTCGCCCAGTGCTATATATGAAATCATTGTAAATGGTCAAGCTTGTCACACCATTTCTCCCATGAATGCTGCGAAGAGTGTGCTGGGCCTCAGGTACCTACAAGAATAATGTTAATAATCATTATATGAATAGTGGTCAGGGTTACCACAAACAATTTTGAAAAGCGACCATCCAAGAAACATCTCTGCAAAGTTCATTTTAGTGTGGCTCACTGGTTTTAGAAAAGACTTTTCTGCAAAGTTTTGACAAAATATACCTAAACTGCATTAGCAAAACTACAAGTTCAACAGAAAAAAAAGTTTTTTAAATAATCTTACATAAGTCATCACATTAACTCATTATCCTCATAGGTAATTATATAACTCATAATCCTTAGCTACAGTTGAAATCTGAAATAATTCTGCATCGAAACTAACAGCACCCATCTTTGATAGAGGTCAGGGTCATTGCATAAAATGTTGAAAAGGGATCACCAAAGAACCATCCCTCACATGTTTATTTAAAACTGGCCCATTGGTTTCAGAGGAGAGTTTCATAAAAATCATTGACAAGAAAGGCTTAATTTGCATTACAAGCAAAACTACTCATTTCAGGAAACATTCACATGTTAAATACTCATAGTTATGTAGTTACAGTTCAAACTCATGAAAATTCTAACTCAAAACAGATATCATGATTACTAATAGTAACAGCTGCCAATTTGGATGGTGGTCAGGGTAACCAAACTTAATTTTGAAAATGGACCATCTGTGAAATACCCATGACTGGTTCAAACTGGCCTAAAGGTTTCACCAGGGATTGAAAAGTGAAAAGGGATAGAACAGACACTAAATATTTTCAATAACAACATTAATTTTGAATGGTGAGTGGGGACGTTTTGAAAGGAACTACATTAGGACAATCCCTACCCACTCTGGTTCAAATTGGCTCAGTTGTTTCAGAAAAGAAGACTAAAATGTGAAAGTTCACAGATGGATTATAACTAATTCTAGTAACAGAAACCATCTTTGATGTTGTTCAGGGTCACTGGATACATCTCGGAAAAGGTAACAGACAGACATTGGTTATCTTTAGGAACAGTAGCTATCTTGTATGGATGATGTGATTACCAGGCACATTTTGAAGAATGACCACCCAGCCAAGTTCTCTTCAAATCAGCCCAGTAGTTTTCAAGAACAAAACAAATGTAAAAAGTTAACAGATGGATGATGACTGTCTTCAGTAATAGCAGCCATCTGATCTAGGTCACTGAAGACAACTTTGTAAAAGGGACAACCCAAGGACTATCCCGGCCCAGTATGGTTTAAATTGGACAGTACTTTACAGGGATATTGAAATCTGAAAAGCTGACTGAGAGATGCTGGTTACAGTTAGTAACAGCAGCAACCTTGTATGGTGGTCATGGTCACATGAAGCATTTTTGAGAGATCAAACAAGGACTATTTCTGCAAAGTTTGGTTCAAACTGGCCCAGTAATTTCTGAACAGAAGATTGAAATGTGGAAAGTTTGATGATGGATGATGACTATCTTATGTGGCAACTGGGGTAAATGAACAAAATGTAGTAAAGGGACAACTCAAGAACAATCACTGACAAGTTGGATTCCAAATGGTCTTGTAGTTTCACAGGAGAAGACTAAATTGTGAAAAGTCAATGAATGGATGATGCAAATTTATAGTATCAGTGGCCATTTTCCTTTTATGTAAGCTGAGACAGCACAGGCAACTGAATGCCATAATCAAGACCACCTCATAAAAACTACAAATATTTATTATGCTTAATCGCCATCTCCCCTGTTTGTGAGGTAGCACAAGGAAACAGACGAATGAATGGCCTAACCCACCCACATACACATGTATATACATAAATGCCCATACACACAAATATACATATATACATAGAAATTTCAATGTATATATATATATATATATATATATATATATCTTTCTTTCTTTCATACTATTCGCCATTTCCCGCATTAGCGAGGTAGCGTTAAGAACAGAGGACTGGGCCTTTTAGGGAATATCCTCACCAGGCCCCCTTCTCTGTTCCTTCTTTTGGAAAATAAAAAAGAAAAAAAAATTGAGAGGGGAGGATTTCCAGCCCCCCGCTCCCTTCCCTTTTAGTCGCCTTCTACGACACGCAGGGAATACGTGGGAAGTATTCTTTCTCCCCTATCCCCAGGGATATATATATATATATATATATATATATATATATATATATATATATATATATATATATATATATATATATATATATGTATATATATATATATATATATATATATATATATATATATATATATATATATATATATACACACAGACATACATGTATACACATGCACATATTCATACTTGCTGCCTTCATCCATTCCCGTTGCCACCTGCCACAATTGAAATAGCAACCCCCACCCACCCCCCGGCACAAGGTAGCGCTAGGACACATTTGTTCACACTCAGTCTATCTGTCATGAATAATGTATTGAAACCACAGCTCCCTATCCACATCCAGGCCCCACAAACCTTACCATGGTTCACCCCAGACATTTCACATGCCCTGGTTCAATCCACTGATAGCACGTCAAGCCGGTATACCACATCGTTCCAATTTACTCTATTCCTTGCACACCTCTCATCCTCCTGTATGTTCAGGTCCCGATCGCTCAAAATCTTTTTCATTCCATTCTTCCACCTCCAATTTGGTCTCCTGCTTCTTGTTCCCTCCACCTCTCTGTCAATCTTTCCTCACTCATTCTCTTCATATGTCCAAACCATTTCAACCCACCCTCTTCTGCTCTCTCAACCACACTTTTTCTTATTTCCACACATCTCTCTTACCCTTTCATTACTTACTCAATCAAACCACCCCACACCACATATTATCCTCAAACATTTCATTTCCAACACATCCACCCTCCTCCATACAACCCTATCTATAATCCATGCCTTGCAACCATATAACACTGTTGGAACATACCCATTTTTGCTCTCTGAGATCTTGTTCTCTCCTTCCACACATTCTTCATTGTTCCCAAAAGTTTCACCCCCTCCCCCACCCTGTGACTCACTTCCGCTTCCATGGCTCCATTCGCTAGTAATTCCACTCCCAAATATCTAGAACACTTCACTTCCTCCAATTTTTCTCCATTCACACTTATATCCCAATTAACATGTCCATTAACTTTCTCTTTTCACACAATTTTCCAAACTCAGTCCCCAACTTTTGCAGTTTCTCACTCGAATCAGTCACTAGAGCTGTATCATCAGCGAACTACAACTGACTCACTTCCCAGGCCCTCTCATCTCCAATAGACTGCACACTCACCCCTCTCTCCAAAACCCTTGCATTTATGTCCCTAACCATCCCATCCATAAACAAATTAAACAACCATGGGGACATCACACACCCCTGCTACAGACTGACATTCACTGGGAACTAATCAATCTCCTCTCTTCCTATTCGTACACATGTCTTACATCCTTAGTAAAAATTTTTCACTACTTCTTGCAACTCACCTCCCACACTATACACCCTTAAGCCCTTCCACAACACTTTCCGTGGTTTACCCCAGAGGCTTCACCTGCCCTGGTTCAATCCCGGAAATGAAGAGAAGCAGGAGACCAAATTGGAGGTGGATGGATGGAGTGAAAAAGATTTTGAGCCTGAACATACAGGAGGGTGAAAGGCGTGCAAGGAATAGTGAATTGGGATGATGTGGTATACTGGGGTCAATGGATATATATATATATATATATATATATATTTCTTTCTTTCAAACTATTCGCCATTTCCCGCATTAGCAAGGTAGTGTTAAGAACAGAGGACTGGGCCTCTGAGGGAATATCCTCACCTGGCCCCCTTCTCTGTTCCTTTTTTTTTTTTTTTCTTCAATTTTCCAAAATATATATATATATATATATATATATATATATATATATATATATATATATATATATATATATCTTTCTTTCTTTTAAACTATTCGCCATTTCCCGCATTAGCGAGGTAGGGTTAAGAACAGAGGACTGGGCCTTTTTTGGAATATCCTCACCTGGCCCCCTCTGTTCCTTCTTTTAGAAAATTAAAAAAAAAACGAGAGGGGAGGATTTCCAGCCCCCCGCTCCCTCCTCTTTTAGTTGCCTTCTACGACACGCAGGGAATACGTGGGAAGTATTCTTAATCCCCTATATATATATATATATATATATATATATATATATATATATATATATATATATATATATATATATATATATATATATGGTTTGTGGCAGGGGTGTGTGATGTCTCCATGGTTGTTTAATTTGTTTATGGATGGAGTTGTTAGGGAGGTGAATGCAAGAGTTTTGGAAAGAGGGGCAAGTATGAAGTCTGTTGGGGATGAGAGAGCTTGGGAAGTGAGTCAGTTGTTGTTCGCTGATGATACAGCGCTGGTGGCTGATTCATGTGAGAAACTGCAGAAGCTGGTGACTGAGTTTGGTAAAGTGTGTGAAAGAAGAAAGTTAAGAGTAAATGTGAATAAGAGCAAGGTAATTAGGTACAGTAGGGTTGAGGGTCAAGTCAATTGGGAGGTAAGTTTGAATGGAGAAAAACTGGAGGAAGTAAAGTGTTTTAGATATCTGGGAGTGGATCTGGCAGCGGATGGAACCATGGAAGCGGAAGTGGATCATAGGGTGGGGGAGGGGGCGAAAATTCTAGGAGCCTTGAAGAATGTGTGGAAGTCGAGAACATTATCTCGGAAAGCAAAAATGGGTATGTTTGAAGGAATAGTGGTTCCAACAATGTTGTATGGTTGCGAGGCGTGGGCTAAGGATAGAGTTGTGCGCAGGAGGATGGATGTGCTGGAAATGAGATGTTTGAGGACAATGTGTGGTGTGAGGTGGTTTGATCGAGTAAGTAACGTAAGGGTAAGAGAGATGTGTGGAAATAAAAAGAGCGTGGTTGAGAGAGCAGAAGAGGGTGTTTTGAAATGGTTTGGGCACATGGAGAGAATGAGTGAGGAAAGATTGACCAAGAGGATATATGTGTCGGAGGTGGAGGGAACGAGGAGAAGTGGGAGACCAAATTGGAGGTGGAAAGATGGAGTGAAAAAGATTTTGTGTGATCGGGGCCTGAACATGCAGGAGGGTGAAAGGAGGGCAAGGAATAGAGTGAATTGGATCGATGTGGTATACCGGGATTTGACGTGCTGTGCTGTCAGTGGATTGAATCAGGGCGTGTGAAGCGTCTGGGGTAAACCATGGAAAGCTGAGTAGGTATGTATATTTGCGTGTGTGGACGTGTATGTATATACATGTGTATGGGGGTGGGTTGGGCCATTTCTTTCGTCTGTTTCCTTGCGCTACCTCGCAAACGCGGGAGACAGCGACAAAGCAAAAAAAAAAAAAAAAAATATAGAGTGTTAATGGGATGGCCTTTATTAGGGCCTCAGCTGCCCACGTTATCTCAGCTAACATAAAAAAAATGTAAATATACTTATGTGTATGTACATGTATATGCATGTATGTATACATGTGTGTATATAAGTGGATGGGTTTTTCTTCATCTCTTTCCTGGCACTACCTCGCTGATGCTGGAAACAGCGATCAAGTATAATCAAATAAAATGTAATGAAATAATGAATATATATCCCAACATAGCCACGTACCCAATTCACTGACCAGCACCTAGGGGAGGATTTGCAATTATGCAGGATCAACCCCAGGTGGCCTGTGAATGCTTCACAGTCAGAATGACAGTAGGAGTCATTGGATCCAAATTTAAAAAGAAACAACCTATGGACCATCCCTGCCAAGCTTGGCTCTAAATGATCCTGAAGTTTCAGAAAAGATCAAACTGAAATCTAATGGACAGACAACTAAGACAAGAGATGATAGGGATCAAATGATGACAAAAATTACATGGATTTTTACCAAGTGAAATTATCACAAGTGTGTTGAGCTCACTTGGCTTTAGATTTCTAAAATACGACTAATTTGCATCGAGATAAGGTCAAAAACACGTATTTCATAGAAAATTAGCAATATACTCAGAGTGCTGGTACAACATGAAAAAAAAAAAAAACTGCCTGTGACCAGGGTATTGCTGGAATTCTACTTTCCCGAGTTTCTGAGAGTATTTAAAAAGTATTTGCAAAACCTCGGCTGTTCAACATGGTGGACTGGCTGAGACTATCTTACCAACATAAAAGTATGCTTTTCTTGTAATGAGTATACGCACACTGTTGTAAAGCAGGTACACTGAAGAAGAATATCAAATATAAGGACTAAAATGAAAAAAAAAAGACAAAATTTTCTGGATTTCTGATGTTTGGATTTTTGTTTTACTCTAAGCAATCTTCCCTACATAATTTCAACATGTAAACAATCATATATCTTACAAGATTTCAGGGTAACATGCTAAACACTTGCTAGGGGATTCTGTAACCTAGTTAAAAGGGAACAGGGAAACAAGAGGGATATTTTGAAAAAATTAAACTAACCTCCTGGGAATACAAATGAAGACTGCCGGCCCGATCTCCACATATAAGATTCTGAATACCATTTTTGGATTCTGTACATACACAGGCAGCAGACACCCACCGCTGCTTACAAGGAGGTAGGATGTGATTACACTTCTTCAGTGCCCCTATAAATAAGAATTTCTTATCAGTCTGTTGCTTATGAATTCAATAAAGAGACTACCAAGATGGGTAAATTAAATGGAAAAGAACTTACAGTTTAACAATTGTCTGTACCCAATGTTTAGGAAGATTTTCTAATACTAACCAATGTAAAGAATGAGAAGAATAATAAGAAATGTGTCAATCCATTCTTACAATCAATATAAACCTCTATCAGATAAGCTGTCTTGTGTTTTCTACATAAAGTGGTAAGAATTCTAACTAATGGCAGATGACTAGCTGTCATATTCTAAGTTTGAACTCTCAACTTACAGATTTCTAACTTTATTCTCAGTTTAGTAAAATTCTTAAATTAGAACTTATGGAACTCTTTGAAGACAATAACCATTACTGGCACCCTTATGAACATAAAATTTAATGCAAAAAAATTCTGTTTTTAAAATCAAACTATATATACAAAAAGTTAGAACTGAAAACATTTATAAAGAATTATGAAAATTCATTTAATAGTGATAAGCAGCTTTTAAACCTATCAAAATGATTGGTCAGTAACTCAGATGTCTGTACATTCAATCACTGCTATTTGAATACATAATATAATTTCAGAAAATGGCAGCAATAATTGTAACAAGAAGCTCGTAAAAATTTTCATTATCAGTCTGGCATTGTCCCTTTTATGAGAGGGGTCAAAAACGGGGCCAGAGGAGGGATGTTCGATCAATGATTGATTGGTCAATACAACAAAGACAGATTGCTCTGGCCTAGACGCCATTTTCTGTAGCTTACTCAAAAATCATTTCTATACAAGCTTCAACATTCACTAAGATGGAATTTCAGGACCAATTCTCTCATCAAATACATGGAAAATTGACCGGTAAGATCAAAGTGGTTTGTTACAGGTGCATTCCCTCTCCTCCTATATATCATGTCTCTTTCTAAATTTGCCAAATATTTGGCTTTAAGCCTTTGAAAAACAAGGTTTTAAACTAAGACTAGCACAGGATTTGTAACTCCTCAATGGAGTCTAAGGGATGGAAGAGTCCTGACCCATAAATTCCCAGGAATATATTTCATGTTTATGAAATAGACTGCAAAGGGGAGAAAAAGGATAAATAGCACTTTTTCATATATACACAATAATCTACAACAAACAATTAACTCTATAATTAATCCATACCTGATTCTTCACTAATCTTCCAGGTAGACATGACACCTGCAGCCCCACAGACAAAGATGTAATCTGGAGCCAGCCATATCAGAGCAAAAACCTTCCCTTCACAAACTTTCACCTTTAGAAGGATTTTCAAGCTGCCAGCATCTGTTAGTTAAAGTTAACTGATGTCTACTGAGGAATATACTAATTACAAGAAAACACCAAAAATTACATTCTGTATATGACATCCTAGTTACAATTAAGAAAACCACTTACTTTGTACAGAGAAATATCAAATTACATGTGCATATTCATCAATTCTATCTTAATATCATGGGTATAAGTAGAAAGGTGTTCCATACAGCATGTGTTGCTTGCAATGCAGCGTAGGTGTTGGACCAGAGTGAGAAATGGATGGATATACAGTTTTGAAAATTTTAAAAACATCTGTTAAAATTTCAAGGCCAAAAATGAAGTTCTCTTCCAAGTTATGAGCCAGGTTAACCTTTCAATAAGTGGTATAAAAATAATTCATACTAGCTAGAATCATGGGACTCATGCCTTATAATTCTTTGGATGCTTAAAAATACTCGTATAACTCATTGTGGCTAAAGGTTGAGTTCTCTTCCAAGTTATGAGGTAGGTTAAGTTCCAGGTTAAACCTTTCCATGATGTATAACTCATGAAAACTCTAAATTAGTCATGAGTTTTCCACCACTTAATTCTTTAGACGATGTAAACATCCGTAAAAATATTTTATAACCAAAGGATGGATTCTCTTCAAGTCAGAGGTAAACTTTTATAACAGGAGGCAAAACTCTGGCAAAATCTATAGTCATGACTTTTATACCATTCAATGCTACTAATGTAGGAAAATAGCTGCGTTGTTTCATAAGTATCTGATTTACAAGTTTTTAATTTGTGACCAAGTTGTCAATGGATAACATGTTATTTTAAACAATAGATAATGGTTAGAAAGACAGACAAATGACTGGTGGACATATGTTCACTGATGATGAGGGACAGAGCAAATCCTATTAGTCTGTCCTATCTAGCAGGTAACATAGAAATTAGTATTAGTAACTGATCAGCTTTCATGGTTAAAAAATGCTTACATTAAAACTGTCCAAAGTCAACTTTACAGTCTGATTGGTAACATGTTAAGCAATGTACTCTGAAGTTAAACCCTTAAACTGAAGAGAAAAGTCTAAATACTTGCAAATTTTCTCCTAATCTTAAAACTGACACTTTCTCATGCTTGACACAAAGTATTAAAGTTGTGCCAGGAGTGTGGATACTATGACCTGCTGACCATATATACATTTGAGAAATGTTTTAATTATTTTCATCTAACATTTTTCAAAATGCAAAAAACATCAATGGTTCAAATAGCTTGCTTGATGTACACTACAATCTCTAGAGTACACGTTACATGGGGAATTCTACTGAATTCAACTGCCCCTAAACTAATCTCAGTTAAACTCTACATATACACAGAAACAGTGGAGAATACATATCATGAGAACCCTTTTCAAGCTGGGTGAGGGAAACAAGCAGGTTGCTTAAGGCTCAATGGTGGGATTGTTACAATCTCTAATATAAATGAATGACTTGCTAGATGAAATCCAATCATACATAACAATTGTTGCCACTGATGCCAAAACTATGAGAGGAGCACAAAGTCTCCTCAGATATATGCTACTCCACAGTGATTATGTTCCTCTAGAATCCTGAGTATAAGTCTATAACTCTTTAATATTTTTATTTAGTTAGAGGTGGAATCAGAAAACTGAAGTGCTGTGAAGCAGAAAAGAGAAGCGTATGGTGGGTATTTGAAGAAAATGAGTGCACGCATGTGACTAGTAGAAATGAAAATAATTTTTTCACGAAGAGAAAAGTATGAAGCAGAAAAAGAGGGTGAATTAAAAAAGAGAAACATGGATTACCCATCTACAAATACTTATGATGAGATTTTACCATTAGGTAGGGACAGCATATACTGTTACTATACAGACTGCTTGCTTAATAATACAACTGTTCTTTACTGCCACACACACTGTATAGCTGTCAATCTCGTGTTTATCTCCATTCATCAGCCTTTTGGTTCACAGTGAGCATAAGTTTCCTTTGTCATTTGTGAGGCTGCTAGTCTTAGTTCAGATAGTTTGCAATCAACGCAATAACAACATAGTCCCTTAGTGTAATACGTATCATCATCTACAAGTAAACTCCCCCAAAAAGTATCTGCCCCTTTTCTCATGGATACAATGTTTCTCGATGGACGAAATCTTCTAAACAGCAATTATGTAATCTGCAATATGTTGTGAGGTTGCCATTTATTTTGCTTGGTAGATGTTTTAATCATTGTAAATCACCATGCTCCACCCTGAGTAGAATACAGCAATATATTAGTGAAGCAAAAATATATCAGTGGCAGTCAATAGCGTTTAGTTTTCTTTCTTCAGGAAATTCATGACCAACACTATTACTTAAAATTCATTGGAAAACACAGGTTCCTAAAATAATCATCTGGTTATAAGACTCAAATCATGTTAGGTAAGGGCAATGCACTATAGGATATGAAACCAATATTCATAGAGATCTTTATTACTTGTTAGATTAGTTTCAGCAATCAATATTTAGTCTAATCACCCCTTTCCCTACAACAATCACACTTCTCAGCCTGTGGGGTATAGATGCCACCAATGACTGTGTTAAAGCCTGTCCCTCTGGCACACTAAGTTCCTCCTAAGCCAACAATGCATTGATGACCATGGCATCTTACCTACACTGGATGATATTACAACAGACACATCTCCTGGTATTGCTACCCAGATGTGTTCTATGGAGTCAAGGTCCAGAGATTTTGGAAGATGTGGCGATGCTTAATATCTGGATGATCCTGAAACTAGCATTTGATGACTTTGCTGTGTGTGGGGGGGCTATTGTCCTGTACAAGGTAAAACAGTGTTGCACCAGGAAACAGGAGTGCCCTGACCAAATTAAGAGGCACCTTTTCCAACATCTCCACATACTTCACCACTGTGAACCACCCAAAACCAACATTGGTTAGTTGCCTGATACCATTTACACGGAATCAACCAAACAATCCTGTAGATATTCAGCCACTTCTGTGATTTAGCTCTCATGTGGTCCACACTATATCCATCAAAGCACATCAAATGCCAACCTGATTAGCAGATAAAGCAAATCTTTCAATATCATTAAATATGTTTGTAAACACTACATAGCAACACAACAGCAGATTATGACACTGTCTTGTAGTGTGTATCAGAAAATGCTCCGTTTTCAGCATGAATCATGAGATGATACACCACATTCACATATGTTACCTCAGCAATTGTGGTAGGCATAACATCTTAATACAGTAAATCATAATGTCACTATTTGGATTATCCTATACACCTCTAATTACTTATAAATGAAAGTAATACTAGATCACTGTGATTCAAATTGTGTTTGAAGTGATTTGATTGTCACCTCAGATCACGCATAATAACATTATATTCCTATTTGAAAACCCATCCCTTGGGGTTGACATGTCTAAGTTGCATATATCTATGGGATTACACATGACGTGAGTGGTTTTGCATATGGTGTCACATTTCACCCTGGTTCATTACATGATTTAACAGTAGGTAGTATGCTGCAGATATGGTGATTATCAGATGCAAGAAGAAAGAAGGAAAGGTATACCTCACAGTCAGAAATACCAACCCAACCAAAACTATTGTGTATTTCTATCCTAATCATTACAGTATGCAGACCTTACATATTACAAACCTAAGGTCAATGATTCACCTTATAATAACTATAATAATCATTACTACAGGAATCAATCTTCCTTTGGTCTAAAAATAACTGCAAGATATCCCCCATCCATGCCATTTCTATTTCAGCTAAGCTTACTGTACTCATTTCATAGTATATTCACCATTATTTAGCTGAATGAAAAAATGTGAACAAAACCTCTGAGTGTTAAGACTTAAATTTTGTATGATGTGATTTCACTGATATTGCAAAGCAGTTCTGGAACACCTTTCCTTTCTCCTCCATGGAGTTTGGATATGTCAGTCAGTTTCAAACTTTCTGGGGTTATGCTAGAGTCAAGAATTTCATTTCAGTGCTTGTGTTAATAGAAACATATCACATTCTAATACAAAAAAAAAAAAAAATTTGTTTCACAGCATTACTTTAAAGTTTAAAAGTCTGTAAAATGCTAAATATATAACTTACCTAATTCCAAGATGATCATATTGCCAGACAGGGTTCCAAATGCTACACTTTTTTGGTCTGGACATGTCTCCATCACCACATAATTCTTCAGATGCTCATCTTCATAGCTTAAACACCAAGAGGATGACTTCGGGTCCCAAGAATACACCTTTCCACTATCCATTACAACAATGAACTTTCTCATGCCCATCAATGAAACACACCTTGGAAAATCTGGCTTCACTCCTCTCTCTTTTCCAATCGTTTTCAATGTTCTTATTTCAGGTTCTTCAATTTCTTTTTCCTTCAGAAAAGATCCTTGTTCTATATCATCATTATTGGCTATAATATCAATGTTTTTTAATTCTCTGGGGTCCTCTGAATCTCTTTCTCTTGAAAAATTCTGAATATTACTGATCAAAGGTAATCTACTTAGTGGTTCTGCACATGATGACATTTTCAAATTAAGGCTCCAGGACTTAACACTGCCATCACCACCACCAGTTACTAATTTACTTCCACATTCAGTGGCTGCAACACTCCAAATACAAGAACCATCATGAGCTTTCCATGACATAAGTAATTTTCCTTTATGGTCCCATACACATACTTTTGAGTCCTCACCAACACTTAAAATGCATGAAGATAAGATAAGTGATCGCCACACTCTTGCACCATGCCCATAACACTTCAGCTTTTCTACTATCTGTGACCCTCTCCAGTACATTTTCTCTTTTTCTACATCAAAAAGAGGCAGGGTTTTCTTAATCCTATGTCCAGTATTTTGATCTGTTTGGAACACATCCCACACTCTCAAACTTCTATCATCTGAGGTTGTGGTAATGATACTTTGAGCAGGACAAAAGTTGACAGAGAATATAGAACCCTGTAAAAGATATACTTAATAAGACTTTAAATAAGATATTCATTTGCAATGAATGAAATCTCTTCATAAACTCTATGACAAAGAAATCATGGATTCACCTGTATGTCATGTAGGGATTAAATGTAGAATTCCAACAATACAAGTTACAGTTCTTTTAGTACTTGCACACACTCTTTTTCAATATGTGAAGTCAAAGTGCAAACCCACTTATAGACTTTATATCAGACAGTGGTTGCTCACTGTCTGGGTAGGTTTTTCTTAAGATTTTTCTGAAAGTTCTTGCAGGATACTTGTCTATATTCAACTGCATTTACAACCATTTTGCTGATAAGGAATACCAAATACATAAGAGATGCTGGGTAGGTGGTAAAAGTACTCCAAACCAAACTCTCATTAACAGCAGTACTGTTGTACTAACATACTGTGGTCACATGCAAATTATTTATTTTATTTATTTATTTTATTTTGCTTTGTCGCTGTCTCCCGCGTTTGCAAGGTAGCGCAAGGAAACAGACGAAAGAAATGGCCCAACCCACCCCCACACACACGTATATACATACACGTCCACAAACAGCACATATACATACCTACACATCTCAATGTATACATATATATATATATATATATATATATATATATACACACAGACAAATACATATATACCCATGTACATAATTTATACTGTCTGCCTTTATTCATTCCCATCACCAACCCGCCACACATGGAATAACAACACCCTCCCCCCTCATGTGTGCGAGGTATCACTAGGAAAAGACAACAAAGGCCCCATTCGTTCACACTCAGTCTCTAGCTGTCATGTAATAATGCACCGAAACCACAGCTCCCTTTTCACATCCAGGCCCCACAGAACTTTCCATGGTTTACCCCAGACACTTCACATGCCCTGGTTCAATCCATTGACAATACGTCGACCCCGGTATACCACATCATTCCAATTCACTCTATTCCTTGCACGCCTTTCACCCTCCTGCATGTTCAGGCCCCGATCACTCAAAATCTTTTTCACTCCATCTTTCCACCTCCAATTTGGTCTCCCACTTCTCCTCGTTCCCTCCACCTCTGACACATATATCCTCTTGGTCAATCTTTCCTCACTCATTCTCTCCATGTGACCAAACCATTTCAAAACACCCTCTTCTGCTCTCTCAACCACACTCTTTTTATTACCACTCATCTCTCTTACCCTTATATTACTTACTCGATCAAACCACCTCACACCACATATTATCCTCAAACATCTCATTTCCATCACATCCACCCTCCTGTGCACAACTCTATCCATAGCCCATGCCTCGCAACCATACAACATTGCTGGAACCACTATTCCTTCAAACATACCCATTTTCTCTTTCCGAGATAATGTTCTCGACTTCCACACATCCTTCAAGGCTCCCAGAATTTTCGCCCCCTCCCCCACCCTATGATTCACTTCTGCTTCCATGGTTCCATCCGCTGCCAAATCCACTCCCAGATATCTAAAACACTTTACTTCCTCCAGTTTTTCTCCATTCAAACTTACCTCCCAATTGACTTGACCCTCAACCCTACTGTACCTAATAACCTTACTCTTATTCACATTTACTCTCAACTTTCTTCTTTCACACACTTTACCAAACTCAGTCACCAGCTTCTGCAGTTTCTCACATGAATCAGCCACCAGCGCTGTATCATCAGCGAACAACAAATTATAGGCACACATTAATCTTACTGCAATTCAGGGAAATTTTCAACATTCTGACTTTCAAAGGATAATATGATCTTCATCCAAAAGCTCTGCAAACAAAACTGTACACTTTAACAAAAATATCAGAGAATACCCAACAGGAAAATATCCTAACCAAATTTCTAAAAAACATTCCTGTTTTGATTATAAATGTACAGAATTTTGAAAAAAACATTCCTGTTTTGACTATAAATGTACGGTATGTAAGATAATGATCCACCAAAGAATCATTAACACACTCTCTCCTTCAATTAGACTTAATAGGCTTTTCCAGCTCATTCCCTCTCCTTGCTGCTGAAAAATCTTTGCTACATACTTACAATCATATAATACAATACATCTCAGTACTAACCTGATGGCCTATCAGGCGGTGAAGAGGAACAATTCTGCCATTGTCATCCATATCCCCCCAGGGTCCCCACAATACAATTTGCTGTGACACCATTCCTGCCAAAAGAATTACACTTTCCCAAAATCCTGATATCATTACCACTTGGCCACAAAAGAGGACACATTTTTCTGCACATTCTGCTTTAGCTACTACATTTTCTTCAGGTCTCTGATGAGTGCTTAATTTCTGCTGCTGTGTTCCATCAGGAATCAAAATACGTTCATGTCTTCCTAAGGCATGGGTGTAATCTATATTTGACAACTGGCAATGATGAATCTCTTGTTCTTCTTTGTTTAATTTTTCCGCTTTTGTCTCTCTACAGCCTTCTCTCTTGTTGTTCACATTAATGAACTTGTTCTTAGAGCAATCAGCTAAATTCTCAGTCTTGCAGCGAAGAAGAGAATTGTGTGCTGTCGCAAGAACAACATGTGAAAGATCTTTTTCCCAAGCAACATCTACAATCCAATCTTCTATACATCTTTCTTCCATAAGCACTGAGCTGAAAAAAGTATATATTAATATGAAATAATTTACATACTGAAATTCTATTCCCTGTACTAATAAAATACTTTTAATTTACAAAATGATGCATCTAATCACAAAACTGAATATAGAGGCACAGTATAACACTATTTCAATGTCAGCATCAGAATTCTAAAATTTTGGACCTGTCACCTTAAAAAAAAAAAAATGCTGGAATTAATTGTTTCCTGAATCTAAATTGTACCTATAATAGAGTAAAAAAATAATAGTAACATTTCCAGCACACAGAGTTAAGACTTCAGACCCCAAATCTGCAAAATCAATTACATTTTCATGAATGCACTTAGCACAATAAATGGTAATACAAAGCTAAAGATAACAAACTGACACAGAAGTGTATTTACAGATACTAAGCAATGCATACCTACTCATATTAGAAACCACTGAGTACAAAGTTAGTGTTTGGAACAGCACACTGATAATATTGCTTACAATGATCCTTTGTGCCCATGATGCAACTACCACAATGAAGAGACTGAGCACTCTACGCCGATAGACATATATACATCGCATTTTTTGACCTATGATCCCGATTGCTGAATGTGGCTAACTTTCTGAGTGCTGTTGGAGCCTCATAAAGATAGAAGGGACTCTTGGGGTAGGAAGTAAGTTTATATAGATGCCAAGAATTCTCCTACATAATACATCGCTGCACTTTGCAACCTATTTTCCCACCTGGTGCTTTGGGAGTTTCATAAGATAGAAGGGACTCCTGGGGCATGAAATTGGTATATGAGTGGAATCATCATCATCATCAGCCTTTCAGAGTTCACCACCAGAAGCAAAGGAGCTATATGAATTATCACAATGCCCAGAAACCTTTCCCAAGAAAGGTAATCCACTGCAGCACATGACTGCTCATACAGGAGAAAAGCCATATGATTATCCAAAATGCCAAAAGATTTTTAGAGCATTCAGTTGGTGAGAAACATTACTCACACAGGAGAAAATTGCATGACTGTTTACATTCCTTCTCCATCACAATTCATTTCATGAAGCACATGGTTGTTCATACTAAAAAGAAGCCTTTGGTATATTCATATTGCCAAGTGTTCCTATGCTGGCAGAATACCCTAGTGGAGCTTAAGACTATTCATAAAAGAGAAAAGTGCCAAAAGTCATCCTAGAAGAATAGTATGTATATGCTGTTCGAATGGTGAGAAACCACATTAATGTTCACAACGCCTAAAGGTCTAACCCTGGAAGACTGATTTAATGAGACACAAGAATATACATACAAGAGAGAAGCCTACAGGATGCTTACAATGCCAAAAGACCTTTTCCCTGAAGATTTACTTAAATCAGCACAAGAATTATCATATAGGACAGAACCACATAAATTTCTCATATTCAGAAGTCCTTTTCCTAGAAGACTTATGTAAACCACATGACAATTCATTCAGGAGAGAAACCAAATGAATGTTCACAGTGCTAGAAAACTTTCTCTCAAACGAGTCACTTAGTATAGCAAACAGCTATTAACACAAGAGAGAATCCGTATGAATGATGCTCACAGTGCTAAAATACTTTTCCCAAAGAAGTAATTTATTACCCATTATAAAATTCATTTAAGAGAGAAACCAAAATAATGTTCATATTGCAAAAGATCTAAAGGAATAGATCAATAAGAGAATACAATAGTTAACACTGGAAAGAAGCCGTCTTACAGTCCAAAGGGTTTAAAGATACTCTACTATCAGAGTAAATTATTTCAACACATGACAGTTCATACAGAAGAGATGCCATATAAATGCTCCCACTCCCTAATGAACTTTGACCACAGGAGGTAGGTGGTGAAACACATTACAATTACAACAGAAGAGGGTCCAAAAGACAGTTCAATGCCAAAAAACTTTAAACAAGAGGAGCTTATAAAGCAACAAGTCTATGGCCCCTAGTCCTCAGGATCATGTGCTTCTAAGAATCTCCAGATCTCCACCTCACTCCACTGCCAATGAGGAAGTCTCAGATAAGATTAGTACCTGCCCCTTACATGACTTTTCCCTCTCTGTTAGACCTCCCTTTTTCCTATTCACAACACCAACACTCATGGTCTCTCTAGTAACCTCTCTTCTACTGAACACCATCTGTATAGTACCTCTCCTAATATCTTACTTCTCTCTGAGACACAGTTGACTGAGGATGTTCTCACCAGACCCTTTTTCACACCCAAACGTAATTTCCATTCATGATTCCAATTCATACGTGGTGTTTGTGCTTATTCTAACATCAACAAACCTGTTGCATGCCTCAAGGACCTTGAGTCCCCAAACTTTGATGTTGTGTGGTTTACGGGTTGTCTCCCGACTGCTACACATTTCCTCTGTTTCACCAACTGCCCTCCTAATTCTACAAATTCTATATCATTCTTTGACTATCTAAATTCCTGCCATGAGACTGTGGCATACTCTCATCCACAAGTTGCAATCCTCTACTTCGAGGATTTCAGTGTTTCCAACAGGGAATGGTTGAATTCCTCCCATACCGTGGTGATGGGATTCAGGCCCTCACATTCTCCATTCTCAATGATCTAGGGTAAATCATTTCACGCACTACCTATATTCCTGACCACTGTGACCACTCCCCTAATATTCTGGATCTGTTTTTTACCCCTAGTCCATCCTGCTGTAACTACACAATCTTGCTCCCAAATGATTATCTGATCACGCTCATAAATATGCCTACTTCAATGGCATTCCCCTGTCCAGCAGCCCCATCTATGCGTAAGTATTGGCATCTCAGTGAAGCAGACTGGAATAACCTCTGTACATTCCTCTCTGACTTTCCTTGGTCAAATTTCTGTCTATTATGTGTTGATGCTTCTGTCTCTGCTAAATGCACAGCAGAAGTTATTCTTACAGGAATGGAAGCATTTATCCCATTTGCCTTCAAGACAACTTCTTCTGATCCATGGTTCAACTGCTTCTGTTCTTAAGCCATTCAGACAAAGGATCAGGCATAGTGGGTTCAGAAAAACTCTCCTTCCTCTGACTCCCATTCAGCTTTCATCACTGCCCATAATCTTTGCATGTATGATGCAAAGCGTTCCTTTATTCAAAAGGCAGTGCTGTAACCTATCCTTGTCATCAACTGATAGGTTTTTCTGGTCTTCAGCTAAGGGCATCAGTAAAAACTTCTGTTGTTCTACCTTTCCTTTACTTTTCCATTCTGATGTACTATGGCTGTTTTCCCCACAAGCAAAGGCACTTTCTTTGGTTCCTGTTTCTCCTTTAACTCCTTGGATTATTCTAACATTCCTTCCCCCTGATGCTCCTCTTACTAATCCTATGCCCCTCCCTGTAATTTCTATTCAGACTATCTCAAAAGTGCTTCTCTCTCTGGACATAAGGAAGGCTTATGGTCCTGATTGCATCCATCCCCATGTAATCTGTACCTGCTTGGCTATTATGTTTCTGTTTAAAAACCAAGACTCTTCCTTCTCCTTGAAAGTATGCATTGATACATCCCATTCCTAAGAAGGATGACCATTTTGACCCCTCTAACCATTGCCCTATTGCTCTGATATCTACCATTTCCAAAGTCTTTGAATCTCTCTCCAGCTCCCATATCCTTAGACACTTTAAATTTCACAGCCTTCTCTCTGATCACCAGTATGGCTTCCTCAAGGTTAGATCCACTGGTGATGTTCTTTCCCACTTCAACAATGTCTGGTAATCATCCCTGAGAGATTTTGGGGAGACCTATGTAGTTGCCCTTAATATAGCCACAGCTTTTGACAGGGTAAGGCATCTAGGTCTCATCTATAATTTCCTCTTTTGGCTTCTCTCCCTCACTTTGTTTCCTAATATATAGCTTCCTCTCTGACTGATCTACCTCTGTGGTTGTTAATGGATCAGTTTCCCCCCTTTCTCTATCAACAGTGGTGTCCCTCAAGGTTCTGTCTTGTCTTCTGCACTTTTTCTCCTTTTCATCAATGATATCTTCTATTCCACAAATAATCAAGTGCACTCATATGCTGATGAATCAACACTGCATTCATCTACATCCTTTAATTCTGCTCCCCCTCTCACTTGAACTGTTTCTTGACTTGACATAACTTCCTCAAAAAAATTAGGCTTTGAGAGGATATCTCAGAGGGATAAATGAAATCTAGTTAAGATACCACCAAGACCCAATTTCTACCCATCTCTCAATCAAAAACTCCTAACAACTCATCTCCTTTAAAAGTTCTGTAATTCTACCTCTTAACTCAGTGAAGATACTTGGTATTACTGTAACATCCCTCTTTCTTGGAAAGCCCATAGTACAGAAATAGCTAAGTCTACCTCTAAGAAACTGGGAGTCCTGTTTAAATGTTGAAATTCCTTTTCTTCTGAACAGTTGCTCCATTTATACACAGGACTGATTCGTCCTCACATGGAGTACTGTGTTCACATCTGGGGTGGTTCTAGCTCTGCATCCTTACTTGACAGTTCAGTTGAAAGTAGTATGACTTAACTAAACCTGAGCTGCTTGCCCTATGCCACAATGTTGCTTCACTTTCATCAATAAATCACCTGTCTTGTCTAGCGATGTATGCACCCAACAAAAATCATTTTATATCATTCTACTGATGATTGCAACAGTTTAATGCCCTCTGGCTCCTCAAGACACACCTATATTCAATGACAGGGCAAACACTGTTGAACATTTTCACTCTGGTACACATTCACAAAGATAGGTTGAAAAAGATAAACCTGCAGTCTGTTGCCAATGCATTCAGTTTAAGTAACAAGGATTAATCAGCCTACTTTGGAAAATGAAAGTAGGTCAACAAGCTTGCAACACATCGCACATTCAATATGCTGTTTAGCCCTACATTATAAATGCTGTGTATGTTACAGGCAGGATTCTAAACAGCTTTGATATTGATGAATACACCATGTATATTCATCTGTGTTGTACTGAACTGTTGTTCAGTTTAATTTGCAGTTGTCACTACACATACCTATAAGTTTTCCAGTTCATAATAAGTCTAACAAAGTATACTATAAAACGATTCTTCATTTTCTTCTGTTCATATGTCTTGAATATAAGAGAGATAGTTGCTGGAATCCTTTTCTAGAAAAATCAACAGGTATCACATGCCCTTGCTTTGTATTGCATAAAAAGAGATGGATATGAAAAGATGAAATGTCCCCGATCCAATGGGATGAGAAAAAATGAGGGTGGGTTGTTCACTTTCAAGTTAGCCTCCCTAAATAGTTGAAGTCCCCCATCAAGTGGAACCATTCTACTGCCAGTGACTGTATCTAACCTATTATAAAAACCCCATCTCAAGAGAACTGTAAAGTGGACAAAGCAGTCTGCTGACTGGAAAGAGATATGCATTCATCAACATGGATAAGGAAATATTTGGCAAACTCTGTACATCATATGTCAGGCCAAATATAAAATGTTCTCCAGTTTGGTTACCATACTTAAAGAGGCAAATAGAACTTAAAAAGGTTTCATACTACATACCACTTGCATATGCTGGGATCAAAACACAATATAGTCAAGCTCTTCTGTCCAAAAACAGCCATCATCCACACATATTCATGGTCAACCAGGTATGGCTGAAGCTGGATGCCATGAATTACAGCTGCACGGAAAACTTCTGTACTAGAAAGCCTCATCCCAGTGGTGAGATCATGAATATGGAAATGCTGGCCCTCACCTAGAAAAATATAAGAATGAACATCAAATGAACTGAAATTTAAGATGATAAATGCTGATAACTATGATGAAAGTCTGAAAGTAGCAACATAAGGAAATATCAAAAATGGAACACACTACAATACCCTGTATCTAAACATAGCAATACCAGTACCTAGGAGAGATATTTGACATTTCTAGGTGTAACTGCAAACATATACAGAATCCTCAATGATGAATTATTTTGAAATATAATTTTACTGGGTAACTAATTTGATGTCAGAAATGAGAAATTTGTAGGAGAGGAAAAGATAGAATGCTTTTGTTAAATTCCTTTATTTTTTTGAAAGCAAAGGATTCAACAATGGGGAGGGCCATGAAAATCAAGGAAAGTGTAAGTTGATTAAAGTAAAGTAAGTGATATACTTATATGAATAAAAAGAACTTGTGAAAATCTCATCTAGCACCTGACATCTACTTTCTGGCACACATTCTTCACCATATGGAGGAATGGAAAAGATAATCATATTGCTGTTGTATTTCCAATATAACATTGAAAACTGATAATCATACTGCTGGTATATTTCGAACATACCACAGAAAATTAGGTTGAATTTTGGCCCCTAAGCAAAGTGACGCATGGTTTGGAGCCTTCTTTACTTTACTAAGATAAGAAAATAATGGGGAGGGCTGCAAAGATCACTGAAAATGTGGAGTTACTTTACTTAAAAGTAAAAGATACAATTGTAGAAATCAACAAAACCTATGAAACCATCACATAAGTTCCACTAGTGCCTGTTTACTTTATTTCCAGTGTTATTTGAAAAAGTGTTTGGTATGGTCTCAGGTTTATATCCAGTTTCTGAGAGTTGTGTGCATTTACGTGTGGACAAATGCATCTATGCACGAAAGTGCATTCCGAGAAACATTTCTCCACCATGTGACATGAAAGCACATGACAATGTCAGTAATCAATTTGAACTACATGTTGAGAATTATGGTAAATCTCAGCCTTTGGACAAAGTTAGGAGGGCTTCTTAAAGGCACTATTTATTGATAAAAATGTTTCACCTAGTATTATATTAGTAAACCTCACATTTTACCCCTTAAGCTTAACATTATACCGATAAACTACCCAGCTTAACATTAAACTGATAAACTACCCAGCTTAACATTAAACTGATAAACTACCCAGCTTAACATTAAACCGATAAATTACCCAGCTTAACATTAAACCGATAAACTACCCAGCTTAACATTAAACTGATAAACTACCCAGCTTAACATTAAACCGATAAACTACCCAGCTTAACATTAAACTGATAAACTACCCAGCTTAACATTAAACCGATAAACTACCCAGCTTAACATTAAACTGATAAACTACCCAGCTTAACATTAAACTGATAAACTACCCAGCTTAACATTAAACTGATAAACTACCCAGCTTAACATTAAACTGATAAACTACCCAGCTTAACATTAAACTGATAAACTACCCAGCTTAACATTAAACCGATAAATTACCCAGCTTAACATTAAACCGATAAACTACCCAGCTTAACATTAAACTGATAAACTACCCAGCTTAACATTAAACCGATAAACTACCCAGCTTAACATTAAACTGATAAACTACCCAGCTTAACATTAAACCGATAAACTACCCAGCTTAACATTAAACTGATAAACTACTCAGCTTAACATTCTAACTTAAGAATGTCATATATGATTACCAATACAAAGAAGATGGTCTAGATTATATTGAAATTACTCATGTTGTGTGTCCCTTTTACTTACCAATGAAAACGAAATTTTCTTTAACTTTCACAGAGGTTATCTGTGTACTCAAGAAGAGATGCGTGATGTGAACCATGTTTGAACTTGTATTTTCTACCCTGCTACAATGTGCTGTTGCGCTAACGTTAGTCCTCTCCATTTTCTTGTTCTTTTCACATAAACAATTTGCATGAGAATCCTTAATATGCTCTCGGTTTATATGTTCTTATGAGTTAAGTTCACTTCTCTAACAAATCAAAATACACCCAACCAGCTGAGCGCACGTTTATTTACGTCAATCAGCTGATGGGATGCGTGCCGTATGAACCGCTGATCCTTTCGAGAAATCCGGATTCCTTTTTTAGGAATATCTAAGCACACACATTTTGAAACAAGTATCTATGCTCTGTGTATATATATATATATATATATATATATATATATATATATATATATATATATATATATTATTATTATTATTATTATTATTATTATTTTGCTTTGTCGCTGTCTCCCGCGTTAGCGAGGTAGCGCAAGGAAACAGACGAAAGAATGGCCCAACCCACCCACATACACATGTATATACATACACGTCCACACACGCAAATTTACATACCTATACATCTCAATGTACACATATATATACACACACAGACATATACATATATACACATGTACATAATTCATACTGTCTGCCTTTATTTATTCCCATCGCCACCCCGCCGCACATGAAATAACAACCCCCTCCCCCCTCATGTGTGCGAGGTAGCGCTAGGAAAAGACAACAAAGGCCCCATTCGTTCACACTCAGTCTCTAGCTGTCATGTAATGATGCACCGAAACCACAGTTCCCTTTCCACATCCAGACCCCACAGAACTTTCCATGGTTTACCCCAGACGCTTCACATGCCCTGGTTCAATCCATTGACAGCACGTCGACCCCGGTATACCACATCATTCCAATTCACTCTATTCCTTGCACGCCTTTCACCCTCCTGCATGTTCAGGCCCCGATCCCTCAAAATCTTTTTCACTCAATCTTTCCACCTCCAATTTGGTCTCCCACTTCTCCTCGTTCCCTCCACCTCTGACACATATATCCTCTTGGTCAATCTTTCCTCATTCATTCTCTCAATGTGACCAAACCATTTCAAAACACAGTCTTCTGCTCTCTCAACCACACTCTTTTTATTTCCACACACCCCTCTCACCCTCACATTACTTACTCGATCAAACCACCTCACACCACATATTGTCCTCAAACATCTCATTTCCAGCACATCCACCCTCCTGCGCACAACTCAATCCATAGCCCACGCCTCGCAACCATACAACATTGTTGGAAATACTATTCCTTCAAACAGACCCATTTTTGCTTTCCGAGATAATGTTCTCGACTTCCACACATTCTTCAAGGCTCTCAGAATTTTCGCCCCCTCCCCCACCCTATGATTCACTTCCGCTTCCATGGTTCCATCCGCTGCCAGATCCACTCCCAGATATCTAAAACACTTACTTCCTCCAGTTTTTCTCCATTCAAACTTACCTCCCAGTTGACTTGACCCTCAACCCTACTGTACCTAATAACCATGCTCTTATTCACATTTACTCTTAACTTTCTTCTTTCACACACTTTACCAAACTCAGTCACCAGCTTCTGCAGTTTCTCACATGAATCAGCCACCAGCGCTGTATCATCAGCGAACAACAACGGACTCACTTCCCAAGCTCTCTCATCCCCAATAGACTGCATACTTGCCCCTCTTTCCAAAACTCTTGCATTCACCTCCCTAACAACCCCATCCATAAACAAATTAAACATCCATGGAGACATCACACACCCGTGCCGCAAACCTACATTCACTGAGAACTAATCACTTTCCTCTCTTCCGACACGTACACATGCCTTACATATATATATATATATATATATATATATATATATATATATATATATATATATATATATATATATATATATATGTGTGTGTGTGTGTGTGTGTGTGTGTGTGTGTGTGTGTGTGTGTGAGGATATATGTGTCGGAGGTGGAGGGAACGAGGAGAAGTGGGAGACCAAATTGGAGGTGGAAAGATGGAGTGAAAAAGATTTTGAGTAATCGGGGCCTGAACATGCAGGAGGGTGAAAGGCGGGCAAGGAATAGAGGGAATTGGATCGATGTGGTATACCGGGGTCGACGTGCTGTCAATGGATTGGATCAGGGCATGTGAAGCGCCTGGGGTAAACCATGGAAAGTTCTGTGGGGCCTGGATGTGGAAAGGGAGCTGTGGTTTCGGGCATTATTGCATGACAGCTAGAGACTGAGTGTGAACGAATGGGCCTTTGTTGTCTTTTCCTAGCGCTACCTCGCACACATGAGGGGGTAGGGGGTTGTTATTCCATGTGTGGCGAGGTGGGGATGGGAATGAATAAAGGCAGGAGTGCCAGACTTCTGCAGGAGTGCCAAACTTCTCGATCGGCAGATGAGACATCGAACGGTCGGTCATCAGGCATATCTTAGCAGGGCAACATCGTATTACGCTGGTGTTCACCATGACGGGAGCAGTGGCATGTCTGAGCCACTTTGTGGTGGAGGATGGACACCTTGACCAGAGTAATCGCTTAACTTTCATATGCTGGACTAAGTAACTCTTCTGGCAAAATGTCTTATGGCAATGCGAACATTCTTTTGGATATTCTCCTGTCTACACAGTAAGGTACTTCAACAACATACTTCCTGTAGCTAAAAGGTCGTTAGGCACTGGAAACATTCATATGGCTTGTCACCTGTATGAACTGTCATGTACTGCAAGAAATTCTTCCAAGAGACGAATGTTTTTCAACAACGTGAACATTAGAATTGCTTCTTTCCAGTAAGAATTATCGTGTGTTCTACTAAGCTTCCCCCGTGAAAGAGCCTTGGCAACATTAAGATGAATGTTCTTGTGGTTTACTTAAGCGCTCCTTTGAGAGAAAGGTTTTTGGTGTGTGAACGTAATTTCGGCTTCTCTGCAATGCAAGTGGCTGTGCGCTGCGTCAAGAGATCCCTCTGGGGGAAGGTCTTTTGTCATTCTGAACATTCATAAGGTGTTTCTCTTGTATGAATGGTCGTGTGATTCAGTGAAATACATCTCTGAAAGAAGGCTTTCTGACAATGTAAACTCTTACGTGGCTTTTTCTTTTGTGAACATTCATATGGTTTCTTTCCTGTATGAATGGTCATATTCACTAAAGCACGGCTCTACGAGAAGGACTTCTGTCAATGTCTACACTTATGTGGCTTCTCATCTGTATGAATATCTATGTGCTTCATGAAATTAATCTTCACAAATATGGTCGTTAGGGACTGTAAAGATTCATATGGCTATTCTTCTACATGAGTAGTCATGTGCCTCACTAAATTAACCCTCTGGTATTGTGAGTATTCATGTGGCCTTTCTCTTGTACGAGCGGTTATGTTCCACGATAGACCACTTCTCCGGGAGAAAGTCTTTTGGAACAGTGAACGTTCACGTGGATCCTCTCCCGTGTGAATCCACCAGAAGAACCATATTTAGCAATTTGGATATGTGATTGTCTCCCCTCCTGTATGAACAGTCATATGACTCTTTAGGGATAAGTCTTGGCAGTGTGAACGATCATGTGGTTTCTCATGTGCTTAGCCAACTGAATCCTGAACGTTCAGATGGCTTTTCTCCTGTTTGAAGAGTCATGCGCAGCGGTAAATTGCCCCTCTGGGTGAAGGCCTTAGGGCACTGCGAGCATTCATATGGCTCCTCTCCAGTGTGAGTTGGAGCGTGCTTCACCAAATTACTTCTGGGCTTCGAGCTTTTCTCTCTCTCTCTCTCTCTCTCTCTCTCTCTCTCTCTCTCTCTCTCTCTCTCTCTCTCTCTCTCTCTCTCTCTCTTCTCTGTACACACACACATACGCACACACACACACACACACACACACACACACACACACACACACACGCACACATTGAGAGAGAGAGAGAGAGAGAGAGAGAGAGAGAGAGAGAGAGAGAGAGAGAGAGAGAGAGAGAGAGAGAGAGAGAGAGAGACTAATTGACAAATAGACAGATGAACTTGATTGGGGCATACGATTACTACTGCCATCTCAGCTACCGTAATGGAAGAAAGCGAAAGACGAGCACTGGTGTTGATAACTTGAACGTCAGATTTTCCCATCGATGTCTGAATTGCATAATGCCACATCCAGGAGAACAACACCACACCCTTGTCATATGCGACAGCTCAACGTTCTTGGATAAGCCACGTCTTCATAAAAATTTCTTACAGACTGGCGTTTTCTTCCATCATTTACGCATGATAGAATATCTGTCATCAGACCTTCCTTGCTGTGGACACTCTTCATGACCGAGTCTCCCTCAAAGGTAGACTCGTCTCTCCCGCGTGAGTTTGAATCTGTGACGGAATCTCTCTTCTGTTGCTCACGAGATGTTCATTTGTTTCCATAGATCCTGCTACGTGTCCATCCCATCACAACAACATTATGCTCTGCGCTCCGCTGCCTTAATGAAGTTTCTGCCGGAGATACTTTACTGCTCCTGTTCTCGGCCGTATTTTCCTATACGGCATCTCATTCCCTTCTCTCGACACCCAAATCATTCTTGCTGATATTCTCATTTCAGACAACAAGTTTATGCAGCATTGGGGAATCTGTGCTCTACATCATCATCATCAGAGAGAGAGAGAGAGAGAGAGAGAGAGAGAGAGAGAGAGAGAGAGAGAGAGAGAGAGAGAGAGAGAGAGAGAGAGAGAGAGCGGACGGTAGCCGTGCGAGCTCCAAAGCACATCGCTTTCTCACGGGCGACATAACTCTCGTCTGTGATATATCACAAGTAATCTCCCATACAATATCTCCATGACATGGACGGATATACCTCTCATTTATCTTAACCCTCGCTTCACGGTCTCCATGGCCACTACGTGGAGGGCTTTGTAGAAGCCTACTGGTATATTCAGCTGCCATATATTCTCTACTAGTCACTGCACGGTGGCCATTGGCTGATTCATCTTGCAGCCTGACCGCTCACTCCGCTGAACATAGCGTCAGCCGAAGCGACGTCGTGGGCGAGGGTACCTGTCCAGCTCTGAATATTATTTTTCTTCTCTCACTCCTGTCATGTTGCTGTGTTGGTCCCGGTTCTTTTTTTTTTTTTCCAGTCCGTTTTCTTTCTTTTAAACTATGGACAGTGTCACACATGCCATGGGATAGAACCCAACGTGACATGTGAATATGGGATGGTGTCATCCCACCGACTCCACCGCCTGGCTCCCCCCAGGTTAGCGAGTTATACGTTCGCTCACCAGACTGATCACTGATCACAACACTCCGGTTTTTCCTCCTTCTCGTGTCTGGACGACGCAAGTGGCACACTGTCAGAGACTCATTCATGTCCTTCAGGAACGCGTCCACATGCCACGTTGTGTATCTTGTATCGCCTTCTAGCTATACATTACGTAGATCCAGATGGACAGTTTATTTATAAGCATATCTCACTAAACGGATAGTAGTAGTAGTAGTAGTAGTAGTAGTAAAGGTAGTAGTAGTAGTAGTAGTAGTAGTAGTAGTAGTAGTAGTAGTAGTAGTAGTAGTAGTAGTAATGATAATAATAATGATACTACCAATACTACTACTGCTAATAATGATAATGATAATGATATAAATAATCATAATGACAATAATAATGGTGATGATAATAATGATAATGATAGTAATAGCAATAATGATAATGATAATGATAATAGCAATAATAATAATAATAATAATAATAATGATAATAATAATAATAATGATAATGATAATAATGATAAGGCCGCACATGGGTGTCTCGCTGGTGAAGGGAGAGTCATAATGATCTATGGATACTTTAAGAATGATCGTCGTGTCCGCGAGAACGACAGGAGGAGGAGGAGACGTAGAGGTGCCAGCCAGTCGTGCACGTCGGGTGCTGGAGTGGTCAGGATGCAGTGACGGTTGTGACAGATTCTTGAGGTCCACGTATTCCTCGGGAGCGCCAGGTAAGGAGGCTAGACTGCCCCCCTGGCTGTCTCTATTTGTCTGTCGCTCGTAAGAATAGGAAGGGAAGATGACGGCAATCACTGCAAATGCCTCCACACTGTTGAGGGGTTCGACGCGCGACTTGATGCCGACCTGAGTGATGTAAACACAGCAGCAGACGCATGACTTGATGAAGTGGCTTTTACGGCGGAGACCTGTTGCTTCCCGCCATGAACTA
Source organism: Panulirus ornatus (assembly GCF_036320965.1). NCBI lineage: Eukaryota > Metazoa > Arthropoda > Malacostraca > Decapoda > Palinuridae > Panulirus > Panulirus ornatus. The sequence continues at coordinate 69,978,267 of NC_092225.1, read as the reverse complement.
AGCACGTAAGTGCCCGCCACGCCCCCCAGAGCTACTTAAACTAGAAACACCATTAAACCCGCGAGGGAGGAAAAAAAAAAAGAAAGATTTGCGAGGTCAGTCCCTCCGGGGAAGGGGACCTCGTCTTGAAAGGACCTCTTCGACCACTTCTTAGGGGACAGTGAGGCTCTATCTCTTCCAGAGGGAGACTTAAGAGGTTCCAGCACTGACACGAGAGACTATTAAGGATCCAGCTTCACAGTGCGAGACTAGTGAGGCTCCAGCCCAGCCATGGGAGACTAACTAATAAGGCTTCAACCTTGCCAAGAGGAACGAGTGAGGCTCCAGACCTGCCATGTGAGGCTAGTGGGGCTTCAGCCCTACCCCGGAGAACTAGTATGATCAATGGGTTCATCATCTTCAAACTCGCCCTCTTGCGACAGAGGGGAAGAATCGAGTGGGAGACGAACGCTACCTGTTGGAGCAAAGACGACTTCGTATTCGTAGCTTTCAACTTAATTTTCTTCTTTAAAGTTTGGTTGTTTTTGGTGGCCACAGATCTCCTGACGTCACGACCAAAGTTAGCCCACTGGACGTATTCTAGCCCGAGGCACAGCAAGCCTGTCGCATCCTCAGCCTCTGACTACGGATGCGACAGCTTTACCCCGTCTCCCTCTGCTGAGGATGTGACTGCTGGCTCATAGCCTCACAGAGGATGTGACGGTCATCCCTCAGCCCCATACAGAGGATGTGACGACCTTTAATTCAGCCCCACAGAGGATCTGACGACCCCCTCCTCAGTACTCTACTGAGGATGTGATATCCTTCGCTCAAGCCTCCCAAATACAGACTTGAACGGCATTCCCCCCAGCCCACACTGAGGGTGAGACGACCACCCATCACTCATCACAGCAACGTACTTGATATCACTAAGGACAGATGACGTACATTCAGCGGGTGTGTAGCTTTCTCGCAATACCTCAGACACAATTTGCTTAATCCAGATCCGCTTTCGATTAGCGACTCCCTCGACCTGGCACGAGGCAGCAACACGTGTTAATCTGCTTTACCGCCATGATCGAAGACTTGGCACATCTGCTTTACCGCCATGATCGAAGACTTGGCACATCTGCTTTACCGCCATGATCGAAGACTTGGCACATCTGCTTTACCGCCATGATCGAAGACTTGGCACATCTGCTTTACCGCCATGATCGAAGACTTGGCACATCTGCTTTACCGCCATGATCGAAGACTTGGCACATCTGCTTTACCGCCATGATCGAAGACTTGGCACATCTGCTTTACCGCCATGATCGAAGACTTGGCACATCTGCTTTACCGCCATGATCGAAGACTTGGCAGATCTCGACGACGAGTTGATCTGGCCCAGTGGTGTTGTGTAGGGCTTGTGTTCGTCAGCTCTGTGTCAGGATCTCTTGGGAGGAAAGCTGTCAGGATCTCTGAGGAGGAAAGCTCTTAGGATCTCTGGGGAGGAAAGCTTCAGGATCTCTGGGGAGGAAAGCTGGCTCTAAGTGTTTTCGGTGGACGATCGAGGAGAAAGAGCCGCTCTTCCAGGATGATTGTCTGATTATGATGGCGAACAATTTGTGACTGCTGAGGATCACAGGTGATTGGTGCACTCCTGGAACAGGAGATTGGAGCAGTCCTGGAACGAGACACTAGTTCACTGCTGGAACAAGATACTGGGTCCAGCTCTGGGTAAGGGGAATAATGATCCAGTGCAATCATGGGAGAGTGATCCAGCCTTGACCTGAAGGACTTGAGTTACGTCGCAAAGCAGAAAATGATCAAGACTGGAAAGTCTTCACTGCCTCCGTCAATGATTCAGGCCATAAGGGTCATATGAAAGGCCAATGGTATCGAGGTGTGGTAAAGGTGAGAGACCTGACCTGTAAGACCAGCTGAAGGGTAAACACTCTCTAAGTCACGCAATGACGTCAGCGGCGTAATGAAGTCACCCACTGACGTCAGCAACTCTTCCAATCCCGCCTCGTCCGGGGGAGATTAGTCGTGTCATGTCGTTGAGGGTAATCATCTTGAACATCGTCTTGAATATCCCTCTCGTCCACAAGACAGACAGACGTCCTTGCACAAGAAGTTGTACTCGTGCTTGTGGCGACATGTCAATTCTATATGAGTGGACTGGGGAACCTAAAAGAGGGGATGGTTATTTGCAGTGGCAGACCGTCCTCTCGCGGGAAGATATCTAAGCCCTTAATGCCCGGCGTAAGAGGGAACAGCGTCGGTTGGTTCTATTCCCGTCCTGGGCGGGAAGAAGCAGTACGTCTACTGAGGATGGTCTGCTGGTGTTCGAACACCTCGAGGGTCGTCCATACTGATGGCATGAAACTGTAGACTATACACACTCCACCGATCATTCCGAAGCAGCAGACTCTGCATTCACGAATCCTTTCGAAGCCCTAGTAGACCCTGCTGCTCACGAATCCTTAGCCACTTTCGAACACTGTGACGCACAAACTTCAACAACGTTGGTTCTCATACTACCCGAACTTAACCGATTTCCGTACGGGACCGAACACACTGCCTGTAAAATCCCAGAGATATCTCGTTGGAACTCGCGAGACAGCAGGTATCATCTCGCTTTACAAGAGCGATTCGTCTCGATCTATTCTAAACCACATTAATATTCTTGAGCTCGCTGGCCTTCCTAGTAGGCAGCGAGTTCAAGTCGACGTCTGAATGATTGAGCGTCTTCCGTTCTTAAAAACTCAGTTACGTACAACCTACAAGTCTGTTGGGTTTACTTAACTCATTTCCAATTTTCTATATCAATCGTGTTGTGATGTCAGACTTAAACTCGATCGTACCAGCCAAGCTCTCCTCTGTTCTGAGAATTTTGTCCATCTTGTTTCTGAGATTTTGAGAATTGACTTTCTTAAAATTGAATGATTCTCGTTTGACAAAAAAGCTATAATATTTTTCACTCTCTTTTTCACAGATATACTTCGTAACTAAATGAAATGAGATGAAACAAGTATGATTATTACGACATTCAGTGAAATGATAAATCTATCTTTAAATTCATATTTGATTAATGAAAAAATGAACATTATTCATTTCTAAGTTCTGATAAATGTCACAAGTGAAACACTGTTGAGTTTTCCTCGTCCTTAACAAATTGACTGTCCAAGCTGCATACTGCCAAAGAGAAACTCCATCCTCTTCTTCTTCGGCAATGAATGGAGGAATCTCGGTTGATTGCTCTGCTGTTACATGCTGTTCCAGTAAAATTACTTGCCCTTTTCCCATTTATGAATGTGAAATACAAAACTGAAGATTAAAAGCTTTCGATAAAGTAAATTGAATCTTCCATGTACACAGATATTAACGTACACCCATTCTACCAATGATGGTTACACATTTCATGATGTCAACAGTACATGCGCGATTTGCCTTGCGCAGGAACAAAAATATGGTAGTTAGGGTTATCCCAAAATGACCCACATTAATTCTAGAGTATTTAACATTTTCGCGCCATCAGGGCACTTGTGTGCTTGATATTTCATCACACATACATGTCAAAGACTCATTCAAATGCAGACGCTGACTAGCTGGTCTTTGATCTACGGACTCACACTGAGCAGACGCTCCTATAACATAGGCAAACGAAGGAATGACATTGTTCAGTGGTATGATAACTCATCTTGGCCATTTTCTTCTTCATGCCTGCCATATTGCCGACACATCTTTCCCGCTCACAGTATGATATTTTCACGGAAAATACGTTACCCCAGTTTCTGTCCTAATAAGGAAACGGATGAATTATTGGCAACTGTGTATGGGAATTAGTCATCATGCTTCTGGCAACTCCCTCCGTGTGTCAACAAATAGGGAACAGCCCCTTTATAGCTTAGGTTTCAGAATGACCAAATAAATCTCGACCTTATTGCAAACGGGGCGCGAGAGGAAACTGTGCTGTGCTTCGAACGAGGTCGAAATTCTTCTGTCGTTTTTGAAATAGGAATGACATATATTTTCGTCAGGGTGCAGACGGTTTGTGCATGTACTGCTAATGTTATCAGAAAGCAGAAAGTTTCAAATATCATTTCTAATATCTATAAGGAATTAGGTTCATCGGTAGCAACCCCATGACCGTTCATCTTTATATTGCAGGTATCCATCTCACGGTCCACAAGCCTAGTTCACAAATTTTGTGGACGAGAACGTGATTGAAAGGCTTGTTTAGATATAGAATAGAAATAAGTGTTAGGATACGCTCTGTCACTTGATGACCTAGGATGATTTTAAAACAAAACTAGAAATAATCACGTTGTTATATGTTATAGATGAGAGTGATTCGGCGTGACATAACCTTCGCGTACGGCGTTTCAAACTTTCCATCCCTTAATTTTCAATTCGAGCATTACGAGATTGTTATGAATATAGGCATCGAGTTATGGTCAATGTTCACCTTAACCACACAGATCTCTCCGATTTGCAAACTACGGAAAAAACTTGTGTATATTGAGACACGCGAGACGACTGCAATTTTCAAATCTCTTAAATAAAAGTTGAGGATAAGGAGTAAGATTTGCATGTGAAGCGGAGGGAAGGAATGTTAGATTCAGACCGTCAAAGAACATTTCCTTTACGCTAGAAGATTTGGAAAGAGGTAGGATTCAAATGGTTTTTAGTACACACTTCATATTGAAACTCTGTAGCTTACTCACATCAACGGATAACACACACACAAAAAAAAAGTTTCGGGCCAGTGTTCTACTTTTCATTCTAATCTAGATGCACACTCAGTATTGTTATATATTCACAACACTACAGACCACAAAGTGGATGCTTCGAACCAGTCCTCTACTTATTCTTTCTATGAAGAATCGATATCATGTATGACAAGAGTAACATTGATATACAAGACTCGATGGTAGAATCTGTAGATAAATAATGTGCTTGATAAGTTTTGTGGCCTAGCATATTATATAAAATCTCAGTATTAGATTTTCCTTTGTCTGTGGTAAGAAATGCATTTCAGTAATGACACTGAATACTATGTAGGATACGTGATTCATTCTCAACTTGAATTTCCATAATGAATCTCCTTCAAAATGGTGCACTTCACCCACCGTGAGAAGCATTCCTTCACTTTAATTAGCCTCAACTTGAAGAATGTCAGAACGTAGAGCAAATAGTTCCGTAGAGATGGATATGCAGACGGAGGACAACCATATCATTACAACCAACGCATGACCACAATGATGTTGATGTAACTGAGTTAACTCAGACGATGTTCTGAGGACATTGAGAATGATGTCTTTAAGCATTCGAAACCCTCATTCACTATAACAAGTGCGGACATCGTCGACGATGTTCTTTGAGCTTTGAGATGAAAAGGATAATGATTATGATAGTAACAACAACAACAATGATAAAGATGATAACAATGATAATGATAATAGTGATAATAATGATAATGATAATAATAATAAGGATCATGATAATAGTAAAAATGATACTACTACCTCTACTGTTGATAATGATAATAATAATATTGGAGTGTAATAAGGATGGAATGAAAAAGATTATGAGCGATCAGGGTCTGACCATACACTTGGGTGAAAGACATGCACGGGATAGAACTGAACCAGAGCATGCGAAGTGGACGGGGTGAACCATGAAAAGGCCGGTGTGACCTTGATGTGGATAAGGAGCTATGGTTTCCGTGCGTTACACATGCCAACTAGAGAACGGATGTGAGCTGATGCGGCCTTTCTTCACCTGTTCCTGGCGCTACCTCGCTAACGGGGAAAACGACGATCAAGTATGAAATATATGAATATAATGATAATGATAGTAATGATAACAATGATGACAATGATATAGAACTAGCATGTCTTTGTCTCAGCGAGGTAGCGCCGGGAAGTGACCATTCTAGGCCAAAAAAAAGTCTGGGATCAATCCTAGCTCCTCACTCACTCCTTCCCTCCGCCGTCATTGCCTCAGACATGCAGCAGATATATGGCCAGTATTTTCTCTCCCTTGTCCCCAAGGATATTGATTCTTATCATGAACGAAATACCTATATCATATTTCTTGTTTTTCAGATTTTAGGTTTGAGATATAATGATCATATTATTTTACTAAATCTCCAAAAAAAGCATTCTAAAGATATTTATTTCATGCGAATGTGATTCAAGGTCACAAATCTAAGACGTGTGACATGTTAATAATCAAATGTTCGTTTTATTCGATTAAATAAACGAATGACATGGGGTTAATGAATACATATGGTAATGAAAATAATAGATGTATAATCTCATATATATATATATATATATATATATATATATATATATATATATATATATATATATATATATATATATATATATATATATATCTTTCTTTTTTTCATACTATTCGCAATTTCTCGCATTAGAGAGGTAGCGCAAAAAACAGAGGACCAAGCCTTTGAAGGAATATCCTCACTTGCCCCCTTCTCTGTTCCTTCTTTTGGGAAATTGAAAATGAGAGAGGAGGATTCCCAGCTCCCCGCTCAATCCCCTTTTAGTCGCCTTCTACGACACGCAGGGAATACGTGGGAAGTATTCTTCCTCCCCTATCCCCAGGGACTGAGTTTGGTAAAGTGTGTGGAAGAAGAAAGTTAAGAGTAAATGTGAATAAGAGCAAGGTTATTAGGTACAGTAGGGTTGAGGGTCAAGTCAATTGGGAGGTGAGTTTGAATGGAGAAAAACTGGAGGAAGTGAAGTGTTTTAGATATCTGGGAGTGGATCTGGCAGCGGATGGAACCATGGAAGCGGAAGTGGATCATAGGGTGGGGGAGGGGGCGAAAATTCTGGGGGCCTTGAAGAATGTGTGGAAGTCGAGAACATTATCTCGGAAAGCAAAAATGGGTATGTTTGAAGGAATAGTGGTTCCAACAATGTTGTATGGTTGCGAGGCGTGGGCTATGGATAGAGTTGTGCGCAGGAGGATGGATGTGCTGGAAATGAGATGTTTGAGGACAATGTGTGGTGTGAGGTGGTTTGATCGAGTGAGTAACGTAAGGGTAAGAGAGATGTGTGGAAATAAAAAGAGCGTGGTTGAGAGAGCAGAAGAGGGTGTTTTGAAGTGGTTTGGGCACATGGAGAGGATGAGTGAGGAAAGATTAACCAAGAGGATATATGTGTCGGAGGTGGAGGGAACAAGGAGAAGAGGGAGACCAAATTGGAGGTGGAAAGATGGAGTGAAAAAGATTTTGTGTGATCGGGGCCTGAACATGCAGGAGGGTGAAAGGAGGGCAAGGAACAGAGTGAATTGGAGCGATGTGGTATACCGGGGCTGACGTGCTGTCAGTGGATTGAATCAAGGCATGTGAAGCGTCTGGGGTAAACCATGGAAAGCTGTGTAGGTATGTATATTTGCGTGTGTGGACGTATGTATATACATGTGTATGGGGGGGGGGGGGTTGGGCCATTTCTTTCGTCTGTTTCCTTGCGCTACCTCGCAAACGCGGGAGACAGCGACAAAGTATAAAAAAAATAAATATATATATATATATATATATATATATATATATATATATATATATATATATATATATATATATATATATATATAATTTGAAATGCACTCTTTGTAAGAAATGTTTATATTTTAATACATTGACGTAATGTGATATTTCATGACATTCGCTCTCGGTACATCAAAATATTTTCATCTCTGAAATTATTTGCAAGGTTTCCACAATTTTTTAGAAAACTGATGCAATTCATTCAGTGAATTTACAATTAGGGAAACTTATCTCATTACATATATTTTGGTTGTTTCTTATTATATATATCTTTATCTTTTATTCATATTTATGTCTAACTATGAGTGTTAGAATGTGTAAAAAAAATTAATTAAAAAAAATGTAGTTACATATTTCATCCGAATTTTACGTTTTGTAAATAAATGTAACAAAATCTGAAATTTCTCGCAAAACTGATAAGACGTGTGATATGCCAGTCCTATGAGATTTATTTCGCCCAAATATGATATTTTCCACAAAATTCGTACACTTTTTGGCTAATGGTATTCGCTCAGCAAACACCTATAGTAAGAAAAATATGCATTTCCTTCCGTATATATATATATATATATATATATATATATATATATATATATATATATATATATATATATATATATATATATATATATATATATATGAGGAAAAAGGGAAAGACTCGGTATTATGATAAACGTGTCCTGCTGTTTAATAACAGTTTTCTATGATATTTTGTTAAAAAGAAAGCGTTTCATGCCCCCCTCATCTTTTTTTTTTTTTCTTTTTAAGCCGCTTTGAATGCTTCTTCATTTTTGATCTGTTTGGATGAATATACAGTGTAATCCTCTATTTCCGATTGTTCATTTTGTTCATTCCATGTTTTACTTCTCTGAGGGAGACATCTATATTTCTCTTAGTGAATCTGTCGTGTTCGTTTGCACTTCTCCTTAGCACTGTACTTCTTAAAGATCCCCTTTTGATTTTGAATAAGCTTTGAACTCTTTAACCTCTCAACAGAATTATATTTTCTTTTCGTACTGGATGACTTAAAGTTTCCTTCGTTTGCCAGGTAGCGGCAGGAACGGACGTCGAAGTATAGCCCACTCACGTACTTTCTCAAGCTGTCATGTGTATTAAGTATACTGAAACCACAGTTCCCCACCCACAACCCAGGCAGTGGGGAAATTCAAGCCATGGCGTCAACATCAACATACGATGTGTCATGCTTCCATCTTCTGTGCCTGAAAGGCAAGCGATCATGATATTTACTGTGGTGGTATACAGCACCCTTATAACCCTTTTCCCATACACCAACTCAGAACTCAGTCTTGGAATTGTGCAATGAAATCTGAGTTCGTAAATATATATACATACGGGTGGAGGAGATGTTACCTGGGCTCTGTTTATATACGGTTGGGTTGGTTGAAGGGTCAACAGTATATAATCTTTCTTGAATATTATTCGAAGAGGAAAATTACGCGTAGAATTTACATATCTTTTAAAGTAAGTTGATATCAGCGCCTCGTGATATGGACGACCATTGCTGTCATGGCACAATAAAGTTGCGTCTAGACTTCAGAGTATGACATTCAGTACCTTAATTCTTGCTATGAATATAGACTTAATCCCCTGGTAGAATGAATTTGCTAATAATAGATGTATCTACTTATAAGTTATGTAAACATTTGGTCTCTCCTTCTATTACAGATAATGAACTTACGGTAAAAAAAAAAGTTCCCTTTAATTTGTAAAAGAGATTTACGAGTTTAAATCTTTGAAAATGCGTAATGGCCAGCTTTGATATTCAGTCTCTGTTCATTAATATCCCATTACAGAAAACGAGTGACATTTGCAATGACAGTCTTATTAAGGATGCAGAGTCAAGTGAAAGCCTTAATCGCATACAGATGACAAACCTTTTAAGATTATCAGTAAACGGCAGACTTTCTTTTGTTTTTTTTTTTTCCCCCACCACAACAGTGAAGCATATTACCCAGACCGTCGGAATGGTAATGAGATCCCGACGCGAGAACCAACCCTGGCGGTGCTTGACTCTCTCATCGTGGAGTCAGATGGCTTAAAGACTAAACCGCAGAATTCAATAGACCTCGATGTATAAACGATGTTTGAATGAGTCGTTTCTTGTTTTCGCGCCCCCAAGAGGAAGTCCTCTTGTTGTTTTCATATCATCTGAACTCTGAACGTGGCCACTTCAGGTTCATATCTGCCGTTCAAATGAATGATGTTCTTTCATTTTTCAACAGAGCAATTAAGCGACCGGAGGATAACTCGTTTGTAACGCCAGTTTACAGAAATCCTGTATTACAGGATTATGTAGAAAGTTCTTCTCTTTTATTCCTATTGATTTTCAACGTAATCCTCTTTATCCTTTGACTATGGAAGCTATCGACATTCATTCAAATTCTCTTAGATGTATGGAATAATTAGTGCTTTTAATAAAATTCTGAAGCGATAGCAAGTTCCCTCGTATTATCCCTGATACATAGATCATGAAAGCCACGATCTATCTGTCAGTTCAGTCAAACCTCAGTTAACCGCTGTACCAGTAACGATACAATCAGAAATTGCTCCGATTAAATAAGAAAAAAAGTATTTTCCAGAGATTCATAGTCGTTTCGTATATCAATTCATGTGCAGCAGCTGCAATACATTGTACATTGGTACAACAAAGACAAGTGGAGTCTCGGGATAATAAAAGGTTTCGGTCGGTCGACTTGAACGGGTGTCCATTGAGACAAACCACCATTCTCGGCTCTCAAGAAATCACTCACGGGGAAATCATCATCACCCTAGGTCAGCGTCCATGTTGTGTCTTAATGTAAAAGTCTGAGTAACCAGGATCTGCTGGTCTTGGAGGCGCTACATTCATATAGAAGGAAGCTGTTCAGATAAGCTTGTGCGAAGGCGCTACAAGATATATTTTCTTTAAGCATAGTTTGAGACGTTTTATGTTATACGTATATATTTTCAAACATCTCTCAAGAAAATTTAATCTAATCTATTCCTGCTTTCAGAATCATGTGAGTATATCCTTTACTATATTCCTATTATTTGTGTACCGTTGTGGTGAGTGTGTGGGTTGAGTGGGTTCGGTGGAATGGTATCAGAAAATAATTGGTCATAGAATTGTATTGTGTGTTCTCGGTGATCCTTGTATGTGCAAGAGACTGGTAAGGCTGGTTGTTGGAGATGGTGGGTTGGGTTGAGAGTCTGGTTAGCTGGTTGCTCAGGTTGAGGATGTTTGAGATGACGTAGCTGTGTTTACGAGTAGTTGATGGCGGGGATCTTTCGTGTAAGCGTTGAGGCAAGAGGATGGTTGGCAATGAAATCTTTGAATACATAGATGTTAGGTATTTTGGTTAGGTTCTGTAATTGGAGGGATGTTATCTAGGAAGGCATATGAAGAAGGGAGATATATACGTGTTGATTACATTATGAAAGGTATCAAGTAAATGTAAATCTATGGACTGTATCTTGAGAGGACGTTGTCTTTGTCTGTGATCTCTTACGTACTGTATTAGTGGCGTCTGGGAATGAAATGTGATGCACAGGTTAAGTTATGGCTGAGGCTTGGCCCAGCACAAACAAGACCATCCTTTTTCCGTTGGGTACATCCCACCTGCTCTACTCGTGTGTCCACGAAGAAGTGGGTCTGGTTAAATCATCCGCGGAGTTACCCCCAAACCCCCTAGCTGTGGAGGATGATATCAGTATCGTTTCCATGTGTGCAGCCCCACGAAATTTTCCGGCAACATCTCAGACGCCACAGCTCGCTGGAAGGTGCTGCAGCGGAGGACAAGAAGAGCTGGAATGATCATCTGGGAGGCGGTATGGATTCCAGCACCACCTCGTCTAACAGGGAGAAGGGGTCTGCTTGCATCCTCTGAGAGACATTTACACGGGTCATCTCGTAGTGCTGTGTTGACATAGTTCGAGAATTAGCCATCGATCAGGTTATCTATCAGTCAGGAAAAGGAATATCGCTTGACTAAATGAATGGAGAGACAGGGGAGCCTTCTCCGTGAACCATAGCCTAGGAGGGTATGCATGGGGCGTATACAAAATCACACATGAAAATGAAAACGAACCAAGCTACACATATGCTTGGGTAACAAGCTGTCAAATAAGAGCAAATACAAACAGAAGCAAGGTGTATTGTTATCTAAAGGTTAAAATGAAGTAGAGATGTAAAGGAGTCAGTGTTATATGTGACAGAAATCCTATTATCATGATAGCTGGAGGATGGGTAACGAGAAGGGAAAAAGAAAAGAGGAATGTTCACATGTACTGGCGTTAATGATGAAGGTTTTCAGTTAACAGCCGGGATGAAGAGGTATCAAGATACACACACAGTCTGCAACAAGACATATGATGTTAAGAAACCAAATGTTGAGGTAAGAGTTTACGGGAAGCGATAGAAATCGGAGTAAGAGTGTGGACCGAAAATCATGTGAAGGTCGAAGGGTTGACAGATACGTAAAGATACAATGCACAAGTTTGTGAATAGCTTTTTCTTAAGACTTAAATATACAGGCGATAACGATGTAATAGAGAACTGTACACTAAAGGTCTGGAGGAACGTAATCAAACCATTGTGTGAAGCACAGTTATGAACGGAAAGATACGTTGAGCAAATCAATCAGAACGACATTAATGTTGTGATATACGTTGTCTCGTACTGTTGTTAATGTTGTGATACTACGTTATCTCGCACTGTTATTAGTGTTGCGATACTACGTTGTCTCGCACTGTTGTTAATGTTGTGATACTACGTTGTCTCGCACTGTTGTTAATGTTGTGATACTACGTTATCTCGTACTGTTATTAATGTTGTGATACTACGTTGTCTCGCACTGTTGTTAATGTTGTGATACTACGTTGTCTCGCACTGTTATTAATGTTGTGATACTACGTTATCTCGCACTGTTATTAGTGTTGCGATACTACGTTGTCTCGCACTGTTGTTAATGTTGTGATACTACGTTATCTCGCACTGTTATTAGTGTTGCGATACTACGTTGTCTCGCACTGTTATTAGTGTTGTGATACTATGTTGTCTCGCACTGTTGTTAATGTTGTGATACTACGTTGTCTCGCACTGTTGTTAATGTTGTGATACTACGTTGTCTCGCACTGTTATTAGTGTTGTGATACTACGTTGTCTCGCACTGTTATTAGTGTTGTGATACTATGTTGTCTCGCACTGTTGTTAATGTTGTGATACTACGTTGTCTCGCACTGTTGTTAATGTTGTGATACTACGTTATCTCGCACTGTTATTAGTGTTGCGATACTACGTTGTCTCGCACTGTTGTTAATGTTGTGATACTACGTTGTCTCGCACTGTTATTAGTGTTGTGATACTATGTTGTCTCGCACTGTTGTTAATGTTGTGATACTACGTTGTCTCGCACTGTTGTTAATGTTGTGATACTACGTTGTCTCGCACTGTTATTAGTGTTGTGATACTACGTTGTCTCGCACTGTTATTAGTGTTGTGATACTATGTTGTCTCGCACTGTTGTTAATGTTGTGATACTACGTTGTCTCGCACTGTTGTTAATGTTGTGATACTACGTTATCTCGCACTGTTATTAGTGTTGCGATACTACGTTGTCTCGCACTGTTGTTAATGTTGTGATACTACGTTGTCTCGCACTGTTATTAGTGTTGTGATACTGCGTTATCTCGCACTGTTGTTAATGTTGTGATACTACGTTATCTCGCACTGTTATTAGTGTTGTGATACTACGTTATCTCGCACTGTTATTAGTGTTGTGATACTACGTTATCTCGCACTGTTATTAGTGTTGTGATACTACGTTGTCTCGCACTGTTATTAGTGTTGTGATACTACGTTATCTCGCACTGTTATTAGTGTTGCAATACTACGTTGTCTCGCACTGTTGTTAATGTTGTGATACTACGTTGTCTCGCACTGTTATTAGTGTTGTGATACTACGTTGTCTCGCACTGTTATTAGTGTTGTGATACTGCGTTATCTCGCACTGTTCGAAACGATACAGATGGCAATGTAAGGAGAGGACAGACATTGGCTGAATAGATGGTGGACGATGATTTCCTCATTATTGAAATTAGTTGTAGAATATAGGAACTGCATGTATTATCAACCTAAGATATAACTGATCATCAGAAAATAATATTCAGATTATGTCATAAGAAATGAATATGTATAAAAAACCTATTTCATGAACTCGGAATCAAGTGAGCTCAATTAGTATTTTCTGATTGAAGAGCTCCGTGTCCAGTGCTAAGGAGAGGTCTCAATTAAATGGACATTTAAGTGTGTTATGATTTACCAAGCCGTCATCCATTGTCCACGAAAATGACATTTGAGAGTCTCTACTCAGTGTTTGTTTTGACTGTACACTCAAAATCTTGAAATGCTTTTCACTCGCATATTTCCTGACTCAGTCCTTCAAAATCACTCCCGAAATCCCTTTGCCTCTCCCACCATCATTTCAAGTCGAACATATTTTCTGTATGATGTTCTTCCAGCTTTCTCTCTACCTGGCATTACACCCTTCAGACTTTATTCTTTACATTAAGAATATCTTTTTGTTTTCGTCCGCCTATGTGTGGCCTCTTTTCTTATGTAGTTAGAATATTTTCAAAGCTAAACCTTACCTACATTCTCCCAGTTAGACCTGGCTACGCTTGAAGGGATATGTATTCTCTCTCTTTCGCCAGAGCTCCAGCGTGGCCCAATTGATACAATATACAGCTTATTTGATAAATTGTAAACTTAGATTTCTTTACCAGTGTATTGATGTGCATGTATGTCATCTATAGCCAATGTGACACAAGGCATATAGAGGGGTTAAACAAATAAGGGTATCTGTCATTTACTTCATCTTAGAATGATGAAAATAATGTACATTCTGACCAAAGGAATAAGTTGTAATATAGATTTTACAAAGTCACATTCTTAAAGTGATTAAGAGATTTTTAATCACATTTCGGCTAATCATGTTTTTTATATGGGTATTTCATTGTAGTTTCTTTTATGAGAAAATATTCAGCGATCGAATTTTAACTGTAATGATCTACTGTCATGTACGTGTGATAGGATCTATAGTTTAAGAAATGTCTGTAATGTCGTATCCAACAGACATCCTCCTTTCTAAAAGTACTTTGTGAATCTGTGCTATAAAAAGTTGGTTCTATTCTCTTTCAGTACTCACAGCAATGAAGTTGTCAGACTTACGATGACTAACCCACAAACACAGTTGCCAATAAATCATCCATATCCTTGTCTTGATAGAATCAGCTGGCAGCTGGGGTGACATTTACAGGAAAATACGTGGGTGAGGGAGTGGTTGTTTCACTGAACACTGCCCTCCGAAGGAGCGAGCAGACAAGGGGCCCGGCAGGAAGGAATCAGCCACTATCTAGATGAAAGAATTAGTCATTCAACCTTTCACTTTCTAAGTACATGTGATTTGCTTCGTTCTTTTCGCATTCCATCGCCCGGTTCTTGCTAGTATCCTTTTCGTATAGTCTTCCCTTTAATTCTTTGAGACATCCCTTGATTTCTATCATTGCTCTCTCCCTGTGGAATAGAAAGTTTTCATTAATGCTTACCTACTTAATTTCTTTCTCTTGCCTCTCCGTGTCTCACTCACGGAGCAGTTGGTTGTCCCGCCAAGATTCCCTTTCATTCTCTGTGTATTCAGTAGGCACAGAGAATACACAAGGCATTCATGTCTTGCTCCCACTATCTTAAATCCCGAACCATAAAGTCTCTCTTTTGCTTTGAAACACAGCAATATCTCTCTCTGCTCCGAAACCCTCAGGCACTTCCACGACTTCACTACACCTTACGAACTTAACGCCATCGGCAACTATTTTCTTTTCAGTTTTTTGTGATTGACTTTTCCCAGATTCATAAACGCTGCACGCACACTTCTGCTTACCTAACGATTTCTATTATATCTTTTTTTGTCCATGGTAAAGATTCAGACTACTAAGCCACATAGGCCATTTACTCCACGTATTCACTTTTCTTTCATGTCGGTTCTGTTTTTCATCAGATTTTGCAGTTACCAACTGAACCGCGAACCTTCTCCAGCTCATGTTATAAGCCCCACGGACTCTTAGCTTTACGTATAACGTATGAAATTGTGCCCATGTGTTTTTAATTATTAGTTTCACCCGGTCCACTGGTACCTTAGTTTTATGGTTATCACACGTACGGGAATAACATTCCCTCACCCAAACGCTTGAAAGGTCTCCACTCACTTTGTGTCCTGAAGCTCCATGTACCAGATCCAACCTCCCTTAGTGTGGTCGGTTGGTATAGAGTTGTCTGGGCTTTGGGCGTATCGACTGCTACTGCTCCTAAAGCCGTCGACGTTAAGCTACACCCACCAAACGAGACATCTTCAACACCCTCAGGTGCTGAGAACGTTCTAAAACCACAGGCGACGACTTTCCTATGCATACGGCCCATGTCTTTCGTATGACCCCTTTTATACCCACTGTCATGAAAATGCTGGCTGTAGTATCATCATCCCTTGTTCTTACCACAGACGCACTGGAGAACTTAATTCGATGCTTCTCCAACGTTGCTCTGATTTTTCTTTTTCGTCAAGCTCATGGGTGATCCAGCCTTGGCAGCTGCTGATAATCTATCTTCTTTTCGTCATCTGTCCTTCCACACAACTTTCTGACAGTGACCACTTTACGCACGACACATCCTGAAGCTGCGTTTGACTGACTTGGCTTTTACAATGTGTCATGTCAAAAGTATCTTCGTTAACTCTCGTGGTTCTTGACCCGTAAGGTGTAGGGCAAAGGCCTGTGGTGTGGCGTCGAGGGCATGATGAGGGTGAGGGTGTAATGAAGATGGCCTTTTGACCTGACATACACGGATGTGATCAAAGGATGTCAAGGATGTAGACTAGGGATGACGAGAGGTGGTCACTTACATTGGAGGATGAACACCACTTGTATCTATGACTGTTGAGAGACTACCTGTGCCAGGTGGGTCAAACGAGTCTATTGTTTCAGGACTTTTCAAAACCCAACCAGTAACGTCACAGGTCAGGTCAAAGGCGACGTAACGCTTGAGTTGACAGTGAAAGAAGAGTGTGTAGTGACGTTGGCTTGGGAGGTGAGTTCATATCTATCGAGGGTGTTGTGAAGGTGCACTGGGTGGGTGTCTCCCCACGTAGTGAACATGAGGGTGAGTTATAAGTGTACAGGGAGAAATATATTGCATTCCCTCACGAACATTGTCGTTCCCAGTAAAAAGAATTCAGTTTAGCGTCCGAGATTCATGTCTATATCGTCCACAAGTGCGTTATAACTGGTGTAATGAGACGCAAGTTTACTAATAACATGAGGTAAATGAAGAGATCACTCATGAGCGATTTACTTCATCTTCCACTTTAAGCTTAGGCTGGTCGATTCAATGGGTCCTTGGTTTAAGCTAAGCTATATTTATAAACATATATATGTGTGCCGTTCATGAGATGGACTTGATTAGAGCATTCAGTTGTCCGAACCGTCATAGTTAACATAATGAAAAAGACAATATGTTGGCAAACTTTGAAAAGAAAAAAAAATGTATACGACAAAACACGATAAAAATCAGTGTCTTGCATTTGGTGCTTTAAAGTCTTTTTATTTATTAATGAGTTCATAAAAGATTCATTCCGATATTTCTGTTGGTAACGTAAATACGCACGACATAAAATCTACAACTTTTTCCACGGTAGTCGAACTGAGGGATTATGTATAAAAAATATAATACAACAATATGTAAGTGTTATCAATAGTAGCGAAAGTCGGCAACTATACCAATAGTTTGATCGACTGAATGAAAAGCTTAATATAGAAAACTGCTGACCTAGAGGCAATAGAATGAAAAGGAAAAGTTTTGGACATACTCTACATTTGAATAAATGAAAGGCACCAGGTCAGTTCTCGGCTCCAGGGGCATACAAGAAAACTAGGAACGCCTCTTAAGATGTAAGTTGATCATCTTGGGATCCCAGTTTGTAGCTAACTTTTCCTTGTCGTGTGGTATACGTTGTACTCATGTGTGAGAGGCGCATGCACCGTGCGTGCAATAGTTTGCAAGAGTGGGCGTGTGTGGTCTGACGGCGGGCGTGTGTGAGGCGAGCTGAGATCAATGTTGCGCAGGAGCGGTCTCCCCCGCGCATAATAGTGGACACGGCCGCCGCCATATTGATCCAGGAGGCCGTCGTCAGAGCAGCGGCTGAGGTGGTGGCAGCAGCAGCTTCAACGCTCCACCCAGCTTTAGTCCCGCCTTTTTATATTGTGTCCCCTTTGCCCCGTGATACACTGTGATGTTTAACGCTGAAATAGTAAAAAACAGATAATTATTAGTGACAATGTTCAGTTTTGCGAACAAAATGCTGAACGCCCTTGTGGGCAATGAAGAGCCCACGTCCGGCACACCAGGGGGCACCAATGTGCCAGGGGCGCCGCGCCCCCAAGGCCCTGGTCTCCTCCGAATGGGCGGTCCAGGGGCGCCTCGTGCATCAGTGCCCGGCATGACAGGACCCAGACCTCCTGGACCTGGTGGTAATATAGGACCTGGTGGACCAGGAGCACCAGGGGGACCTGGAGGATCAGCTGGTCCCGGTGGTCCAATGGCTCCGGGCGGTCCACTGGGTCCTGGTGGTGTAAGAGGTCCAAGTTTACCTATGGGTCAAGGTGGTTCAGTGGGTTCAGGTGGTTCTATGGGACCTGGTGGTTCAATGGGACCTGGTGGTTCAATGGGACCTGGTGGTTCAATGGGACCTGGTGGTACAATGGGACCTGGTGGTTCAATGGGACCTGGTGGTACAACAATGCCTGGAGGACCAGGTGGGCCGATTGGTAGTGGGGGTCCCATGGGGATCAATGGTCCAGGGGGACCTGGCGTTAACCGTCCACCAGGACCAGGTATGGGGGGCCCCAGACCTCCTGGAATGGGGGGACCAATGGGTCCTAGAGGCGGTATAAGGCCAGGGCCCCGAGGAATGCCCCCTGGGATGGGCCCCGGCGGTCCCCGGCCCATGCCGCCAGGAATGGGCCACCGTCCAGGAATGGGTCCTCTCGGGCCACGTGGGTTACCAATGAATGGGATGGGCGGGCCCCGCGGACCCAGACCTGGAATGATAGGTCCTGCTGGAAGTCGTGGACCAGTGCCTGGACCAGGGGTAATGGGACCAAGTGCTCCAGGAGGGCCAGCCACCCCGGCAAGCATGGGTAAGTCTGCAGTGGTCGTACGAACACCTTACTGGCCAAGCATAAACATGGAGAGATATTACTGGCACTCTCACACTGATAGATATATGGACAGATAGATTTTGGTATGCCTCATGTAATATACTTTATCTTAACAGTAGAATATTCCCTATATTGAGAAATGGTGTTACTATTAGGCTATATATTTACTCTTGAAGTACCTGACTCTTATTGTACGACAGTCTTCACGTTATGTACGACAATCTCCATCTGTTTTATGGTATAACTGGCAATACTGATGTGCCTCTTGAGGCAATCATCTCCTCGCTTGGGGTTGGTATTGGGTAGCAGTTAATAGGAGTTCAGTCCCCCTCCCGCCACTGGCAGCCTCGCTCACGCTCTCTTTATACGCCGACGTCCACTATTCTTGGCCCGGACTTTCCAGCACATATAATTGTTCTTGACCCACTCCTTAATGCCGTCAGCATCCCCATTTTTCAAGTGAACAATTCAGAGCTATTTTTCTATCAGTTTCTCTGGAATCCTTCTGATTCCCTATCGCTCTGTTCCTCTCAGTTACTTACTCTGCTCCCACAAGTTTCCGCATCTTACACTATGGTTGGTATGTACTTTAAACAGTCACTTACCATTTCTGTTACTACTTTGCTCGAGAGTGTGTGGTTAGTGTATGAAATTTTCTTGTTGGGTGTTATCCACATTTGTCTTTGTGTTATTGGTATATACGCTTTCGTAACTAGCTTTTACCGTTCTGTACTATTTTGTGTGAGTTCCCCTTATCCTTAAACTACTGCTGCTTTGGTTTTTGATGAATCGATCTTTATTATTCTATCGTATAACTTATCCATGTGTATTCACCGAGTACTCTTAGATTCGATGCGCCATCTCGTTTCTTCTGCAATCTATTAAAATACTCGTTGGTGCAACTGTGAATGACGACGGATACGTCAGTCATGCAGACATGAATGACCTACACGACCCAACACACACACACACTCGCCTCCTTTACCACTACTATGCAATGTTTACTTTGTCCCTCGTTTCCATATCTGGTTCCCGAGGAGAAACCTACAAATACGTGTGGACAAGCTATCTCTTTTCTGACACGTGTAACTGTGCATTGCACAATCTCTGGTGACATAGAGTAAACGTGTATGTATAAAAGCTGTTTAAGAGAGTGTTAAATGAAAATCTCGTCAACCAGCATTTGGGAGGCGAAGCACCAGTGTTATCCACCCAGGCCACTTCATAAGATACTCGTTTTCATTGCAAGTGTAATAGATATGCTTGATGCATTTTGGATTCGTCTCCCTTTTGTTAGAGAAGGCGATGGTCACCAGGCCTATCGAAGCTGAAGCTTTTGTCCAGACACTGGCAATGTCTACGCGCTTCCCTTGCCTCCTCTAGCAGCTTCTTACCGTTTTTAACAGCTAAATTTTACGAATATACTTTTTCATTTTCTATTCTCTAATTCTCTCTCTTCCTTTAGGCTTCCAGCATCTTGCCGTTTCAGCTGTTAAACCGTTTGTAGATTTTAACTTGTTTTGTTAGTACTCACATTTCACCAGTTTCTTTTTATCCAGACTTTATTGATATCATTATTGATATATTCAATAAATTGTTATTTCTCGTTGAATTACTTTTGAGCAGTTCTGCGGAACACTGCCTCCTACCATGACAGAGTTACTTCTGTATTACAAGAATCCATTTACATCATGTGAATGATGCATAGATTTTCATATCTTTCATATATTCTTTCAAGCGTAGATTCCCTAAAAACTCTCATTAGAATTATTTTCAGTACTCTCGCGCTTATCCCTGTTCCATTCATGATTTTTCTAGACCCCGACACACACACACACACACACACACACCACACACACACACACACACACACACACACACACACACATACATACACACACACACACACACACATACACTTCTTTTGTTGCTCTTGAATCGAAATCACTTGTGTTTTGGATCGCCGGCCCTTCAGTCCTCTTCACTCCATCATGTAGATTCGTCTCTCACGAGTCTGCTCCTTTTAACTCACCCCCCCTTTTTCATTTTACTTTCCTATCCACATTACCTCTATACCTATCTCACGAAGTTCCTTTACTAATACCGTAAAATTTCTTATATATACGATTTCTGTATTACATTTTTCACTCTTGTTCTTCCCTTCGAGCATAATGGTATCCAATTTTGACTGTGAACTCTAGCGTTTTGATCTCAGTATTCTGTAAAGGAAAAGAGAGGATTGGGTTATATGGAAATACCTCTCTTTTTCTGTTGCAATCACAAAGTTTTCTGCGAAGATTATTCAAATTACCATCTGTCTGCTTACTGTTTACCCCTGTAAACTGTTCAGTTGTTCCATGTTTTTCATAACCCTATTATGAGTATCCCTCCCCTGCTTTAGTTCCATCTGTTATCAGCTGGTACACGAGGTTTATTTTCTTCCTCGCACCATAGATAATCCTCAAGATCAATAGGAAGAATATTTTGGCTGGCGTTGGTATTTGATTGCCCTGGTGATCATTTCACTTTGATTTCATCACTTGTATTGATCCTTACTTTGATGCGTTCCTTGTTCTCGGTTGCAATTCTTTCCATTATTTGTAAGAGCCTCTCTCCTCCTCGTCACAATTACTCTCAGAGGAGCAATTTCTTGACATTTTTTTTTTTTTTACCCTCGTTGTATATAGCTCACTCATGCGACGTGTGGGTTCTGGGGGACTCTTCTTAAACAGTAATTTGTATACAGGCTAAATGTCATCTCTAGGATGAGGCCCCTTGGAGAGCTCCCAGGGAAACATTGAACAGCACTACAGTATTTTGATATTTCGTGATGGGCTAGGATGTCGATTTCACTTAGCCAAGAATATCCCACTTACTTCACGTAGCCAAGAATATCCCGCTTTGAATGCCTCAGTGTTCCTCAAAGAAGCGTATCATGTGTATTATTTTTTTCTTTTTAAAATATAGAGGTAGTAAAAGGGATGAGAAATCTTTTAAAACATTATGTTAGTTTTTTTTTTTAAAGGCTTGCTCTCTGACAAAAAACATTCTGGAAATAATTCGTAAATGCAAAGTTTTGGCTAGTTCATCCATAATTACAGTATCGTTTGATTTAGTCTGCTATTTCATTTTTGCTTCAGACGTTTTTAAATTGGCACCATTTATTTTTCCTGTTTTCTGTTGATTAACGATTCCTTTCCCGGACAGAAGTCTCCTATTGAAGCTAGATTTCGATTGAAAAAAGAAAATTTTCACGTGAAATACTGAAAGAAATCGATAAAAAAAGTGAAACGAATACATGCAATGAACTAATAGTCTGTTAAAAGGTTAGGAAAGAAGTTGCAGAACTGTGTGATGGCAGGCTAGAGAAAATATTTCTTGAGCATTTTTCCAACCTCGAGGGACAGAGTTTCGACACAGTACTGTTTCATTTCAGATTCCCGTAAATTCTAGTCCGGAACATATCATCACCATTATAACCGTCCCTCTTATTTACGGTGAATTATATTTTCACATCATCAAGGTTGTAATTATGATCACGTCTGCAATTTTCTCCTAATATTACGCTTGAAGATAATCATGTAATATACTGTAATTCAGGTAGCCAGCTTCTGTTCGGCTGAATGAATGTTGAAAATTAGATATAGTTGGCCAGCGAATGTCATGCAGATCCCATCCTATTTGGGAGAGTGTATCCGGGTGACAGGGGTCATAAATCAAAATCTTAATTTTCATACCCTCGGGCATTAGAGTTTGATGGAACTAATATAACCTCAGAGTGCAGCCACATACATGGTGAGGGTGTATGTGGTCTTGGAATTACCTCCTGAAGAAGGTGTTGAAAGGTTCTTCGGCTGGTGGATGTAGCAGAGTTTAGACTACCCTGGCAGTTGACAGGTCAAAAATCCTAGCAACCAATCCAACCAACCAACTTATACATACCTCATCACTTGGCTAGATTTGATGTAAGCCTGCCTTTTTTTTTTTTTTTTTTTGAAAGAGTTTCAAATTAGAAATATCAACCATCACATACGTGCCACCACTAGGAAAAAACAAACTTGATTATGAGTGTGGTTAAGGGTAACATGGGACCTATTGCCCCTGCCGTATCAATTTCGACACTCGCATTTGGTCTTTTGAACCAAAATATCCATTCCGTGGAATTTGGATATCACAGAATGATGACACCCTGTGTAAATGTTAGAGTAGGTTGTATATATTTTTATCTTTTTCATGTATATATATATATATATATATATATATATATATATATATATATATATATATATATATCTAACAGGACATCCATATAAACATTTGCGAGGATACTCGACTCGATATACAAAAAAAAAAAACTACGCCCACATGTACGTTATTATTGTAAAATGTGTTACAGTGATACGTTAATTTGAAAAATGATTAAAACTGTTTTTTTATGGGAATATATATTTCATCCTCTCAGCAATCATTTATCAGAGGCAGTGAAATTCGACAAATTTGTAGTGGTTAAACTAACGTCCCAGTAAGTTTTATCCTGCCTTCACTTATATATGATATCTCTGAGCAAATTGATATAATTTCGTATGACAGTTAAAGGAAAGATTTTGAATAAGGATGATAAAGGACTGAGCTAATTCAATCACTGACTACGGATGGCGTCCGTTCCCATGTGGGTATCGAAGTTTCTTTTGAAAACCGTAAAGAAAATGGAGAACTATAGGGATATTAACGATTCCTCTTCATATATATATATATATATATATATATATATATATATATATATATATATATATATATATATATATATATATATATACTCATATTCCACTTGTGACATCTTACGAAGGAAATATATTGTTTTTTTGGTTTCTCTTTTGTTATTTAAATATTTATCCCTTCTTGCTGCCAACAGTCAGCATAAAGATGGGTTTGAGGTCAAACACATCTTCACTATGTTGCCCAGACGTCTTTGACGTGACCGGCAAATGTGGCTTGGTATAATGACGGTTAGCATGTAATAATGATGGACTTTGACCTCTAACCCTTTAACGGGGTCAGGTCAAGTGCTTGCGTTGTCGAGAGAATAGTTTCATGAACACTACTCGTATTCAGATTAGTAAGGGTCAAGTGTATATTCGCTTTGTTTCAGGGACTTTGACCTGACCTTTGCAGGTTAGGTCAAAGGAATGCAGTATCTAGGGAATGAAAATGAGTGTATGGTGAAGATCAGAGATTAAAAATCAGTGGTATCGGGGATGTAGTTCATTAAAATATCGTCAATAGAACATTGAATGAGGATTGAATCATATCCATAGACTTGTAGTCAAGATATGATGTACTGGTGCTTACGTGGGCCAAGGTTGTTGCAGTTTTGAAGGTTAGGTATTGAAAATGTAGTATATATTGATGAGAGGATGTTATCTCTTTGCAGAAGAGGAAAACGTTGATTTCTCAACTGTTTGTCTTTATTTCCTTTATTTTATTTCCAACTATCAGTACTTGAAACATAGTTGTCCAAAACATAGTGAAGATACCTTATAACAGAAATTTAATGGTTAGGTCCAACTCGTCATCTGCGATTTGGTGTCTTTGACCTAACCCGTCGTAATGTGTGATTTCTAAGGTCCCCCAGAACAGTGAAGATGAGTTTGAACTGACCATTACATTTTTGGTTTATCTTCACTATGTTTTGGGTGAATAGTGCTGATGAGGGTGTAGTAAAGATGGCTTTTGACCTTATCTTCATATATTCCCTTACTTTTATTTTATATTGTTTTCTCTATGTTTCTCTTTATGATTTTTTCTTCCGAAGATCAACATTTTTCTTACCCGAAACTTATTGAAGATGCCTTTAACCTCAAAGGTTTAAGGTGGTGTTGATGGTGTAGAGAAGGTGAGGGTGTACTGAATATGGTTTCTGACCTGACCATCAATTGTCATTTCAAAGGCCAGTGGTATGTATCACAGGTATTGAGATAAGGTGGCCTTTCATTCCATTCGTGAGGGTCAGGTCAAAGGCCCTGGAACACAGAGAAAATGATGCTGATGATGATGAGACATGCTTCAGTATTGGAGCAGATAATGAGTGGCTGCAGAAGGGTGGGGGTTGGGGGTGGGGGGGGGCAGGCCGTTTAACGACAAGGGCTGACCTCCGGTAAGGTCAAACGAGTCCGGCAACACTGCTGTGGTGAATATAATAAGTAGTGAAATTATAGTACATATATAATGATACGAAGAATTCTCAGGTTAAATGAATGGCAGTGCTGTGGAGGGTGAGTGAACTGAAGCTGTAATTGAGGAGGGCGTAGTGAGGATGCATTTGTAGAGGTTGTATTGAAAATGCTTATGTAGCGGATGTAGTGAAGATTTATTTGCAGAGGGTGCAGTGAAGATGCGTTAGTCTTGGGTGGAGTGGATTTAGGTTCATCGAACGATGCAGAGTGAATATGAAGATATTTGATTAGGGGGAAGATGAATTCATATTCAACAGGGGTTCAGTGAAGTTCAGTAGTATCTTCCTCTGTGGTGAACATGACAGAATCACAGCGTGGAGGGAAACATTCTACATACGCTCGCATATGTGGATGTTTGGAGTTTCCATTTTCTCTTTCTATATACACATTCTCACCACCATTCCTGGCTGTATCAAGGTAGCGTCAAGAACATCCACCCTCTGGCCGTCGTGTATGACGCCACGAGCCCAGAGCCCACCCGCTGCAGCCAAACCTCACAGATACGTTCCTTGGTTTCCTTGATATCTTTTGTTCGACACTGAGGTACGAAAATATATAGGACGACAGACAGGGCCTGAAGAGAAATAAGATAATTTGCGCTTTTCTATCAAGACTAATAAATGATAGGGTGATAATATGAACCTTTAGGGAGGAGTGTTTGGCGGTCAGGAGAGAGTGAGGTTGGATGGTCTCTCTTAAACAAGCATTCGCCCGCCAAATCCTCTTGTCTGTCGAGAAGCGAGACAAGAAAAGGGATACAGAAAGCATGTTGGGGAGGGAAAGGTTGGGGGGGGAGGGGTTGAGGATGTGGTTGGAGAGGGATGGCAGGAAGGAGAGAGAGAGAGAGAGAGAGAGAGAGAGAGAGAGAGAGAGAGAGAGAGAGGCAAAGGGATGGGTAAAGGAATCAGAAGGTGGAAGGACAGAGCTGCACACAAGGGTAGTAGCAGTGGTGGAGGAGGATGGAAGGGAGGGAGGGATGCATGTATGTAGGTGTTGTAAGAAGGGGGAGCTGGAGCAGGGATGCAGGAGTTGGATACCAATGTCCACCAGCGAAGGCACTCACATTCAGAGTAGTCTGTATAAAACAAAGAAGGGAGTTGTGCCCAGACACGGATGGTCGGTCTCGCAGTTTGTTTCCTGCCACGACCTCTCACAGACAGCCACGTTATGACTCGGTGATCTGTTGCTGTTTTGAATTTCTCTTGCATATCCCTATTTGCCAGCCACTTCAGACTGATGTGCCTTGCCTCTATTAAGTAGCTCTTGTCCCTTCCGGATTTTCAGCGAACTCTTGAAAACGTTCCTGACTTACATACATACCTGGTGGTACTGTGAACTTGTCCCGTGCACGCACGCGAGCATTCCTCCATGCACAGACGTAATTACACGTGACCAGTCGCGCGCGTTTTACAAGCACAAACACACACAAGTGTGGGTGAAGTATTCAGTCATGTTCCCACGAGTAATCTTGTCTCTATGTGGAAAATCTTTACCCTTCCCGAACCATTTCCTTCCGCTACACTGTTTCCCTCTCTTCTTTCCCTTAGTTGCAGGCACTTCTTACCCACAATGTTTCCACTGTATCAGTGTATGAATGAAATGATGGAAATGTATAAGGGAGATGGTAACCACCAGGCATTAGAAATACGTAGACGTTTTCGTTTTTTTTTTTTTTTTTTTTGTGTGCGTGTGCGCGGGTGTGTGTGTGTGTGTGTGTGTGTGTGTGTGTGTGTGTGTGTGTGTGTGTGTGTGGGAACAATGGAGGCTGCTATATCAGCTCATTATATCATATTTTGTGTGCATATTCACTATATTGTTGAGTTAGCTAATTCTAGTCGTCACATATTACAGTAAATATCCACAAAGCAGGTTCTCATTTAGCTAGAAAATCATGATTAAGAAATATAATGATAATGTACAAACAATATGGCTCTTGTTTTCCGTTTTCCTCTCTCATCTTTTACCCATCTGTCACTATGCATAACGCCCTGATGGAGTTCCTGTGGGAAAGAGGGATAACTAAAGAATTCCTGGTGTTTTGCGCCATGAAAGGAGATGTCCTTAAACGTAAGGGATGACATCAAACGAGGAGAAGGCGCAGGGAAGAGAACAATTAAGTCTTACACAGCTACTTTAAGGAAGGCTGACTTGGTAAGCTGAACTTTCCTAGACCTGGGAAAAGAACAGTGTCTTCACAGATCCTGTCAAGACACGAAGGTGTAGAGAGAGAGTGTGCGTAGCAGCAAGAAGGGAGTAGACAGAAAGAGAGAGAGACAAGAGGCGATCGGTGAAAAGAAAGAAGTTATGTCTTGAAAATAAACCAGTGCCAGAAATGACATCGAAACAAGAGTGAAAGAAAACGAGTGAAATACGAAAGCAACTTTTCTGATTTCGCGTAGACCATCCCAAACCATTACATGAAGTTTTAAGGGACATATTACGAGAACTAAATGATTATGTTAGACGCTCAGGAAAGGAGGAATTAACACGTGAATAAACGAGTGGGAAACTCAATATGAAATTTCAGATCATGTTTACTCTTGAGGAATTGGCATGAAGTTTGCACTGGCCAAGTAGGGTAGAGGAGATACCATAGATAGGTTTACTGGAAGTGTGGAGGCTCATTGGACGCGCTGGTCCGGCATGTAACTCATGGACAAGACATCAGTATCATCATTCGTATCCAAAGACCGTGCAGCGAAGGCCCTCGTCAACCAGGGCAGTGTCCTAACAGAGAGAGAGAGAGAGAGAGAGAGAGAGAGAGAGAGAGAGAGAGAGAGAGAGAGAGAGAGAGAGAGAGAGAGAGACGTACCAATATTGTTAACACTGCAGGGAACTGGGGAGAAATCACCGCGTAACAGATTGGGGGATTTCTTGAGTGGCACAAGCTACTTAAGTGGTGGACAGCAAGGATTTAGAAAGGGGATTTTACGTGATGAAGCTGTTAAAGTTCCTCTGAGAAAAAGGAACGTCTTAGGAAATAACTTCTTGAGGGATTTCGTTATGCCATCTTCCAGGAAATGCTTGTGTCAGAATAAGGTCGACGTAATGGGACTGACAGCAGTCTAAGTGAGGGAGATAGAGCAGAGAACACACGTCAGTGAAGCCTCTGCGAGCTGGTAGAGGGTGTCAGGTGCAGTTCCTCAGAACTGTGCTGACGAATACTGCTATCTTAGGTTCATAGAGATGATGACGCCAGTTGAGGTAGGAGGATCATACCTGAAGATGTTTACTGATGATGCTGAACTCGTGAACGAAGTGCAGAGTTACAAGGACTGCAGAAAGAAATGGAGCAGTGTTCTTCGTATATGACGAATGAGATTTACACTTGGAAAATCTAAAGTAATGAAGACGAAGAATGGAGTAAACAGAACGCACCGCAGATATCCTACTGGGGGACAAACAGATGTTTGTCCCCCAGATTTGTGCTTTGAATGCGAACTAAGAGTTAGCTTTATGCTTAAGTTACCGCTGGAACTTCAAGTAAGAGGGATTGTAAGAGAGGCAAACTAATATTGTGGCCAACGTATCTTGAATGCCTTCAAGTACATGGACAGTGAGTTGGATAGAAAGATATAAACGACGTGCCATGGACCCAAGCTGGAATACTCCGCAACAATTTAGTCTTCTTACTTAAGGAGACACACAGTCACATAAAACTGTTGGAAATGCTCCAAGAGAATGCAACAAGAGTGGGACCAGAATGTCGTGGAATGAATTGCGAAAAGGGGAGGAGGGAAGACCCAGATCTGTCCACATTAAAGGAAGAAGGACTTAGGGAGAGATGCGATGACCATGTATGAAGTGTCTCATACTGTTCTTAAAGACGTTATGATAGATGAGAATCCAGAACCAGACGAAATAAGTTAGGAAAGACATTTTGGGGTGGTGCTGGAGGAGGCATGTCTTTAGTAACACAGATGTGGACAAAGTGGAACGCGCTCAGCGAAGAGGGGGTAAATATATACAGCACTAGAGAATTTAAAAGCTTATATGATAGATATACAGTGATAAGAAATAAGGGTAACACGCGTGTACATGTCACTCTCCACATGTACAAACAGATAACCACAGATAGGTAATCACACACACACACACACACACACACACACACGACTGAACATGTCGACAGTGACCAGTTCTTAGAAGAATGTAGGGATTGCGCAGCCAGAGGACATAACATTAAAAAGATTGAGCAAGAAACCTTTAAAGAAAGATTTAGAGAAGCATTATTATAGTTTAAGGGTGATGGCCAAATGGAATGAACTGAAACGGTGTGGTAAATGCAGACAACACACAGAAGTTGAAAAAAAAAGGTTGCATGATAATGGAGAATGTTCAAGAAATGTAACACCACAAGATGTAGATGGATAGATAGATAGATTATGACCATTAATGTCATTTCTCGTACACGGTGGCAATGCGAACTCCCAGCAAACCTTGGCAACACTTTGAAATGCCCACTGATGATGGTCTACACAACCACCAGTTGTCTATATCAGATGTTACGTTTCATGGTAAGATGAATGAGCTCAGTACAGCCAGGTCAGTTGAGACGAGTGTTCTTGTCATCACAATGGCTTGGAATATTGTTCCTTCCACGTACTACATGGAGGATTATGACCTTCCGGACGTTCCAGCAGTCGTGGTGGTGGGGGCATAGTGCTCCTCTGTCATGAGGAACCATAGTATGTTCCCTCTCAAGTGTCGAAATCAACGATGGTTGGGAAATATGGTGGGTGTTCTCAGCACTGGGCACCCTCCCTCACCAAACTGTTTCGATCGCTCGGGACACTGTAGGCACCCAACCTCAAGCAGAATGTCTCCATCATTCGGTGTATGCTCTGTCATCCGCCTCGCTCCCCCTACACGGATATGCTAATCAAGCCATCTTATTAAAACCCCGGATTACCTCAGAGTCGGATGCTCGTGAGTTAAGTCAGCGGTGAGTGAGGACTTTGATGAAACAGTTGCCGCAGACTTGTAGGAAGAATTGCATTTCATTCTCAGGTTTTTATATTTTCCGACTTACGGTTGGAACTCGACCTTAATCTTACGGGTGTGGCTGACCAGTGTCTAATCCCTGTAACAGCTGAATTGCTGCTGGTCGTAACAGCGCAATTACTGACTTTATGGCTCCCTCTGCCTCAACCACACCACTGGACATCAGTGGAGCCGTATGTCCACATGTCTAAGCCGGGTACAGATATCACACTACGCCACTTTGGACTGTGGATTTTATGGTATCCATGGACTGAACTTCATATCGTGGACGACGTAGAAAACGGATTACCTCAACACTTATCATGGATGCCTAACCATCGATCAGTTGTTTACCCAGAGGAATCAGTGTGACTTCACCCAGTTGACGTACCCTGGGTCACATTCGTAGGCCGTAATTCCTCACTGATTGGGAGAGTTCTTGTCTCTCAAACACCCAAGTCAACAAGCTCCATCCGCTCAGTGACTTAGGACCCATTACTCTGTGAAAGTTCTGGGTTTGACTGTGTTTACAAGAGGTATATTGTGAGTTCCATATGCCATTGGTAGGTTGGCAGTATGAGCACCTCAGCTTCTTAGATTTTATATATCACAACTTAGTGGGAGGCAAGACGCTCCCTCTGTGGCTCTTACTTCATTGGATTTACCAGAGCTATCGACCTAATTAGCTATAACATAATCATTTAGCATTATAATCAACAAATGGCTGCGGAGGAGTCTCACTTGAGTGAGCACTGTGAGGCTGTACACTACTGAAGGGTCAAGTTCACTTTCCAGGCCATAGCCTAGTGTGTTCCAGAGCCACAGAGATGATTGGGACTCTTGTTCCTCCTCATCCACTGTGGTATACCTTGGTGGCTGCACCTCCTCGATGGTATATCAGCCTAGTGACCAACCCTGTCCCGTCTTCTACTGTCTTACATGGCCCAGGTCTCCGGCAGGTTTCACAGTCCACCAGCTGCTTCTTGTTGTCACTCTGGGTGATGACTTTGGAATGGAAGAAACAGGTCAACACATCATCAAGTGCCTCACCTATCGTCTCGACATTCTTCGACGATTCGTGTCACTTGAACTCCTTGTACCAGAAGGCAATGATATATACACAGCTTTCATTATTCCCAACATTACCTACGGTGCCCTCACGTGGCTATCCTTCCTATCCTCCATATAACAAAAGGTTTTATACATAAGATGCAGACAGTGGCACGCAAGATCGTCCCCGTTCCCTCGTACACCACCTATTAAGAGGCGATTAAGCACGCTGGTCTTGCTCTATCCCTTTGGACCTGGTTTGTCAGTCTGGAAGGAAGCTACCGTACATGTGTACCTCGCCGACACCTCTTGCGTCCGGCGATTCTTCGGTCCCAAGCTGCTATGAACATCATGCGTGAGCAGTCGACAGCCTCGCCATCTTTTGTCTAAAGGACATCTGTTTGACCCTCCTCCTCTCTTGATAGCCCCCACTGCCTTTATTATGTGGACTTGATTTGGACAAATTGAGCCTTTGGCTGTATCTAATCCAGTCAACCTTTAAGTCATCATTAGCATTTTTATTATCATTATTACACACACACACACACACACACACACACACACACACACACACACACACACCTCTACTCTTAACTCTTATTTTTAGCTAACTTCTCAAAATTGAATACCAAGCCACCAGTACAGCATTCCACTCATCTTCCTCCATGTTGGGAGTTGTTCCCTGTCGTCTTGTATGCTAAGGTACTTATTTTTATTTCTTTAACGTAATTTTAATGAATTTGCATAATGAGAAGTTACTGGGTAATGATGAAGTACCCATTTTCAATGTGTCTGAGTAGTGATGTGCATATGGAGAGGTTGGGTTGCAATACCATGTTGTATGTTACATACTCAGTGTAACAGAAATATTGTTGATTGGTTGCTTAGGCCATTCGACGCGTGTATGGCTCAAGATGAAGTGCCTGAGAACTGGTGACGGGCATGTATACATAGTTCTTTGGTAGAAGGACAAATGGGATAAAAAGGAATCCTCCCATTTACAGAGATATGATACATGTGTTGAGTCCTACAGGTGAGGTGTATGGGAGGCGGGTGGTTGAGACGATGGTGCCATGCTCGGAATAATGGACAGCACTGTGGCTTGAGGAGAGGTAGTGTGTGTGTGTGTGTGGACCAGGTGTTTGCTGGAGATGTGGGGTAACTGAAGATTGATTAAGGTAGAAAATTTCTTCAGTAGCAGTGGAACTGATGGAGACAAGACATTCCATTATAAGGAAAGAATACATTTGCCAGCGCTGGATGAGATATATGCCAGAGCTGGATGAGATATATGCCAGAGCCGGATGAGATATATGCCAGAGCTGGATGAGATATATGCCAGCGTTGGATGAGATATATGCCAGAGCTAGATGAGTTATGTACCAGAGCTGGATGAGATATATGCCAGCTTTGGATGAGATATATGCCAGAGCTGGATGAGTTATATGCCAGAGCTGGATGAGATATATGCCAGCGGTGGATGAGATATATGCCAGAGCTGGATGAGTTATATACCAGAGCTGGATGAGATATATGCCAGCGTTGGATGAGATATATGCCAGCGTTGGATGAGATATAAGCCAGAGCTGGATGAGTTATATGCCAAAGTTGGATGAGTTATATGCCAGAGCTGGATGAGATGTGATTAGTGGGATATAGCCTACCACACTGAAACAGTTCCATATATCTTTTTAATCAAAGATTTCGTGTAACTTTGTCTCTAAATGTGGCTAATTTGACTCTGATTATGATATTAATGGCTTAATCCATTTTGATAACTTTATATTAGTATGTTCCATTATAGAGTTTGAGTGGGAGTAGCTTTTCATTTCTAGGACAGTTTGAATTGTTCTTAATCCAGAAAGTGATTAACTGATTACGTTAACATTTTCATTCAGAACCGATTTACATTTTCCTTTTCTTGATGAATTTCTGGATTATAGACTGTCGTATTGAGTATATGGCTCAGTTAAAAAAAAAAAAAAAATCTCGGGCAAACTATAAGGTTGACGTAATGAATAGAGTTGAATCCTGTAGATTGCCTCAAACGGTATGTGATTATCGTCAAGAACATACTCGAAGAGGGTAACTGTGCTATGTTAGAGGCTCCAGTCATGGACAGAAGCCCACATCAAGGCCAGCCTTTAACTAAAGCATGAGAAGGGTTAGAGAGAGAGAGAGAGAGAGAGAGAGAGAGAGAGAGAGAGAGAGAGAGAGAGAGAGAGATTTGAGACTACAAGAGGAAATATACTTGCAGAATTTTGGAGGGAGTGGTAAATGTGCCCTTTTAAGGTGACAAGTGACAGATCGCATTTGTTAGGAAAGACATGGAGAGAGAGAGAGAGAGAGAGAGAGAGAGAGAGAGAGAGAGAGAGAGAGAGAGAGAGAGAGAGAGAGAGAGAGAGTTCCAAAGCTTTTCGATGTAGGGAAACAGATCTCAAATGGCCCATTCTTGGGGTTGCCAGAGGTCCTACAGTGACCATTAGACTCAGTAGCTTGCCCAGTACGACGTGGTCTAGCTAGTAGCGGAGGCGCACAAGCAGCCAGCTTTCAGGAGCAGAGACCAAAGTAAAATCCATAGAGAAGTGAAATGGAATCAAGGCTGCGGCGTAGGCGTTTGGGTCAAGTTGTACGGGCAGACTGGGAGGGTTGAATTGTCCAGTTGCTTTAGTCTCGAGTCTCTTTTAGTAAGTATAGAGAGCTAGAACCTCCTTACATGAGAGAGCAGGTCTCCATACAAGGACGGGATTGCATAATGGTAGCAACTGATCGGAAGAGAAGTATCCATGACATCTGACAAAACTTTCCCCCAGTTTCTTGAGGTGGACTTGGCTATTTGTACAATGATTGCTATCCAAGATAAGGCTGAGATATTACGGTAATATCCCGTATGTCTAATATGCTGAGTGGTGGTATAGCAGATCCATCGAAAGAGGAAAGTTGTGAGGAGTTTTAGAGAGAAAGATGGGCATAAACTGGGTTTTATAGGCATTAAACCTAACCACGGCGCGTCTACACCCCTCTGGAAAATCCTGTCCAAGTCTTGAGTTTATAGAGGAAGTTGTGACGAGACGAGACGACGCCAATCGAGTATAAGGAAGGATGGACGGGATCTGACGGAAGTGGAGCAACACAGAGCTGAGTCAGTCAGCGAGTGAATGTTTTTGCTTCAATGGCCCGGATTAGAGTGTCCAATTGCGTATTTGTATATCCCCTGATGTGATTATGACACGAAAGTGCACTTGGGAACTTATCGTGTTTCATTTCCCCGTGGACTCGCAGGAATATATATATATATATATATATATATATATATATGATATAGAAGTTCAGGCCAGGAGAGCTGTTCTAGCAAGCAACAGTACAGGTGTAAGTTTACCTGACCTTCAGATCGACCCCTGGCCAGCTAACCTTGCATGTTCCTTTGTGGGATTTATGGTCAGCGTTTGTGAGAGGTCATTAAACCGCGCGTCCATTTGAGTGTTGGTTGCCAGTGTATGAAATTCTCAGGTTAAAGGTCCTCGAACTTTGCTCAAAAGGAAGGGACTGCATGAAGGTACATAACAGAATTAAGCAGAATATATATATATATATATATATATATATATATATATATATATATATATATATATATATATATATATATATATATATATATATATTACCTGATCGCAGTTTACAGCATGAGCGAAGTAGCGCCAAGAACAAAAGAAGAGAGATTTCATCTGCTCACATCGATTCCCTAGTTATCATGGGTAATGCACCGAAACCACAGCTCCCCATGCACACCCAGGCCTCAGACCTTTCCGTGGTTCACCCCAGACGTTTTACATGCCCTGGTTCAGTCCATTGACAGCTTGTCGATCCAAGTATACGACATTGTTAGAATTCACTCTGTTCCTTGCAAGCCTTTCACCCTCCTGCATGTTTCAGATCCCGATCGCTCATTTTTTTTTTTTTTTGACTCCAACCTTCCGTCTCCAGTTTGGAACTCTGACACATATATCTTCTTTGTCAAGCTTTCCTCGCTCATTCTCTCTATATGTCCAAACCATTTTAGCACAGCCTCTTCTGCTCTCGCAACCACATATTGTTCTGAAACATTTCATGTCCAACACATCCACCCTTCACACAGCCCACGCATCGCATTCATATTATATTGCTAGGACTACCGTACCTTCAGACTTACCCATTTTTGCCCTCTCAGATGATGATCTCTCCAAGCAGTGTTCAGTGCTCCCAGAACCTTCGCCTCCTCACCCACCCTGTGACTCCCTTCACCTTCCATGGTTATATTCGCTGCCATGTCCACTCCCAAGCGTCTAAAACACTTCACTTTCTCCAGCTATTTTCCATTCAAACATACCCAACAATATATTCACATAGAATTGAATACAGCAGCATATTAATAGTTATTAATCTTCTTTTATATATGTTTTAAGATATGCTGTAGTGTCCAATTGTATGTGCATTAGAGAAACCCGTCTTGCACCAACTGTATATATATACTTGAGCGCGCGATCAAGTATTATTCCCGTGAGTCCTCGGAGAAATGAAACATCATCAGGGGAGATACAAGAAAGAAATAGAAGTCACTTGATATACAACGAAGAGACCTTGTTTACCAAATGGCGTCCTAGCTACGTCTCTTCGTTGTATATTAACTGACTTGTATTTCTTTTTTGTATCTCCCCTGATGATGTGATCAATACACGAAAGTGTACTTGGGAACTTATCGTGTTTCATTTCCCCGTGGACTCGTAGAAATATATATATGAATTAGAGGATAGATTTTGTTTAAAAGAAAGGGCGCGAGAATGATGGACCACATAATCAATTTATTAAGAAAAAATAGATACGTAAATAATTGAGTAGGTGTGAGGAAATAGTTGGTAAAAGAAATGTCAGTAGGACAGATACTGACTGTAAAAAATAACATTATAGAAAAATGAGTAACAAGAGACGATGAAAATTGGGAAGATTCGTAAATGATAATAGACATTTTGGATCGTGAAGAGACAGTAGAAAGGTATCAAAAGATGCGAAATAAAAACATATGGCGAAGAAGAAGGTTAATGGTAATCATAACCCTTGATTACATTAATCTCCATGTGTGTCTTGTAGTCATTGAAGCAAGTGATGATGTGGTCGATAATCAGGGATCTGGTCCTGTCTTGCCTTAATGTTATGGTAAGGTTGTAAGTGTGTGTGTGTGTGTGTGTGTGTAGACTGTAGCTTCATTTTCCTTCCAGTATGACCTCTCTCCATATCAGTTGCATTTTCGTCCCAGGATGACCTTCTCTTATCTAAACGATTTCGTAACAAGGTCACTTACCTGGTCTGTCTGAGGTGTCTTGGTCACTCAGGGTTGGTGACTTTGTATTATTTCTCGGAGATAACTGGCAGCGCCGCGAGAAATCAAAGTGTCTCTTATTTCTCAGAGAGATATAGGAATATTAGCTCTTCGAGTTCTGCCTGTCACCTTAGACATCTCATCTACCTGTTCATTATCATGATTATTGGTGAACATGCGAGTAGTTCATGATACTGGATTTATCAAAATAACAGCTATATTTACGTCTATCAATCAATCTATCTATCTATCTATCTCTCTATCCATCTATCTATATCTGTTATCATTCATACAGTCCTAAATTAGTCAGTTTGGATCAGATGTGTATGGTAGACCCTTCTCAGCATCACGTACCTCAGCAGTCCATGCCTAGTGTGTCAACATGAAACATGGACTTGCACGCTTATGAAACTTTTCTGTGTTGAGGGGATTTGGTCCACAGATCTTTTAAGACCTAGAGGCAATACCCTCTGCTGAATTTTCCATATTCCCTTATGGGATCGTGATAGTAGAAAGCAGGTGGGCAGTGCATGATATAATTTAACGTATATCTTGTTAACTGGAACATTGGAGTGAGATGATGCAACATAACATTTTGTTAATTGGAACAACGGAGTGAGATGATGTAGCACATTTTTTGGTTTACTGGAGTTTTCCGTTCTCGTGTTTTTTTTAGAGGAGGTTTTGACTGATAAAGCAGTGGCTCTAGCATTAAAACACTGACGGTTTTGTCAGAGATGTGGCGTGATTCAGAGGCAGGCTTAGTAGGATTGGAATGTGGTCAAGTTGTACACAAGATGAGGATTGCGTCCCTCTGGGTCTCGACACAGATCGTTTGAGGTTTCCCCTTTGCATCTGAAGCATAGTCACCAATAGGTCTTGGAGTCTTTACAGACACCATGAGCTTCCATCTTGCCTTAGAATCAGCCAGGTTCTCCCGTGGCTTAACAGTGCACGTTCTCTTGTTCCATTTTTTTACCACAGAAAGAACTCCGGCGATTTAGTTTGGCAGTTAACGCAATTGAAGATCACTGGTGGACAGCTATATGGTGAAATGATATCCCCAACAGCGGTTCGGGGGTTTGTCAGGTTACCATGATATGGTACATAAAACCAGCGCAGAGGCTGAAGAATGAACAAATCCAGGGAAAATAATCTTTTCGAAATTGAAGGATATCGTTTTCTCCCCATTGCACCCTCCTCAATCCGGGTTATAAAAACAGGCAACGATGGCGTCCTCACTGCAAGGTCCCTTTACAATATCATCCCCGGATATCAATAGGAAACCGTGCCAGGAGACAACGCCCCTCCCCCCGGGAGAAATTCATAGTCAATTACATCGAAGCCTCGACATCTTGGGGGGCGTGTGTCACCTTGTGTGTTTGAGGAGATTTTTGATCTGATTAGCCATCTTGGCCTCGATCATGACTACACCTCCGCTTCCTGGACAGTTGGAGCGCATCCATCAGCGACTTTACGAACTGTGACGGGAGTGAGGGAGGGAGGGAGAGAGGAGTGACCGATCCAGTGGCGTGTGGTAGTATGAGTTTCATGTTTTCCGGCCGAGGAGCAGGTAAGGTTTAGGCTATCACAGGAACCTCTACGTCCACCTCTCTACCGGGCAAGAGGATGGCTGGGAAGCAGCTATGTCTGATGGCGGATAGACCCCCAGTAGCTGTTGGGTATGAGGCGCAAGAACTAGAGATAAGAATATATTTTCTGGTGTGGCAACCGTGAAATTCAGTGTGTCTTTGTGTTACATATGAACCACAATAAAGAGTGTATGTGGTCTTAGAATTGCCAACAATACCTGAAGGTTTTAAAGATTTTTCTGTTGACTAGGTAGGAATTGAAGCTGACGGCCTTAGTGACACTGGAAGCTCTTTGACCAGAAGCCTAAACCAAAGCAAGCAACATTGTGGCATAGCCACACGCCATATTGCAATTCAGGATGAGTTCTTCCCCCTCGAGTCCCTCTCTGCGAAACTACTCCATATTCTTAAGATTCTCGGTATTTGGTTTTCCAAATTCAGGCTTAACACTTGCAAATGAAGATCGTCGTATTCTGGCCAAACCAAATCGTTGATGAAGTACGTGGAGAAAGACGAACCTCAGAGGGCCTCTTGGCTCTCGTCAAAGTTGTCTGTTCTGAACTCAGTTCCGTGTATTCCTACTCTTGAGTGGAAGAGTTAAGGATAGAGCATTAAGATGGCTCTCTCTCTCACCCAATCCTCCACTACTTCCAGCAACAACACCTGACAAAAAAAGAAAAAGAAAAACAAGCCTGCATGGAATTTAACAGGATGGAACGAGAAGGGTGGAATCCTACTGAAATCCCTCACTATGCTTTTCACTAAGTCTCTGAAGCATTGTTTTCCTCAGTACCAGACAACCATAGAATTACACGAGTCACAACTCAAGCAGGAGACAGATAAGGGATATCTACGTCGATATCATATGCTATGTCTGTAGACTGGCTCGTCTACAACGACCAAGTCATTTCTCATAATGAAGTAAATCCTAACAACCTATGATGTCTTCCTAATTCTTACCCGAAGCTTGTCCAGTTACAAGACCTAACTTAAACCACACAGTGAGGTAAAGGTACTTCCACTAAACCACCGGATCATCTCAACAAAACACCAGTCGAGGTTATCTACGTGGAAAGTGATAACATTATCTTCCATAGTGAGTGAGCAGTTACGGCGTCTCGTAAGGTAGCATCAAGCACAAACTCAAGACTTATAATCGAGCCTGACCAAGTCTTCCAGACAAGATAGGTCTAAACCCAGTACACGAAATCTCCTGTTTAACTACAAGAAATAACACCAGACCTCACAGGTATATGTTTACCCGCTGACTCGCTTGGTTTACTTTGTTGTTTTTTTCTGCCATCGTTTGTAGGCTAACATGAAGATGTCCCGCTTGAGGACAGCAATACAAAATAACTTGAGACGCATTGCAAGGTATCCAAGTAGGTTCCTCTTTTGGTTTTGAGCTCAGAAGTTGTGCATTATAATCAGTAACCTCCTGGTGTACGTACAACACGTATTTAACTCCTGGTTCAGCATTATATTTACTGGGATACATAAGCTGATTCAGGATTCACTTTCTTCTGTATCAAAGCAGAGTCAAAACAGCTGGTCTTTGTAATGCTTTTGTTCGTCTTTCCTTCGAGAATGATTGTAACACGGCTCCAGCTCCCCCCCCCCCGAGTATTTTTTTTCTATTTTTTTTCCCCCAGTAAGGAAGGTTTCCTAATCATAGTCCATTACAGTTTGAGGGAATCAATTCAGTCTGTCAGATAACAATCCACCCATCCCCAATCGTCTGCTAATTTGGTAACCTTATCTTGGTCCTTAAGACCTCTCAGTATTTTGACCATACTGCGTAAGAAATGCTGCTCAACCGTACTAAATCTTGTCTTTGATTACTTGATGGGTCTTACCGGACTCCGCTTGCATGTGGTCACGCCTTGAGTGAAAAGTCGCCTTCAGTGGAGTTGCGTCATTGGAGTACAAACCCGTCGAAGAACTCCTTACTCCACATGAGTCCATCCTTACCCATGCTACTTATTGTATCTCAACCTTGAAGCTGCAAGGACCCCTGTAGAAGGATTCCATGGGTTAAATAATAATGATAATAATAATGATAATAATGATGATAATGATAATGATGATAATGATAGTAAAGATAATAATGATAATGATAATGATAATATTAATACAGTGATAATGATAATGCCAATAATAATGATAACGATTATAACAATAATAATGATAATGATAATATTGATAATAATAATGATAATAATTCATGTTGTCTCTAGATGAAAATTAAGTCTCCCCAAAGATCTATCGTAATAATCACACATTGCACCTGAATAGTTATTGGTGTACATTCACTTCATTAAGGTTAACAAAATATCTCTAAAGTGTAAGAGGAAAGTGTTAACTTCCAGCAGAAAATTGCAGGGGAAGCTTAACATGTTTACTGACACAAACAGGTCTGTTGTTCACACCTTGAAATTGTCTTAATTTTTTTTTTTTTTCATCCGGGAATTCTAACTTTTCCAATTCTAAATTCTTCCTCTTTTAGTTGAGTTTCCCCTTTTAAATCTAATTCTCTTAACTGGAATCATATTAGCACATAAGCCTTGAGGAGAAGCTGGCAAAACTCCTCTTTTTCTCCTCTAATTCACTTACCCTCGAGGGTTTGATTTCGATGTTTATTCCACCACAATGGATTGTGTCGCCGTCTTGGACATTTCCCCAGACGAATTCAGTCTTGGTTATCGTACTGGAAGATTTCTACGCAGGGATTACTCTTAAAGTCCTCTCCTTTTGACTCACAGACGTTTGCTGAAGAAGAGCCTTGTATCAACTCACAGAAATCATGTTTGTTCAGAAAATTGCAAGATATGTTTTTACTATCTATTGAACTCACACAAGTAAAATGCGTCTTCTGAGAAAGTTACAGAATATTGTGCAAAAGATGTTCCACAAAGTCTGTTTTGAAGGAAGTTGCAGTTGCCACACAGTTCTTGTGTTTAAGCTTCCCATAAGGTAGTATGATAATACCGACAGAAAGTAAAATAATAATGCCTTCAGAACTTAACAAAGTACCCTCACCTAACCAGCCCAGGGCTTCACTGACTCTTAGACAAGTCTTAGGCACAGGAATAGGAAGGAATTCAAACAGCAACAGACCACTAGGTGTCTGCCGAGGCTCTGTGTGTGGTAATGGAAGATGTCAGAAACTCACAGATTAGTGTGGAAGAAAGTTTGAAGGTCTACAGATAATTCGAAGAGAATAAGTCTTGAAAAAAGGTCCATATCGAGGCCGGACCTTAAGTGAAATTTTGAAAAGAAGTGTTAATAAGAGGGAAATAGAAGAAAAGAAAAATGAATTAAGAATTTCGAAGGAAATGAAAAAAAGACAAACCGTCTTTTGGAAACTGTTGGAAAGACATGACGGGTTACAGAGTTCCAAAGCTTAGAGGTGTAGAGGAAAAAAATTGTACTTCCCAATAGCCTCACACTAACAGCAACACGCACTTAACTGGACGATCCATTCTTAGTAATCTCGATCACACACTTCAAGAATTCACAGCCAGTAAACGGCTTCCCTCTTTCTGCAGTGACCGTGGTCGCTTGTTTTGATACCTGTTGTGTTTTCACTGACAAGTTCACTGCAGAGGATTTTAAATCAGGCTTACCAAACAGCGTCTTACACCACAAGTGCTTTTCTATTCATAATATCCCTTCCATTGTCTCGAACGTTTTCTTTAGCTTAGTCACACAAAGTGTCTCTTGATGTGGAACTCTGCTCACAGCTATGGCCTCTTTGCAAGCAAGGTATAAGTCATTCCGTCTTAAAGGACCATATCGATGTAATTTTTCAATAAAGCTTGAATGCAAAATTGGTAAAGTAACGGTTCGCAACAGCGGGGTCACACTTTACTGAGAGTTATGTGTTATTGATACAGAGGTCAATAAATAATTGAACTCTCGTCAGCAACAAGTAGTTCTCAGTAACGTGTGAGTCGTCCTGTTACTCACCTTTACCTCGCGTATCATGAACTCATAACCTGACCAATACACACTCGAACGCACTGATTGTCAAGTGCGCTGCTAACTCGTTGTCTAACTTAATCACATAATAAATGCTGACAGTAACTGTTCATTAGAATATAAATGACACTTTACCCTTTTTTATGGACTGTTCGTTATTCATTTTTCATACCCAGTGTTTTTTTCAAAACCGTAAATCCTATAACCATCCATTATTTTTATATCCACGCGCATATTAAGGGCAGGTATCCATTATCATCTTTCCCTCCACGCGGATATATTCGTATCACCTTCATCGTAGCATCTCTGTCAGTCTTACCATACGATCTCCACAGATCCATAACTGCCACAAATAAATGTCTTTGTCTTTCTCTGAAGCACTTCTCATACACACAGTCATCACAACAACGAGCAGGAGGGCGCGGCTGGTGCCAGCAGACACACTACGCCTCATGTGTGTGTGTGTGTGTGTGTGTGTATGTTCATATCAGATATGAAGCCTCACACGAACGCTCTGACGATGATTGTTTGGGTCGTTTAAAGTCACGAAATGTGTCCATAAGGTGAG
Organism: Panulirus ornatus; assembly: GCF_036320965.1. NCBI lineage: Eukaryota > Metazoa > Arthropoda > Malacostraca > Decapoda > Palinuridae > Panulirus > Panulirus ornatus. The sequence continues at coordinate 69,935,696 of NC_092225.1, read as the reverse complement.
AAATAACGTATATAATTCAACAGCAGAAGAAACAATGCCTAACTTTTAACGGCAGGAGAAAAAAATATTAGAGAATTGGTCACTTTTTCTGATCAAGTTGTTTGTTACTAACGGCGAGAATTGATTTTGGGGGAGTTAATGGTTTGGCCAATTTTACCTCGCCATGTTTCCGAGTCGAATGAAAATCTTTGGCAAGCCGTAGCGTAAGGGCCTCCCCCCCCCCTCCTTACTCTAATTAGCACAGAAAATGACAATTAATCCTCGTTCAAGAGAGAGAGAGAGAGAGAGAGAGAGAGAGAGAGATCACGACAAGACTTTTTGTCTAAGAGGTTGGGCCAGCGCGTGGTGCTTACCGCAGGAAAATCTTAAGGACACGATAGATAGCAAGTCGTATGCTATTAGAATATATATATATATATATATATATATATATATATATATATATATATATATATATATATATATATATATGTATATATATATATATATATATATATATATATATATATATATATATATATATATATATATATATATATATATATACCTAGTCGTATGTTCTTACAAATATACATATAACTAGTCGTGTGTGATCTGCTTGTTGCCGTCCAGAGTTAGTGTGTGACCTGGAGAGAGATTTGCTTGCGTCTGTGAACTGGATGTCGGCAACGCACGCGAAACGTGAGGCAGAAATAACATTCAATAACCGTCAATAACCCGCACTCAATAACCAGGTTGTAGTACTACCTCCCAGGTCGGTGGCGTAGCAGTCGACCACAACCACTGACTGGAGAGAGAGAGAGAGAGAGAGAGAGAGAGAGAGAGAGAGAGAGAGAGAGAGAGAGAGAGAGAGAGAGAGTTCGTAAATTCTAATTTACATGTATATTGATGGTAACTAAATTCATTATATCAGGGGGCTGAATCGCCACACGATAGTTTGAAAAACAAAATGATAACGTAATGTGACCGAGTTATCAACAATTATCTCGCAGCATAAGAAATCGAATACTCTATCTATGCTGCATCAGTCTGTTTATCTGTCTATATATCTATCTATCTATCTCATGGAGTCGGCAGCCTCTACCTGTTACAGGCAAAAGACACTCGGGCAAAAAAACTCGACTCGGGACAAAAACTTTGAGTCTTAACAAATGCCTAACATCACGTGATGTTCATTTGTTTCTATAACCATCAGAAGACACGATTGTATATCCCTGTGGTAAGGTACCACACCAGAACACTCCAACCCTGCTAGTTGTCCATCTCCTTCTTTCTCCTTTTTTCCTTCCTCTCCAACTCCTCCTCCTTTTCCCCCTCTTCTTCTTCTTCTTCTTCTTCTTCTTCTTCTTCTTCTTCTTCTTCTTCATCCCAGCAGTATCACATCAACGCTGAGCAGTGCCGGTAGATCAAGCACAGATCAGCAACATATACAGAGGACACATGGATTTTGTTACCGTTTTGTCATAAATCTTTTTTTTTTTTTTTTTTTTTTTTTTTTTTTTTTTTCCAAAAGAAGGAACAGAGAAGGGGGCCAGGTGAGGGTATTCCCTCAAAGGCCCAGTCCTCTGTTCTTAACGCTACCTCGCTATCGCGGGAAATGGCGAATAGTATGAAAAAAAAAAAAAAAAAAAAAAATATATATATATATATATATATATATATATATATATATATATATATATATATATATATATATATATATATATTCTTATTAGTCCACGGGGAAAATGAAACACGATAAGTTCCCAAGTGCACTTTCGTGTAATAATCACATCATCAGGGGAGACACAAGGGAGAAATATAAGTCAGTTGATATACATCGAAGCGACGACCAAATGGCGTCCTAGCTTCGTCGCTTCGATGTATATCAACTGACTTATATTTCTCTCTTGTGTCTCCCCTGATGATGTGATTATTACACGAAAGTGCACTTGGGAACTTATCGTGTTTCATTTTCCCCGTGGACTCATAGGAATATCTTGATCACGAGCAAAATTGTGATCCTTTCCAATATATATATATATATATATATATATATATATATATATATATATATATATATATATATTATATTTACTGCGTGGTTGTTACTTCACCGTGAATGAAAAGGAGACCATCATACCCCTGCTGCTGATTGTAGCGCAGAAAAAAAGGGTCTTGAGGTAACACCAGGGACCCTTCAGAAAAGTATCTTGTAGTAATTATAAGTAGATAAATGATAGCGAAATACCGGATGTCGGGGTAAAATAATTCTTGTATATAATTTCTAAGGATATCAAAGCTTAATCAAGACGCTGTTAACTATTATGCTTCGTTTTACACCAATCATCAGCTGGTCATTCAGTCGTAGGCTAATTGTCCTATCTTAGGCTGACCAACTGATCCTCAGATCATTATCCAATCATCGGATAATCATGCACTGGTTTGATCGTTTGGTATTGACACAGGCCAACAAAATACCCAATATTTTTCATTTTTTTTCTGGATCGACACACATACATACATTATATATATATATATATATATATATATATATATATATATATATATATATATATATATATATATATATATATATATTATATATACATATATATATATATATATATATATATATATATATATATATATATATATATATATATATATATATATATATATATATATATATATATATATATATGGCCAGTGGTCAAAACATGCCGGTTAGGCTAATTGGCAACGATACTCTAGCCATATTGGCCAAAAGTTGGTGGAATATATTATTTACCTGACAGATTCAAAACTGTATTGATCACAAAGAAGACCTAAAATGATTGATAACCTTATTGAAACCGAGTGAACTTAACTTTGCCAAGTGTACTGATGCCATCATCTGTATATCCAAAGTCAGGCAGAGGCTACGTCATCATGATAAGGCTTATCTCTTCATCACCACAGGGAGAACGAGGTGACCGTAAACAGCAGTTAAGCTGTTCCGGATGTAAACGTAATGGCAGATGCGCTAGTCATGCCTCGCTTGCATCCTGGCAATCCCACATTTTCTAAAGAATATCCCAAACCCACCGTTTAAAAGAAGTATATATATATATATATATATATATATATATATATATATATATATATATATATATATATATATATATATTGCAACACATGACCCAGTTAAGTCCCCATTAGTTACTGACCCACTCACGTGATTCGACCTTTGTCTCACGATGGCCTGGGTTCTGGTCAGTGAGGCTGGGTCCCTGTAGGTGAGAAGCAGGCGTTAATTAACCGCAAGAAGCGAGTCCATTGTATGACAAGAGATGGGTCGCTGGGAGGCGGTACAAGCCCTCAAGGTGTCCTCACATAGTGCAGGTGTGTGTGTGTATACCTTGCTGGTGGGGATACCGTTCCTTTGGACCTCCTTTCATTCCACAGACAGCCACAGTCTGACAGCCATGCCAGCTTGCATCAAGGCTATACTTTGCTGATCTCTTCCTTATATAGTATCCAGAGCAGCGCGCCGTATGACTGCACGCAAATACACATAAACTTTCTAAAGGTTTCAAGAAACACATCCCACTGCCGACATCATCAGGGGAGGCCCGTGGCTAACCTCCATCTCTTGGGCAACGTCAACCTTGTAGCACCACTAACCACAGGCAGCAGAACCTCGACGTCTTCCGTCAGCAGGACATTACATGCATATATACGAGAACTAACCACTTAACCCGCATTTCCCATATGTGTAAGGATCGCAATACGATCGCAAAAACTAGGATTTCCTAGCTCCTCTCACTCAACATTTTGTCCCCGACAAGCAGTAATATAGAAGACGGTAACGCCAATGGTCTAATACACATTGCCACTAGAGAGGATGTTGTACTCTACCCAGAGATGTTTCCACGGCTCAGAGCTCTCAAAGAGGCCCACGTCCTCGTATACAGAGCGACAATGATGGCACCCTCAGCTGACGCCTCTACCCCACCCACGTTTGACTCTAATCCATAGGTTTATAACGGAATCTTCCCTACCCATCTGGGCCTGCAGGAGGCTTCGCAGGTATAAGGCCTCCCCAACACAGTATGGAGATTGGTGAACCCTGCGGTGGGTGTGGTCGCCAGGAACTTTATGACAAAACTTTTCCAAGTTGACCAGCTTTAGCCTCCTCGTTTGTGAGATGCCACTGCCCATCAGTCGCCTTTTCTTCGGTGATTGTGCAGGAGAGAGGAAGGGTGGTGAGATGAACCTCCTTGCTTCCAGCAACGCCTTGGTAGCCGGGGTAGCTGTCAAAAGCTTTAACGATGAGAGTAAAAGTAAAGTACCAACCCTTGGTAGACTCTCTGGCCTGTCAGTAAGGGCCATGTTACATCCCCAGACAAATGGACGCCCCTGGGTTAATACAAGCCCAGTTAGCAAGCTGTCGTCTGTTTAGATCTATCATATCTGTGGTCAGTTGGTACCCATCTATCTATTGACTGAGCGGCTTTAAGAGCATATAGGAATACACGAAAGACCGTTGAATATCACCATGGTCGTCGGGGCAACAGTAGTGACATTAGTAAACCGTAAAGCACTGTTGAACTTCATGTTGTTATTAACCCCACTCCACCGCATACTTCCATCCACACACGAACGCCAGTAATGAAGCCTCTACCAGTTGTGAAAAGCTTTATTTACATCCCACATAAAGTTGGGATTACCTGGAGAGAACTTTCCTGTTAACTTTATCACACTATTTCTCACCAGCAGCTTACGTGTCATACAAGCTGACTAAACAAACCCCAGATAAAACTCGCGATGCAATAGTTCCCCGACGTATTGACTTAGGTTAGGTTAGGTTTGATGATTCTAATCTTAACTTCAGCTGGATTATTTCCAGTTTTCATCATTTTTCATTGTGAAAGGTCTGAATTGGGCAACTAATGAATTACACCAGAATTCAGGCCATTTTAGGTTAAAAGGTCAGTCGGCAATTAGATCCCTACCGACCATATTGACGAGCTGGCTCGGTATGTTTGCATAACAAAAGAGGGGGGGTGGGGGGGTTTAGGGGAAATTGTGCTAAAACAATATATTGCCTCGCACTGACCAGGAAGGTACGGTACGCCTGCACTGATATCCTGCCTCGGTGTTATCACTCACTGTGTCCCCGATAACATATAATTGGCTCGTCTTTTTCTCTCGAGTGCGTGTTTGGTTTACAAGTGATATATATATATATATATATATATATATATATATATATATACACGAATATAGTGCATATGAACGCGTACTTCCATATAGCATACGCACCTCCGACAGCCAGGATCGAACCCGTGACCCCTGCGTGGTAGGTGGGAGCGCTACGGCTAGGCTGTGATCGCGATCATAGTTGGAGGTTTGTGTATATATATATATATATATATATATATATATATATATATATATATATATATATATATATATATATATATATATGTGTGTGTGTGTGTGTGTGTGTGTGTGTGTGTGTGTGTGTGTGTGGAAGTCGAGAACATTATCTCGGAAAGCAAAAATGGGTATGTTTGAAGGAATAGTGGTTCCAACAATGTTGTATGGTTGCGAGGCGTGGGCTATGGATAGAGTTGTGCGCAGGAGGGTGGATGTGCTGGAAATGAGATGTTTGAGGACAATGTGTGGTGTGAGGTGGTTTGATCGAGTAAGTAACGTAAGGGTAAGAGAGATGTGTGGAAATAAAAAGAGCGTGGTTGAGAGAGCAGAAGAGGGTGTTTTGAAATGGTTTGGGCACATGGAGAGAATGAGTGAGGAAAGATTGACCAAGAGGATATATGTGTCGGAAGTGGAGGGAACGAGGAGAAGTGGGAGACCAAATTGGAGGTGGAAAGATGGAGTGAAAAAGATTTTGTGTGATCGGGGCCTGAACATGCAGGAGGGTGAAAGGAGGGCAAGGAATAGAGTGAATTGGATCGATGTGGTATACCGGGGTTGACGTGCTGTCAGTGGATTGAATCAGGGCATGTGAAGCGTCTGGGGTAAACCATGGAAAGCTGTGTAGGTATGTATATTTGCGTGTGTGGACGTATGTATATACATGTGTATGGGGGTGGGTTGGGCCATTTCTTTCGTCTGTTTCCTTGGGCTACCTCGCAAACGCGGGAGACAGCGACAAAGCAAAAAAAAGAAATATATATATATATATATATATATATATATATATATATATATATATATATATATATATATATATATATACATATATATATATATATACACATATATATTCCTCTTGATTATGTATTTTATTGTCCATCTTTGACTGAATTTTTTAAGTATCCTTCGGCTTCGCTTCAAACGCATGTGGAGGAATCGTCTCTTGAGTCTCCCTATTATTTTTTCTTCTGCTTCGAGACCATTCTCGATGGCGTCCTTGTCAAGGTCTCTTTCCTCGGATATTGGGTTTGGGGGTACATTGAGGGGCAACGTCGGAGGTACAGTGAGATTGAATTCGTTGTTAGAGACCATGATCAACCCAAATTGTCTTCATACGGGTGTTAGTCTCTGTGTAGTTCGGTGACAGAGTGAACGCGACTGATTTTCTAAAACCCCTTCTGGTGTCTCATTGTTTCTCACCTCACCTGATCTTTGTATTCTATACGTTGACTCGTATTCTCGCTCATGTTATGTGGGTGCCACCCTGCATTAACTGGGGTACACTTCCCCATAAGGTATGTTGCGTAATCTAAGACTTCACAAAAATAGAACACCTTAGTGTATTTACTTGGATCAAAGTATGGGATTATGTCCCGTGTGAAACATTTTGTTTTGTCTTTATGTTTTCCTTTTACGAAACACTTTCTTTGCCTTTATGTTTTCCTCCCAACTCTTAGAGCTTTGATGACATATGACCCGAATTTCTTAATGTTTCTTTCTCCTTTATTTTCTCCTGAACTCATTCTGCATATATTCCAGGTGCTTTGAGGGAGAGCCAGCCTCTGTTTATACCATGTTGGCTGCTGGGAACGTTGCACTCTTATCACTAAGGTTTCCACTTGTATCTGTCTTCCTCAGGCTCGGACCTCCAGCGACCCCACATCTCAGATCCACTGGTCAAAGGTGGCCCAGGGATGGTCATCCCTCACAGCCAGGGTCTCCAGGCCGCTGGGGCACAGAGTACAATCGATTCCTTGCAAGACAATAAATCTAAAAGGTTTAATGAGCAAGATTTCTTAAGTCAAGCCAGGGGGAACCACGATAAGAAGCCAGGGATATTCAGGCAAGGGTCATTTGGCCAAGACCCTCAAAGCCAACATAATAGACAGAATTCCAGTGCATCAAGTATGGGTGGTGGTGTTGGTGTTCCCCCGGGCTCGATGCAAGAAAAGTTGGGTCCACAAGCAGGGCAGCCCCAGGTCTGGCCTGCCCCACAGGGGCCGCTAGCCCCAACCTCTCAGGGCATCACAGTGTCAGCCACCCGGCCCTCTGGTGGCCAGTCACAAACAAGTAAGTTCACCCGATGCCATTCGCCAGGTTTAGAGCCAGAAGCTGAGCACGTTGCCTTGCGTGGCTGGTGAGGTCCAACCCGACGACCAGCCAGCTGTGCAGTAGCTCTCTCTTTCTGCCGCAGTATCACTAGACAATTTGCCCTTTGTGGCCACGTAGTCTCCAAAAAAAAAAAAAGAAGAAAAAGCATTCCTCTCTATCGCACGTATTTTCTCTAACCTTAGTTTGAATGCACGTCTGTAGATATCTGGCTTGACCTTGAGGAACCTCCTCCGACATTGCACATGAGAGTCAGCCGGTGATTGTTCGCAAGAACATCATCCACCAGAGATGGTTCAGTACAGTAGTGCCTTAGTTACGGTCACAGAGTAGTTAGTGTAGACAATCCTCCTTACTTAGCTTATCATCCCTTAAGTAATGAAGTAATCCCAGTTATTAGTAAAAAAAGATCCCTTTTAAATCACAAACTTAAGAGCTTGTGAATGCTGCTACAAAAAACTATTAAAAAACAAATTTAAACCTGGACTTTATGACAGCTACAACACCTTTATATATATATATATATATATATATATATATATATATATATATATATATATATATATATATATATATATAAGGTGAAGAGGAAATTGAGTAAGTACTTTGCAGGACAGTTGAATGTGTTTGATGATGGAATAGCTGACACAGGATGTTCGGATCGGGGAAGCATGCAAAGTAAGAGGGATGGCATGGTGTTTGGTGGAAAGAGAAGTTGTGAAAGCCTTACGTAAGATGAAGTGTGGCAATGCGGCGGGAGAGGATGGGATTGGAAATAAATTTTTCAAAGAAGAAGGTGACTCTTTGTTGATTGGTTAGTCATCAATTCTAATGTATGCATACATCATGGTGAGGGGTCTGAAGATTGGAAGAAGGCCTGTATAGTGCCATTGTAAAAATGCAAAGGGGACTGAAGTTGATGTTGAAGTTGATGTTGAATGTACCTGATAAGTCGGAAGGGAGAGTGATTGAGAGAGTGGTGGCATGCACAGGGCTTCAGACTGGGAAGCAACTATGTCGAGCAGGAGCGGTAGATTACGTGTGGAACAGGTGTTTACTTTGAAGAATGTGTGCAAGAAACATCTATAAAAACAGAGGGATCTTTATGTCGCGCTTATTGACCTGGAGAAAGCATGTAATCGAGTTGATGGAGATGCTGTGTGTAAGATGTTACCAACATGTGGTGTGGGAGGAAAGCTGCAAAAACCACTGAAGAATGTTGACCATTGGAAGAAAACAGGTTGATTGAGTGTGAGTATGACTGGAAAAAAAAAACATGGAGTAAGTGGGATGTTTTAGATAACTGGGAGTGGATATGACAACGGATGGAACTATGGAAGATGAAGTGAGCTGTAGGATGGTTGAGGGAGCTAAGGTCCTGTGTGCACTGAGAAAGACACTTCGTTGTCGGTGAGGGCAAAGATGGGTACGTTTAATGGTATAGTAGTTCCGACGGTGTTGTATGGATGCGAGGTATGGGCTCTAGATAAGAAAAAGCAAGGTAGAGGTTAGAGGCGTTGGAAATATAATGTTTAAGGACAATATGTGCTGTGAGGATGGCTGATCAAGCAAGAGGTGTGGGAGTAAGAGGAGTAGGTAGGTGTGAACTGAAGAGGGCGCTCTGATATGGTTTAAACATATGGAGAGGATGAGTGAGGAAAGGATGACTGTGTTGTTGATTGGTTGGTAAGGATATTCAATGTATGTATGGACTCATGGTAAAGTGCCTGATGATTGGCGGAATGCATGTATAGTGCCACATAATGGCAAAGGGTATAAAGGTGGCTGTTCAGACTACAGAGGCATAAGTTTGTTGAGTATATCTGGTAAGTTATATGGTTGGGAATTGACTGAGAGGGTGAAGGCATGTACAGAGCATCAGATTGGGGAGGAGCAGTGTGGTTTCAGAAGTGGTAGAGGATGTTCGGATCAAGTGTTTGCTTTGAAAAATGTATATGACAAATTCTTAGAAAAACAGATGGATTTGTATACGGCATCTGTGGATCTGGAGAAGGTGTATGGTATGGTTGATAGAGATGCTTTGTGGAGGGTCTTAAGAGTATATGGTGTGATAGTTAAGCCGCTGGAATCAGTGGAAATTTTTGATCAAGGATGTAAGGTGTGTGTAAGAGAGGAGAGTGAACGGTTCCCAGAAAATGTCGGTTTGCGGCAGGGGTGCGTGATGTGCTCATGGTTGTCTAATTTGTTTATGGATGTGGTGGTTAGAGAGGTAAATGCAAGTTTTGGAGAGAGGGGCGAATATGTAGTTTATGGGGGATGAGATGGCTTGGGAAGTCAGTCAGTTGTTCTACGCCGATGATACAGCACTGGTGGCTGATTCGAGTGTAAGAAACTGTAGTAGTTGGTGACTGAGTTTGGAAAACTGTATGAAAGGAGAAAGTTGAGAGTAAATGTAAGTTCAAGGTTATTAGGTTCAGCAGGGTTGAGGGACAAGTTAGTTGCGTTGTAAGTCAGAATGGAGAAAAATTGGAGGAAGTGAAGTGTTTTAGGTATCTGGGAGTGGACCTAGCAGCGAATGGAACCATGGAAGCGGAAGCGAGTCACAGGGTGGGGAGTTGGCGAATAAATGAGCGATGAAGAATGTGTGGAAGGAAAGAACGTTATCTCGTAGAGCAAAATTGGATGTGTGAAATACTAGTAGTTCCAACAATTTTGTATGGTTGCGAGGCATGGGCTATGGACAGAATTGTGCGGAGGAAGGTGGTTGTATTGGAAATGTTTGAGGACAATATGTGGTGTGAGGTGGTTTGAGCGAGTAAGTAATGAAAGGGTACAAGAGATGTGTGGTAACAGAAAGAGTGTGGTTGAGAGAGCAGAAGAGGGTGTGTTGAAATGGTTTGAACATATGGAGAGAATGAGTGAGGAAAGATTGACAAAGAGGATACATGTGTCAAATGTGGAGGGAACAAGGAGAAGCGGGAGACCAAATTGGAAGTGGAAAGATGGAGTGAAAAAATTATTTGAACGATCGCGGCCTGAATATACAGGAGGGTGAGAGGCATGCAGGGAATAGAGTGAATTGGTATCCATGTGGTATATCGGGGCCGACGTGCTGTCAGTGGCCTGAACCAGGGCATGTGAAACGTCTAGGATAAACTTTGGAAAGGTCCGTGGGGCCTGGATATGGATGGGGAGCTGTGGTTTCGTTGCATTACACATGCCAGCTAGAGACTAAGTGTGAAAGAATATGGCCTTTTTTGTCTTTTTTCCTGGCGCTACTTCGCTGACGCATGGGGAAGCGAGGCTGTTTCCGTGGGGCGGGGTGGCGACGGAAATGGATGAAGGCAAGCAAGCATGAATATGTACATGTGTGCACATGTATATGTCTGCGTATGTGTATGCATGTGTTTGTATATGTGTGTATGTTGATACGTATGTGTATGTATATGTGTGTATGTTGATATGTACGTGTATGTATATGTGTGTATGTTGATACGTATGTGTATGTATATGTGTGTATGTTGATACGTATGTGTATGTATATGTGTGTATGTTGATACGTATGTGTATGTATATGTGTGTATGTTGATACGTATGTGTATGTATATGTGTGTATGTTGATACGTATGTGTATGTATATGTGTGTATGTTGATACGTATGTGTATGTATATGTGTGTATGTTGATACGTATGTGTATGTATATGTGTGTATGTTGATACGTATGTGTATGTATATGTGTGTATGTTGATACGTATGTGTATGTATATGTGTGTATGTTGATACGTATGTGTATGTATATGTGTGTATGTTGATACGTATGTGTATGTATATGTGTGTATGTTGATACGTATGTGTATGTATATGTGTGTATGTTGATACGTATGTGTATGTATATGTGTGTATGTTGATACGTATGTGTATGTATATGTGTGTATGTTGATACGTATGTGTATGTATATGTGTGTATGTTGATACGTATGTGTATGTATATGTGTGTATGTTGATACGTATGTGTATGTATATGTGTGTATGTTGATACGTATGTGTATGTATATGTGTGTATGTTGATACGTATGTGTATGTATATGTGTGTATGTTGATACGTATGTGTATGTATATGTGTGTATGTTGATACGTATGTGTATGTATATGTGTGTATGTTGATACGTATGTGTATGTATATGTGTGTATGTTGATACGTATGTGTATGTATATGTGTGTATGTTGATACGTATGTGTATGTATATGTGTGTATGTTGATACGTATGTGTATGTATATGTGTGTATGTTGATACGTATGTGTATGTATATGTGTGTATGTTGATACGTATGTGTATGTATATGTGTGTATGTTGATACGTATGTGTATGTATATGTGTGTATGTTGATACGTATGTGTATGTATATGTGTGTATGTTGATACGTATGTGTATGTATATGTGTGTATGTTGATACGTATGTGTATGTATATGTGTGTATGTTGATACGTATGTGTATGTATATGTGTGTATGTTGATACGTATGTGTATGTATATGTGTGTATGTTGATACGTATGTGTATGTATATGTGTGTATGTTGATACGTATGTGTATGTATATGTGTGTATGTTGATACGTATGTGTATGTATATGTGTGTATGTTGATACGTATGTGTATGTATATGTGTGTATGTTGATACGTATGTGTATGTATATGTGTGTATGTTGATACGTATGTGTATGTATATGTGTGTATGTTGATACGTATGTGTATGTATATGTGTGTATGTTGATACGTATGTGTATGTATATGTGTGTATGTTGATACGTATGTGTATGTATATGTGTGTATGTTGATACGTATGTGTATGTATATGTGTGTATGTTGATACGTATGTGTATGTATATGTGTGTATGTTGATACGTATGTGTATGTATATGTGTGTATGTTGATACGTATGTGTATGTATATGTGTGTATGTTGATACGTATGTGTATGTATATGTGTGTATGTTGATACGTATGTGTATGTATATGTGTGTATGTTGATACGTATGTGTATGTATATGTGTGTATGTTGATACGTATGTGTATGTATATGTGTGTATGTTGATACGTATGTGTATGTATATGTGTGTATGTTGATACGTATGTGTATGTATATGTGTGTATGTTGATACGTATGTGTATGTATATGTGTGTATGTTGATACGTATGTGTATGTATATGTGTGTATGTTGATACGTATGTGTATGTATATGTGTGTATGTTGATACGTATGTGTATGTATATGTGTGTATGTTGATACGTATGTGTATGTATATGTGTGTATGTTGATACGTATGTGTATGTATATGTGTGTATGTTGATACGTATGTGTATGTATATGTGTGTATGTTGATACGTATGTGTATGTATATGTGTGTATGTTGATACGTATGTGTATGTATATGTGTGTATGTTGATACGTATGTGTATGTATATGTGTGTATGTTGATACGTATGTGTATGTATATGTGTGTATGTTGATACGTATGTGTATGTATATGTGTGTATGTTGATACGTATGTGTATGTATATGTGTGTATGTTGATACGTATGTGTATGTATATGTGTGTATGTTGATACGTATGTGTATGTATATGTGTGTATGTTGATACGTATGTGTATGTATATGTGTGTATGTTGATACGTATGTGTATGTATATGTGTGTATGTTGATACGTATGTGTATGTATATGTGTGTATGTTGATACGTATGTGTATGTATATGTGTGTATGTTGATACGTATGTGTATGTATATGTGTGTATGTTGATACGTATGTGTATGTATATGTGTGTATGTTGATACGTATGTGTATGTATATGTGTGTATGTTGATACGTATGTGTATGTATATGTGTGTATGTTGATACGTATGTGTATGTATATGTGTGTATGTTGATACGTATGTGTATGTATATGTGTGTATGTTGATACGTATGTGTATGTATATGTGTGTATGTTGATACGTATGTGTATGTATATGTGTGTATGTTGATACGTATGTGTATGTATATGTGTGTATGTTGATACGTATGTGTATGTATATGTGTGTATGTTGATACGTATGTGTATGTATATGTGTGTATGTTGATACGTATGTGTATGTATATGTGTGTATGTTGATACGTATGTGTATGTATATGTGTGTATGTTGATACGTATGTGTATGTATATGTGTGTATGTTGATACGTATGTGTATGTATATGTGTGTATGTTGATACGTATGTGTATGTATATGTGTGTATGTTGATACGTATGTGTATGTATATGTGTGTATGTTGATACGTATGTGTATGTATATGTGTGTATGTTGATACGTATGTGTATGTATATGTGTGTATGTTGATACGTATGTGTATGTATATGTGTGTATGTTGATACGTATGTGTATGTATATGTGTGTATGTTGATACGTATGTGTATGTATATGTGTGTATGTTGATACGTATGTGTATGTATATGTGTGTATGTTGATACGTATGTGTATGTATATGTGTGTATGTTGATACGTATGTGTATGTATATGTGTGTATGTTGATACGTATGTGTATGTATATGTGTGTATGTTGATACGTATGTGTATGTATATGTGTGTATGTTGATACGTATGTGTATGTATATGTGTGTATGTTGATACGTATGTGTATGTATATGTGTGTATGTTGATACGTATGTGTATGTATATGTGTGTATGTTGATACGTATGTGTATGTATATGTGTGTATGTTGATACGTATGTGTATGTATATGTGTGTATGTTGATACGTATGTGTATGTATATGTGTGTATGTTGATACGTATGTGTATGTATATGTGTGTATGTTGATACGTATGTGTATGTATATGTGTGTATGTTGATACGTATGTGTATGTATATGTGTGTATGTTGATACGTATGTGTATGTATATGTGTGTATGTTGATACGTATGTGTATGTATATGTGTGTATGTTGATACGTATGTGTATGTATATGTGTGTATGTTGATACGTATGTGTATGTATATGTGTGTATGTTGATACGTATGTGTATGTATATGTGTGTATGTTGATACGTATGTGTATGTATATGTGTGTATGTTGATACGTATGTGTATGTATATGTGTGTATGTTGATACGTATGTGTATGTATATGTGTGTATGTTGATACGTATGTGTATGTATATGTGTGTATGTTGATACGTATGTGTATGTATATGTGTGTATGTTGATACGTATGTGTATGTATATGTGTGTATGTTGATACGTATGTGTATGTATATGTGTGTATGTTGATACGTATGTGTATGTATATGTGTGTATGTTGATACGTATGTGTATGTATATGTGTGTATGTTGATACGTATGTGTATGTATATGTGTGTATGTTGATACGTATGTGTATGTATATGTGTGTATGTTGATACGTATGTGTATGTATATGTGTGTATGTTGATACGTATGTGTATGTAAGCAGACAGTGATAAATAAAGAAATCTGCACAAGAATATCCGAACATAATCCCACTTTCAACCCTCTTTTATTTTGAAGAGACGAATGAAACGTTTTCCCAATCGTGAGCTGTGCAGTAACATTGCCCCCCCCCCCAACCTATTTACCGTCAGGAAGAGACGACAGTTCAGTTGTGTTCTTGCGCTCGAAGATAGAAGCCTCTCTGAGAGGCGACAGCTCCCAGATCCGTGATCCAGGACCCCATTTCATGTGGGCGGGGTGGGGGGAGACAGACACACTGGGCCTTCACCAGTGCCAGATTCATACATTAGGGAGATGTGAGTCCCGCGTGTGTGTGTATGTGTGTTCGGAGCCATCGCCTTCCTCCGCCATACTAAACGGAATAGCATGATGGTCTCAGGAGACAGAGGTTATGAACTCCTCTAATGATGAGACGCCATCGGAGAACCTGATGTTATGATGAGCGTGCACCCCACCAGTGTCGTCTCTCGAGAGCCTCAGAGACCAGTAGGGAGGTGAGCCTGTGTTAGGGGATTGAGGCGGGAAGGGACTGGCAGGATGCCGGATTTTGGAGGAATAGACGAGTGTCTGGTTGACTGCCAGGCCATACGTTGTGGTTGTGACCGTTGTCTCGAACCAGCGGAGAAGTTGACTTTAAGACAGGAGGTTGATGAGTGCCCCCAGAGACGGTAATCTCACTCCAGACGACCGACGGTTGCATTATGGAGGAAGAACTTTGACGCTCTCGTCTCCTCCTTACGACGCTGGCTGGACACTACACTTACGAGAGCTCCCAGCGCTGTAGTTGTAGCTCGGCGACGAAGTGTTGGCTTTTAGGTTCGCAGTCACCTGCCACTACTTCTCCTGTTAGGACGTCGCACACAGCAGTGCATGGGTCACGTGCATAGTGAGAGTGTATGTGGTCTTAGAATTATCTTCAACACCCGAAGGTCAGGAACTGTGCCCCTCAGATGTATCGTGGGTGAAGCACGAGTCTTTCAGGAAGGTCTTGACATATATTACAGGTTTGCACTGAGGTATATGCGCTTGTGTTACGCGCAGGACACACTTGGTCACACCCATAAGCACGGAGTGATCAAGTAACTAATCATAGTGGCACTAGCCTTCGATCACTTACATTTCTCTAATAGAACAGGTATTCGAAGATCGAAGAACACTTCCATGGGGATCAGAGAGAAGGAGGAGAGAATACTAACTAGTCGGGGGACTTTCCACAAGCATTTCTAACATGCAAACGACCAATTCAGAGATACATGTCGTGCATCCATATGGCCAAACACAGTTAAACCCGCGCTCACCCACCTGTATATGCACACACACACACACACACAACACACACACACACACACACAACACACACACACACAAGGACCTCTGCAGCTCTCACCTCCATCGATTTCGCCAAAGTTTTCGTCCTTGTAATCCATAACATAGCCATCAATAAATCCATCCACACTGGACAGTGTAGACGTCTCCTGCCATGGCTTGCAGACTTCCTTGGTGGGTGTTGTCAGGCTGTGCGCTGCTCAGGGGCCAACTTCGCCTTCTAGTTCCTCCCGTGTGACGTCCTACAGGACACTAGTTCTTCCTCGTCCTCATAAACGATGCCCTGATGGATGCCTCCAGCTCGATGGACGATGGAAATACGTTAGCGACTTTACTGTAGGTGTCAGCGTTGACCACAGCTCTCCCGACTCCATACATAGCTCTTCAAGGACACATCCTTAACAACCTGTGGCGTTCCGTAAGGGTCATTCCTGGGACCATAAACTATTCTGGATCTGTGTTTATGACTTACCATTAAGCTTGGATTCGTTCTTGATTATGTTTGTGGATGAAGTAAAGAAAAGAAGGAAGGAAAGAAAGTAAAGAAAGAAAGTGAGGAAAGCAAGTGGTGAAGAAGGAAAGAAAGTAATGAAAGCAAGCAAGTAAAGACAGGAAGGAAAGACAGAAAAGAAAGGAAGGAAAGAAAGGCAGGAAAGACAGAAAGGAATAAAAGAAATTCACTAAAGTCAGGAAGGAAAGAATGGAAGGAAAGAAGGACAGGAAAGAAAGGAAAGAAAGACAGGAAAGGAAGGCACGAAAGAAAGGCACGAAAGAAAGGAAGAAAGAAAAGCAGGAAGGAAGGAAGTAAAGAATGGGAGGATTACATCAGCTTACAGAGGGGGCGCTTAGACAGACTCCAGAGTTGAGTTGGTCTGATACAATACGTAGTCGATGACATTCCACCAGAGATCAAGTGTGAAGACGTGAAATGAAGATGAGACACAGTGAGGCAAGACTTCGATACGAGTATTACCCAAGATGAAATAAGCTGTGTCTGAGGGAGACTTGAGAGTCGACATTGTAATTATTTTGACCTTAGAGTCTTACCAGTATTTTCTTGGAGACAAACTGTTGCTGGTGAATATTAGAACATCATTCAGGTATATGCTGAGGTGGGGGGGGTGAATATTCAGCAAACCCTCCAAAGGATAAGCCTGTCATGTTTGGTCACCGTACAGTTGGACTCAGAGGCACAGAAGAACTAATAGAAAATGTCTAGCAGAAGGTAACGAAAATGGTCCTCGAGTTAAGAACATTGAGGTATGGTGAAAAGTTAGAAGTCACAGATTTGTCCATCAAGGAAAAAAGAAGATTAGTGAGTGATTTGATAACCACTTTAAATTTGTAAATCAGTGTAGATACAAAGACAAAGCAACCAGAGGACATAGCAAGAAACGACTGAAAAGATGTAAAAGAAGTCGATTTTGGAATATATGAGCTTAGTGGATGAACTGATTGAACCGAATTATGAAGATGTGACTGTGGTCAGCATAGAGAAGTTAAAGAATATTTACGGTGGAGAAAATTCCGGAGACGGGGCTCTACCAGTGTAGAACTCCCTTCACGCAATGCGCAAATGGGTAATTGCACACCATCACACAGGAGCACTTGATTCGCCATATCAGGATGAAGCTGCTGCACCATATTTCTTACCGTCACCTCTTGGGAGCTGCTGCACCATATTTCTTACCGTCACCTCTTGGCACCTGAGATCCCTCGTCCCCAAGGTTCAGTGTGACGCCACCATCACACGCAACCGATCATAATCCGAGCTTTGAGAACAGCCCATCGCTGGGAATTCCAGCAATGTGTTACTCCGCAGGAGAAGAAACGTATTTCTTTGCCTCAGTTTATTCTCAATTTTCTCTCCTTCACCAACGATCAGCTAGCTCCCCTCTCTCC
This sequence comes from Panulirus ornatus, assembly GCF_036320965.1. NCBI lineage: Eukaryota > Metazoa > Arthropoda > Malacostraca > Decapoda > Palinuridae > Panulirus > Panulirus ornatus. The sequence goes on along the minus strand of NC_092225.1, from coordinate 69,917,496 downwards.
CTATATGCCTTTGACCTGTGACCCCGAGGGGCTATATGCCTCTGACCTGTGATCCCTGAGAGTTGAGGCAGAGGTCACCGATGTAGAGATGTTTTTGTCGTGGGTGGAAAGTGACTATGTGTATAATTACAAAGGTGAGGTGAAGATGTGTTTGCCTGAGGAAGAAATGAACCATAGATTGTTACGAGGGTGGAGTGAATTTAGATGGAGGGCGAGGTGTAGTAGAGTCGTCTGTCTCGAGGGTGAAAGTGAACGTAGATTGATCGAGGGGTCAAGTGACGATGATTTCACTGAGGGTGGTTGAAGCGAAGATACACACGTGTTCGAGAGAGAGAGAGAGAGAGAGAGAGAGAGAGAGAGAGAGAGAGAGAGAGAGAGAGAGAGAGAGAGAGAGAGAGAGAGAGACACACACACACACACACACACACACACACACATTCGGCACTCGCTCGCTTGTGTTGGCGTTTTCTAATTATCAGTCTGTATCCCAGCCATTGTGAACATCATCAGTAAATTATTAGCTTGTCCATTAACGTCCAGCTTTGTAGTTATGTAGAGACTTGCTAACATTCCACCTGTTCATAGTTCACACTGTTCGCTGTGTACATTTCCCCTGCATACATACATTTGCCTACGTTCATTTCGGTAGATGATGTAATTTCTCATTGTAGATGCACACACTTACGTACCCACGTACACAAAAATTACGTGAGCAGATATGTATACACACACACACACACACACACACACACACACACACAAACACACGTAAGAGCGCGCGCACACACGCGCCTACAGAAGTACAAACATAGACCCAGTGTTAAGTAACTGAGTGAGGCTGGCAACACTGAGTGTTTGGCTCCTATTGTCTAAGAATTTCTCAGCGACGGGATCCATGTTGGCCACCTATTGTGCTGAGGATAATAGTGGGGGGATGTTCCCGCGGAGCTGAAGTATATTATTCTAGGCAGACAGACGGAGAAGGAAAAAAAAAAAGAGGTATTCTAATGTAATTCTTGGAAGGGTCCAAATATCATGTGGAAGACGAGAGAATATTTTTAGTGAGTTAGATATCCTAAAGAACAACAAGGATCGGATTCGTAGTGTTTGTGGTTTGAGAATTGTCCTTAACACCTGATGATGGTGGTAAATGATTATACTTCTCCGCTTGTTGGATGTGACCTGAGGATGGTCACTGCTCGAATGACCCTGGCACATGATGATAGGGGCTAAAGACAAAATTAACCAGTTTGACCAGCCACAGAAGCCAGTCTGGTGGATCGTTGTGATATTCCTGGACGAATCTAGAAAGATGAGGAGGAAAAATGAGACAGAAAGAGCGAACTGTAATCTGAGTATAGGAAAGAAATATATTTAAGTGTGTTCTATGGAACACTTGTGTTGCCTGTAGTGTTGCATAGTACTCGGAAGTGAAATAAAAGTAAGTGGAAATACGTTCGGAAGTTATCAACAACATCTACATTATGTTTCATGGGCAAAAGTGGATTTTTTTCACCAGAAATTTTCAGCTAGGTATATGTCCTAATTAAACAATTTCAAAAGAGGCCAAACTTAGGGCAAACTCCACACGGGAGTTATAGATTTTATGTTATTTAACCCTTCACATGCTGGGGAACAACTGAAGAAAGTTTCAGAAGCGTTTGAATTAGATTTCGAAAGGCACGAGCCGTGGATAGGTCGCAGGTGTGGAGCCTGATTACCGACTTACCGACGAGGGACGGACGTACGGACGAGGGACGGACGTACGGACGAGGGACGGACGTACGGACAAGAACAGACGTACGGACAAGAACGGACGTACGGACGAGGGACGGACGTACGGACGTGAGACGGACGTACGGACAAGAACAGAGGTACGGACAAGAACGGACGTATGGACGAGGAACGGACGTACGGACAAGAACGGACGTACGGACGAGGGACGGACCTACGGACAAGAACGGACGTATGAACGTGGGACGGACGTACGGACAAGAACGGACGTTCGGCGACGACGAACAAGCGATCCCTTGAGCGTCTGCCATAATACACAAGCGAGACTAAAATCACTTTTTAAGACCGTGTGTGTAAGTCTGTGGCTTGAGACGCTGTGGGAATTCAAACTCATTTTCTTTTATCCGCAAGGAATAGAAATGAGGCATTTGTTGAGGTATCTCGAGCTGAGTGCGAAGCGAATGTAAGTCTTGCCTCACAGATATTGCAAGAACTTACGGTATCAAGATTTACATGATAAGCTGTGTGGTAATCTTAGATACCAGTCTTGTGTGAGGAGATGTTTTGAAACGAGTCAAGCTTATGGTATAATTCTAACATTAGTAAACACGTTAAAAAGTTGTATCGGCAGTGCCTTATACCACTGCATATCCTTGAAACACATATGATCACCTCAGAAGCTACTAATAGGTAACGAAACTCCCAACCAAATCAGTGAAAACGAACTGGAGAAAAAGGGAAAAATGATATTAAGAATTTGAGGTAGAGGGAGAGAAAGGGTTGTTGTGTTTCCACGCTATGGCTGAAAAGTCTGAGGAACAGAGAACTAGAGTGAAGTAAACTGGACTCGAGGCTTGAAGTAATATGTGATCTCGTCCATCAGTCTAGAGAAGCGAGTATGGTTGGCGGGGAAAGTATATGTCCAGGTAAATTTAATGACCCGTGGAAGCTCACAGAGTTTACAGAAGAGTAGATTTACATAATACAGTACCTGAGGGACGAGATAAATCACCTAAGGCAAGTAATCAAATGTAGAATGGTAAGAAGAACGAAATGAGAGAACAAGATAATGAAAAATCATTGACAAAGAAATGGGAGGATGAGACACCACTCAACAACAAGTATAAAAGAAGAATCATTGATAAAGAGGAAGGACAAATCTGACATTGATGGTTTAAAGGGGAGATGCAGCATTTTCAGTTACAACGATGAAAACGTATCGAATGACCCACATATCCACAGCGACAGTGAAGTTAGGAGAAAAATATATTTAGAGGGAATGTTAAAAACATTGGTAAGGAAAATGTAGGTCATTTTGAGGAAGAAAACAAATAAAGAATTAGTAGAGCTTGCTTAAGCTTAAGAATGAGCTGCGAGACAGTTTGCAAGATGGAGGTGGATGATATTGAACGAACGGAAATTGCTTGCATTAAATTGGAGGCTCGCTCGGTCAGAATTATAGATGAGAGCTGGGAAGATGTAAGTCTCCTGTTATAGTTGGTGCGCGAGAACATATATTGAGCCAGTGGAGAATAGGATCTCATGAGGAGGATGAGAAACACATGAACACTTTGAAGTTTATAGGTGTAAGGATAGGAGGGTGAGCTAAGAGACTTAGGACAATGCAAATGAGGAGATAATATAAAGGATGTGAAAAGAGTAACATTATATTCGAACAGTTGAAATGAAGGAAATTGGCGGGAAAGTCAGGAAGTAGCTCTGCAGCTTGACGATCAGTGAGAGAGAGAAAAAAAGAAGGAAGGATGAAGGAATGTATGGAAAGGATTTGAAAGGGAAAAACAGAGAAGGAAAGGAAGATCGAGAATAAAGAAGGTAGTTTGAGAAAGTACAAAACGGAAAGAAAAACTTAAGAGAATGAACAGGGAACTAGAGGCAGCATCCCCACCCAACACCAGCGAAAAGTTGGGCAACACAGCAGAAAAAGGGTTTTGATGAAAGGACGTGAGAAAGTACTTTAGCAAAAGAGTTGCACGAACATGGAATATGCCAAGCGAAGAATCCTCAACGTTTTCTACTGTTCTCGTCACCGAATGTTACACATATATATATATATATATATATATATATATATATATATATATATATATATATATATATATATATATTTTTTTTTTTTTTTTTTTTTTTTATACCTCGTCGCTGTCTCCCGCGTTTGCGAGGTAGCGCAAGAAAACAGACGAAAGAAATGGCCCAACCCCCCCCCATACACATGTACATACACACGTCCACACACGCAAATATACATACCTACACAGCTTTCCATGGTTTACCCCGGACGCTTCACATGCCTTGATTCAATCCACTGACAGCACGTCAACCCCTGTATACCACATCGCTCCAATTCACTCTATTCCTTGCCCTCCTTTCACCCTCCTGCATGTTCAGGCCCCGATCACACAAAATCCTTTTCACTCCATCTTTCCACCTTCAATTTGGTCTCCCTCTTCTCCTCGTTCCCTCCACCTCCGACACATATATCCTCTTGGTCAATCTTTCCTCACTCATTCTCTCCATGTGCCCAAACCATTTCAAAACACCCTCTTCTGCTCTCTCAACCACGCTCTTTTTATTTCCACACATCTCTCTTACCCTTACGTTACTTACTCGATCAAACCACCTCACACCACACATTGTCCTCAAACATCTCATTTCCAGCACATCCATCCTCCTGCGCACAACTCTATCCATAGTCCACGCCTCGCAACCATACAACATTGTTGGAACCACTATTCCTTCAAACATACCCATTTTTGCTTTCCGGGATAATGTTCTCGACTTCCACACATTTTTCAAGGCTCCCAAAATTTTCGCCCCCTCCCCCACCCTATGATCCACTTCCGCTTCCATGGTTCCATCCGCTGACAGATCCACTCCCAGATATCTAAAACACTTCACTTCCTCCAGTTTTTCTCCATTCAAACTCACCTCCCAGTTGACTTGACCCTCAACCCTACTGTACCTAATAACCTTGCTCTTATTCACATTTACTCTTAACTTTCTTCTTCCACACACTTTACCAAACTCCGTCACCAGCTTCTGCAGTTTCTCACATGAATCCGCCACCAGCGCTGTATCATCAGCGAACAACAACTGACTCACTTCCCAAGCTCTCTCATCCCCAACAGACTTCATACTTGCCCCTCTTTCCAAGACTCTTGCATTTACCTCCCTAACAACCCCATCCATAAACAAATTAAACAACCATGGAGACATCACACACCCCTGCCGCAAACCTACATTCACTGAGAACCAATCACTTTCCTCTCTTCCTACACGTACACATGCCTTACATCCTCGATAAAAACTTTTCACTGCTTCTAACAACTTGCCTCCCACACCATATATTCTTGATACCTTCCACAGAGCATCTCTATCAACTCTATCATATGCCTTCTCCAGATCCATAAATGCTACATACAAATCCATTTGCTTTTCTAAGTATTTCTCACATACATTCTTCAAAGCAAACACCTGATCCACACATCCTCTACCACTTCTGAAACCACACTGCTCTTCCCCAATCTGATGCTCTGTACATGCCTTCACCCTCTCAATCAATACCCTCCCATATAATTTACCAGGAATACCCAACAAACTTATACCTCTGTAATTTGAGCACTCACTCTTATCCCCTTTGCCTTTGTACAATGGCACTATGCACGCATTCCGCCAATCCTCAGGCACCTCACCATGAGTCATACATACATTAAATAACCTTACCAACCAGTCAACAATACAGTCACCCCCTTTTTTAATAAATTCCACTGCAATACCATCCAAACCTGCTGCCTTGCCGGCTTTCATCTTCCGCAAAGCTTTTACTACCTCTTCTCTGTTTACCAAATCATTTTCCCTAACCCTCTCACTTTGCACACCACCTCGACCCAAACACCCTATATCTGCCACTCTGTCATCAGACACATTCAACAAACCTTCAAAATACTCATTCCATCTCCTTCTCACATCACCACTACTTGTTATCACCTCCCCATTTACACCTATATATATTTGGAAAGAAGGGCAAGTATGAAGTCTGTTGGGGATGAGAGAGCTTGGGAAGTGAGTCAGTTGTTGTTCGCTGATGATACAGCGCTGGTGGCTGATTCATGTGAGAAACTGCAGAAGCTGGTGACTGAGTTTGGAAAAGTGTGTGGAAGAAGAAAGTTAAGAGTAAATGTGAATAAGAGCAAGGTTATTAGGTACAGTAGGGTTGAGGGTCAAGTCAATTGGGAGGTGAGTTTGAATGGAGAAAAACTGGAGGAAGTGAAGTGTTTTAGATATCTGGGAGTGGATCTGGCAGCGGATGGAACCATGGAAGCGGAAGTGGATCATAGGGTGGGGGAGGGGGCGAAAATCCTGGGGGCCTTGAAGAATGTGTGGAAGTCGAGAACATTATCTCGGAAAGCAAAAATGGGTATGTTTGAAGGAATAGTGGTTCCAACAATGTTGTATGGTTGCGAGGCGTGGGCTATGGATAGAGTTGTGCGCAGGAGGATGGATGTGCTGGAAATGAGATGTTTGAGGACAATGTGTGGTGTGATGTGGTTTGATCGAGTGAGTAACGTAAGGGTAAGAGAGATGTGTGGAAATAAAAAGAGCGTGGTTGAGAGAGCAGAAGAGGGTGTTTTGAAGTGGTTTGGGCACATGAAGAGGATGAGTGAGGAAAGATTGACCAAGAGGATATATGTGTCGGAGGTGGAGGGAACAAGGAGAAGAGGGAGACCAAATTGGAGGTGGAAAGATGGAGTGAAAAAGATTTTGTATGATCGGGGCCTGAACATGCAGGAGGGTGAAAGGAGGGCAAGGAATAGAGTGAATTGGAGCGATGTGGTATACCGGGGCTGACGTGGTCAGTGGATTGAATCAAGGCATGTGAAGCGTCTGGGGTAAACCATGGAAAGCTGTGTAGGTATGTATATTTGCGTGTGTGGACGTATGTATATACATGTGTATGGGGGGGGGGTTGGGCCATTTCTTTCGTCTGTTTCCTTGCGCTACCTCGCAAACGCGGGAGACAGCGACAAAGTATAAAAATATATATATATATATATATATATATATATATATATATATATATATATATATATATATATATATATATATATATATATACATTACTTCCTCCAATGGCCTGAGTTTATTTCTAACCCGCTTGGCCCACCCGGCTCGGGTCGGGTGACCACCAATAGAAAACATTACGGTCGAATGAAGCCTAGTCTGAATCGCACGGGCCCTTGCGTCATTGCTTTCCCTTCCTCTCAGTAGTCCCCGTCTCCTCATGGGGGATCAAAGGCTGTGAGTGGCTGTTGATGTAAATATTTTACAGCCATTTTGGGGTGGAATTATACCCCCCTGGCTGAAGGATGGAGACGGTGTGGGGACTGAGAAGCGACAGTATCGCGTACGATCTTGCAAGATGAGGTGAACGAGCGGTGCTTAGTAATGAAAACTGCCGTAGAAAACGCACTACAAATGGATAGATGTATTATGAATTAAGGTACATAAAGGGATGTGTCTTTGAAATATTACTCGCACAGAGGAGATAGCATGGAAGATCGCCAAAATGGTGAATAGAAAGATTCAGCAACTTAATGGAACGTAATAAAATGATTCTTCCAAAATCCATCTTTTTGTGTGTTTTAGGTTTAAAATTATACCATTTTGTAAACAGCTTCTAAATAGTTTGTTTGGTCTTTAAAGAAACATATGTATAAGAAAATAAGCAGTTTTTTTGTGAATATGTTGTATGAAAATGGCGAGTTTTCTTTTTTCGCTTGCTTGATAAAAAAAAAGATTTATTTTGAACAATTTTGTAGGAAATTCAGCGAATTTGTGACGTTAGATAATACATCTAGAGAGAGAAAAGTCTCGCCAAAAAATAATCACATTTTTGCACAGGTCATAATTTCTAGTTGCTAAAATTTAAAATTATGATGCAAAATTAGGTAATAAATTCTAGAAAACAGGATTTTATCGCCATTGCATTGCAGTTCGCCAGAAGTTTAAGAGTATTAAACCGCTTGTAAAGCAAAAAAGAAGAAAAATGGAAAACGTGACAACTCTTTGCTGTGGCGGAGCTGGGGTTGCCAGCCAGACCTTGGAAGAGTATCTAACACTTTTTAGGGTATCATTACGATATTATGTTTCCCTTTTACTTTGGGCGTGTAAACTCGTTGTGAAAAAAAACATCTTTTTTCTTTGTGAAATCCAGGAAAGCCAAGGGAATATACTGAGGCTGCCCAAGGGTTTTATATTTCCATAGCGGTGCCATCGTTCGCTAGGGAAGTTGAAGATGTTTCGGTGAAGACGTTGGTGTAATAACGTTCTGTTATTATATAACCCCAGGACTCATTTAGGAAAAGTAAAAAAAAAATCTAGGGGTTCCTGCTGTTCAAAGGCTGCGCTAGACTCAGTAGCAGGGACAGATGTGTTCCTTTGAAGATGGAAAGATTTTTTTTTCTGATAAGAGTTGTTTCGTCAACTGATGATGGTACAGCCTCGCCAAAGCGACTCTTTTTTTTTTTTTTACTCACATCGTAACCTGGCGTGGTCCTACTGTGGTAAGGTATATATGTGTGTGTCCAGTTGTTTCCTTCCAACACACCTGCACAGTTGAATGCGACACAGTTTTTCTAGTACATTAGTCACTTTACCGTCAGTTGTCCTCAGCACTTTTGGAGTGTGTAAATATGGCATGTGTTCACAAATATTTCTGGAACTCACAAGTCTTCACTGTGTAAAGCGACTCTTGAGATCTTGAATGCTTAGGGGAATAGGAAATAGGAATGGATTCAATAACTCTTGTTAATATGGGAGTCAAGACGATAAAAAACAATAGTGGAAAGGGTTGGATCGATCATCTTTCTTATGATTCCAAGAGGAAGGAAAGATTTCGGATGTAGGGTACATAAACCAGAAGCCTAGCCGCATCTGGAGACACACGAGAGATGCCGTTCTGACCATAAGACTTTCTCGTGTCTGGATTGCCATCAAAGGAATCTCTGGAAGAGGCATTGGACTAGTCAGAGATGAACCGAAGGATGAAGGGATTCTGGAGTCGTGTATGGTGGAGTTAGAGAGTAAAAGGTTATCATAATAAGTGGCCTTGTAGCCGACAGAAGTTGTTAGAGATTCTTTTGTCCCAAAGCCATAAAAAAAAGAGGCCATTGGTGGAAGAAAAAGAGAGGCCATTACATTTTCTTTTGATAAGGGATCGTTTCGCCCCATGAAAAAAAGGGGAAAAAAAAAACGCAATAATTTCAGACGGAGATGAAAGCTGAATAAGAACTGAAGGAATTAAGAGTTTTTCCAGGTCATGATCGACTGGTTCCTTGCCTGGATGGCAAGATGGTCTTACAGGAGAAGGAAACAATACGGCGATCAAGTATAGCAAGAATAAACATAGTACAGATAACAGATAGCCTGTTGGCCTATGGCAAGGTTTTGTGCTAGATAACATTGATATTCACTACATTCCTGTTCTAGATAGATAAGGTTAGGAGTACAGTAAGAGAACTCTCTCTCCCCACCTTCCACTACCTCTGGAAAAACTAATTTATGGTAACCTAATCTTATGGAAGGAGCCGTCTTCCTAATCGTGAAGTGAAGGAGAATGTGTTGATATATATATATATATATATATATATATATATATATATATATATATATATATATATATATATATATACATATATATATATATTTATTTATTTATTTATTTATCTATCTTTATTTATTTATTTATTTTGCTTTGTCGCTGTCTCCCGCGTTAGCGAGGTAGCGCAAGGAAACAGACGAAAGAAATGGCCCAACCCACCCACATACACATGTATATACATACACGTCCACACACGCAAATATACATACCCATACATCTCAATGTGCATATATATATACACACACAGACATATACATTTATACACATGTACATAATTCATACTGTCTGCCTTTATTCATTCCCATCGCCACTTCGCCACACATGGAATAACAACCCCCTCCCCCTCATGTCTGCGGGGTAGCACTAGGAAAAGACAACAAAGGCCCCATTCGTTCACACTCAGTTTCTAGCTGTCATGTAATAATGCACCGAAACCATTTTAATTTGTTAAGTCCAGAAATGATGAAATACTTGTCCAGTTGGATTTTTAAAAGTATTAACAGTTCTTCACATTAGCAGCGTTTCGCGGTAATGTGTACCAGTTGCAAACAGTTCTCTTTGGAGAGATATTTACGTTCGTATTATAAGTTCTTTATCCCATAAGTTTCATTCCGTTTGTTTAAGAAACTTTACCGCCAAGTATGTAAAAAGATGCCCTCATGATGATTTCCATTTTCTCAAGTTTACTAAAATTGTGGACACTGATAATGTTCCTACTCAATTTATGACTCTATAGAGGTTTTTATTTTTTTTTTAACTTGTTCATACAGTAGGTCTCCCAGACCCAGGAATAGTTTTGTAGCCTCTTTTTTTTTTCTTTTGTCTCGTTCGTCATTTATGTAATTCGGAGGCCAGAACTAAACAGGATGTTCAAGATGTAGCCTAACTAATAAGTGAAGAGGGCTAGGACAGTACGGCATTTTTTAGGTCGTAGCTCTGAACCATTAGATCCTAACATTTGGTTTCATTTATTTCTGGATCCTAAACATTTTTGATTGAACTCGCTATAATATCAGAAAAAAAAAGAATCCAAGATCGTTTTCTGTATATGACTTGATTGAACTCAATATAATATAAAAAAAAAAAAAGAATCCAGGATCGTTTTCTGTATATGACCTAACCGAATTTTTAAGCATTTCAATGTCGTGTTTAGCATCTTTGTCTCCAAAATGCATAAAGAGCATATTTCTGCAGTGAATTTCAATTATCGTTTATCCGAGGACTGTGGCACTTTGTCTAAGATTTCTTTGGATTATTTCACAGTTATTTTGATGCATAACTCTACTGCCTAACTTTTTTTTGTATCTGCAAATTCTGAGGTGTCGGGTAAGGGTCCCATTTGTGGGATATATACCATGATTACAAACCGAATGTGGCCGAAGGGTGGGTGACGTCACGATGGTTAATCTGTATATGGATAGGGTGATATAAGGGAGGTAATAGCGGGGCTTCCGGAAATAGGGGCGAGTGTAGTTACTGTATACTGGGGATGGCGTGAGTGAAGTGGGTGATGGATGGTCTGCACATGACGCCGCTCCAGTGTGCGCAGGCTCCAGCGAGAGACGCCACAGACAGAGGCTGGTGTGTATGTGTGGGCTTGTGGGAGAGTGTGTGTGTGTGTGTGTGAAAGGTGGAAGGTGAGTGTGGCTACGTACAAGAGTGAGATTGTTATAAGGTTGAGCAAGAGAGAGAGAGAGAGAGAGAGAGAGAGAGAGAGAGAGAGAGAGAGAGAGAGAGAGAGAGAGAGAGAGAGAGAGATTTGTTTGAAGTTTGAGTCTCAGTGGACTAAACGTGGAGGGAGGTGGGGCATTTTGTATACTTGAGAGTGAATGGAACATGGAAGATCTGGATTGGATGGTTGGTTTGTTTATCAGAGTTCATCATGCCTGTCGACTGCCGGGGTCGTGCAAGCCACCAGCGTCAGTTCTTGAGCACAGCTCGAAATAACACCAACCCCGCCCTCAGGCGCTGTAGATCATTCCAGGACATTCCATGCCCTCACTGCATGTATGGTCCCCTCAGGATCTAGTGTATGTATCGTCAGATCCTGAAGGATAGGAGATCCACAACAGTTTTTATTAAAAGGACCGTAAGCTGAAAACTTTTGGGAGTGTAGTGATGCAGCCCCCCCGGCCGTAATTTCGAAAACCCCCTCACAAAAATGTCAACTAAAACATCCCACACACACACACACACACACACACACACACACACACACACACACACACACACACACAAAAGTCTAGCTGTCAATTAAAAAACAACCACACAACTACCTACTTTTCCAGTCAGACAATTTGCTATCATCAGTGAGTATTGATATAGAGGTGGCCAAAGTCTTCCTTCATCAGTTCTACCTCAGCCACGTCTTCAAGACGTAGTAGAAGTTCTGGTTAGCCAGAGCTGGTACATACGTGGGCCGTAGTCTTTGGAGCTTCGGCTTTAGCATGTTTCTGTCTTTCCAAATTGACTTATTCACTTTACAATTACTCAAGCTTTACTGTAATTACTCAAGCTTTACTGTAATTACTCAAGCTTTACTGTAATTACTCAAGCTTTACTGTAATCACTTAAGCTTTACTGTAATCTCTTAACAACCCATTAGTGCTTTGTATCTGAGGGTTTGCTGTGATTACTATTCGTCAATACAGACTCCTTGACACTGATTAATGAAATAGTTCAACACACAACCTACACACAGTCATAAACACACAACCTACACAGTCATAAACACACAAACTACACACAGTTATAAAAACAACCTACACTCAGTCATAAACACACAACCTACACACAGTCACAAACACAACCTACACACAGTCACAAACACAACCTACACACAGTCATAAACACAACCTACACACAGTCATAAAAGCAACCTACACTCATTCATAAACACACAACCTACACTCAGTAATAAAGGAACCTACACAGTCATAAAAGCAACCTACACTCATTCATAAACACACAACCTACATACAGTTTGCCCCAGTCTCTACCTGGGTGATTTTCATCGGCATTGTCTTCAGTAATCCCTTTGATACAATATTACTTGTTCATTATAATTCTTATTTTTTTTTCCGGATAACCTAGAATGCTTGTATATTATAATGTAAAACCCAGATAAATATCTTAAATGCCTTATTTCATGCCAGCTAGTTATTACTGTATTTAACCCACCAGTCTGCTCGTAACTGTAACCTTGTATTCTCCATTACAGCCCCTCTGTACCTGAGTCGTTTAAGTCGCATTTATACTTTCTTAGTTTGATGAGCATCCCACATAACACACCTTTAGTCACGCTTGGTCATTAGAAGTACGTAGAGGTAATAGCTATATTTTCCGTGCCTCACTTGCTTTTGTAGCCACACAATGTCTTATGAAATCATGTCTTGTAATATATATATATATATATATATGCTACGAGAATGTAGTGGACTCCATTCCTATAGTCTTAGCCATTACTTAAGAGGATTACTTAAGGTATCCACCTCACCCGAACCCATATGAAATGTCAGGTGACGTTGGCAACTCTCCTCTACAGTTGCCAGATATCTTGGAGGGAATGATGGTTTCAGAGCAGTTCACATGATGCTAGGAACATAGTGAGTGTGTGAGAGGAGAGGATGGCTTCCACATACAACTGATCCAGTACGTCTCGCTCTACGGTCAGTTCTCAACAACTCACCACAAAAGTAAAGAGGGCTTTCAAGATCAGGGAAAAAGATTTTGCGATTATATTTCGTGCTAATGATATCAAGTTTAAATCAACGAAACTTAACGTAAGTATGTTTAGCTAAGGAGACATTTGGTTTAAGCAGGTTGAACGAACTTATCTTATTTCGCTTTTCTTAATGGGTAGATAGAGAACAGCTGCAACAGTGAGCAAAAAAAAAAACTGATTAAAAGTTTTCTTTATTGTGGAAAACATTTCATGAATGGCTGCGCAGCACCGTAGACTCAACCAACATGGGGCGTACAACGGCTCATAGTTTTTTTACTGACTTTTATCACAACGAAATCGATACGATTTTGTCCCACGTGGACTTCCCTGACATGTGGGTGACACCTGGGTGAATTTTCCGGAGTTTCTTTTTGTGAGGAGTGATAGTGTGAGGCGATACTTGGGTAAAGATTCAGTATGATTCAAGGAATACCCGACGTGCGTACGTACGTACGTGCACCTCTGCGCACCAGAGGAACACGGCGGAGGAATACCAGGGCAACAGATACAGTTACGTGTACGCAAAACAACTAAATTTTTCTTGTGAGTCTTATTTTACGCTGGTTTTTGATATATATATATATATATATATATATATATATATATATATATATATATATATATATATATATATATATATATATATATATATTACTGGAAATGAATTACCTCTATTTCTTTCCTCACGAATATCTTCATTTCTTGATAACTGAAAGAACTTTTCTGTAGTAACTTTGATAAAGACAGTCGAGTAATCTTTTACGCACGGAGAGAGAGAGAGAGAGAGAGAGAGAGAGAGAGAGAGAGAGAGAGAGAGAGAGAGAGAGAGAGAGAGAGAGAGGTGAAGAAGAGAGGAATGCATATTGCCAGGAGCTGAGTGAATGCCTTGGCAAGATTGTGGTGCGCGTTCATAATGCTGGGGTATAGGGGAATCTGAATGCACGGGTGAGGGATATGAAACTCGCTTATATAAAGGGGTTTGGGGGAAATCAGTCCCTTGGCGTAGACTGATGTGATTGAAAAGGGAAAGGCGATCGTGAAGTAGTTTTAGAATCGAAGTGCTTATTGTTCCGGAAAGTGCAATCCTGACCCTCTTCCATAAGCGATAGATTTACGTTAGGATAGGTGTGCGTATGATGTGTGTAACACGTTGTGAGATGGGATACAGATGTATGAGAAAAGTAATGAGTGGTTGAAAGAGGAAAGTTAAACTGCCAGTGAAATAGGAAAGGGAGGTGTATGGCCCATGACTACAAGGAAGAGTGCAGGTGACTGGGAGGAGTACGAGAGAAAGTAGCAGGGGATAAGAAATGACAAAAGAGTTGAAGAAGGAGAAAATGAGGGCCACTGAATGAGAGAGAGAGAGAGAGAGAGAGAGAGAGAGAGAGAGAGAGAGAGAGAGAGAGAGAGAGAGAGAGAGAGAGAGAGAGAGACAGAGAGAGAGAGAGAGAGAGAGAGAGAGAGAGAGAGAGAGAGAGAGAGAGAGAGAGAGAGAGAGAGTCGATTATTGTCTCATAAGATAGGAGGAAATATTTGCAAAGATGTGAAAAGTTTGAGGAGAACAATAAAACAAATGGGTGACCGAGGAGAGCAGATAGGAGTAGTGATAAGCTGCCAGTATGATAAGAGGAGGAGATGGAGTGAATAGTTTGAAGAACTTCTGAATGTGTTAGACAATTGGGAGATGAATGTGGTGTGTCAGTGATAAGTTAGATAGGGGGATGAGGATGTCGTGGTAGAAAGAGAAGAGTTAATGAAAGCCTCGCACAAGATGAAATGTGGTAAAACACTTTGAAAAAGATGAGAGATGCAATTCAGCGTGTCAAGGAAGGGGAGTGACGGTGATGTCGATTGGTTAGTCAAGCTGTTATGTGGCATAGGTATGGCCTGAGGTAAAGTGTCAGGATTCTGGTGAGGTGCATATACAAAGAGGAGAGGAACTGTACAGTAGAGGGTGTGTGTGGACTGGGTATTTCTGTTGAGGAATGTGTGTGAGAAATAAGTCAAGGAGAAGAGTGACTCATGATTGGGTTGACATACAGTTGCTTATATTCTGTCTTATTGTTTGTCTTCTTGCCATGTTCAGAGGGATTATCAATGAAGACACAGTCATACTTCATTTGAACGTGTCTTATACATGAATACATCTTATTTCATCTTCCATGAATACAGTTCCATGAATGTGAAGGGTTCAAAACAAAATGGTTTGTTTTTGGTTGGTTGAATAATAATAGATTTATGAACACAGATTTGTAGCTTTCGATACATGGCAGATGCAAAGCAGCTTTCATGTCTATATATAACCTAACCAGAGAACGGGACATTTATCCTCAGTTTCAATTGTGAATTATTCGAGGGTACTAGATTATTCAACATGGGAGAAAGCATATATAAAGTTTTTATCATATATATATATATATATATATATATATATATATATATATATATATATATATATATATATATATATATATATATATATATATATATATATTATAAAACTAGTACCAGATTTGAACAAGAAGAAGGATCATTTAGTATCCTCTACAAACAATTCATCCACTCCACCCGAAACTACGCCTCACTTACCTGATCATCCACTCTGCCATAACCAAACCTAACAAAGCTGCAAACCACACACACACACACAAAAAACACAGCACCCAGAGCTACTCGCTGGCTGCCTCACAATTATAAACACTCAAAACCTACACGAGACAAATATCATCTCAGTGGAATTCCACCTCAATATGCTCGGTGCTCAATTCTTTGCAACAGCACTAAACACCCCTCCCATCCAAACCCCTTCCATAACCAGACTTCAGTCACCCAAAATGAGAATAAAAAGCATACCCAACCCTCACACTTTACCGATCTAGACTCACAGATCCCAACATGCCCAGGAAACAGAACGCTGACCAGGCATATACACACCGAAATGACCAAATATTTCTCATTGACAACGTTCTCGTTCACATCCGCAAGAAAAATCCTCATATCACGTTTTACAAATAGGGTAATGGTACCTTGTGGCGTATAGAATTCCTACCTACTATCTTCCTCTTCATTGAATGGAGCGTAACAAACTACTATGGTAACACAGCTTCTCAGTTATTTGAAATTGGCCAAATCTTATCTTTTGCTAACAGGTCTCCATTTACACAAAGCGCTAGCGGTATTTTCTCTCAAGAAACAGTATGGATTGAGTTCAGGAACGTTCTTTAGTTTATCTTCATAACCACAGCTTTCAGTTAGACTTCCATTAGTTGTAGTAAATGTAAGTAATATTTACCGATTGTATTTTCAATAGTCTCAAGTTCTTCATCTTGAGGTATAGTTCAGACATTCCTTATTCTTTGATTAAGCTTATCATGTCCAATGAAGACGTTAGACAGAAAATAAACTACATCGCGGTAAGTGAAGGAAGGAGATGATAGCAATGAGTCGAGAAGGATGAAGGATCTTGATTCCAGTGTAGCTAAGAGAGAGGTTTGGGAGAAGAGTCACCGTTACTTGAGGACAGCCCTCCATGCTGGGGTGAGTGAGGTCCCTGTCGAAACTGTAAGAGCTTCGGTGTCTGTGCAACACCACCAACTACTGTGAGGTAGATTTTGTGATGTTCATTACGTGAGGTTTACAGGGAAGAACGTAGGTGGTAGTTATATCATGTGTGTTCATGTTATCATCGGGTTGTACTGAGATGCTTTGAATCTGGACAGTAGGACGCAAGTGTGATTTAGCAAAATATGTAGGTAGAAAATGTGTTTCGGTGCTGTTAGAAATTCAGCGAGGGTGCTGCTGCTTCCTGGTTCTTCGATGTCTTGCACTCGCGCACTTCCCTGAAGCCTGGAGCAACACCCTCATTCTCGGACATCCTTCTTAAAAGAGTATACGTCACAGTGGACACCCATGGCTAACCTCACACCAGCCGACTGCTCCTCTTCAAGGCATACGATGCTACGCAGCTTGCCACTTCCATCAGGCCTGAGGGGCATGGAGGATCTCTTTCTTCAGGACAACTGGTAGAGGCAAGACGTCCTCATGTGATATCATCTACTTCACTGTGCCTGGCGAACCACATCCACCAGAACAACTGTAACTCAAAGCATTTGGACCATATTGAATAGCCACTTCCCTGCCGTCGAGACACTGGTATTCGGCGTAGATATGAGCAGTAAGGCGAAAGGCTCTACCAGTGCCTGGAGGGATAAGACCAGAGCCAAATACAAGGTCTTCTCCTGTATGGCGGTGGTCCTCACATCTTAACACGTGTGTCTTCCAGATGCAAGTCGTAGGTTAGTCCACAAAGGTCAAGCTTTCCATGATGATTCCATCCCATTTGCGTCGCTTAATGGTCGACGGAGCGGTGTGTCTGGGTAATTCTTCCACAAAGTGATCCCAGACTGTGGCTGCAGAGATGAAAATCAGGAGTGTATTAACCTGCAGAGCTCCGCACTTTTCCAGGCAGCATATCAGACTCCAGTTCGTTCAAGACCAGAAAGTTAGTAATCTGGGAAGCAGTATGGATTCCCATTTCCACCTAGTCTAAAAATGAGGGTTTTGCCTGGGAGCACGGGGAGTCATCCAAGTTTAAAATCTCAAAATGTAGACCTCAGTGAGTGTTTTGTTATTCTATCACAGGTTTTACGGGTGAAAGATAGTGACGGCATAACTATGTAGGTTAGTTCCAGCATCGGTAAACATCTGATAACAAGGATAGAGAGTGTCTTGGGTGTCTACGGTATAGATACTATCCTCATTCTTTTCGAGTCTTTCATGCATTTACTTTCTATCTCAAATAACATCGATGACCCCAGGAAGCCGTGGACGCACCGAGCAGAATGTTGCTTCCGGGTTAATAGCTGAAGAAGATTCTCCTGGCAATATTGCAGATAAGCTGTCAGCTGTAGTCTGTGGGGTCGAGGTGATAATCTCGCATTTTCGATCTTTTATTTTCCTCAGGGAGAGACTCCGCGAGTCTCCAAGCTCTCTCAAAAGAGCGAGATCAACAGACAGGGGTCTCCACAGCACCTGCTAAGGTGCCGTCGTCCAAGAACCCAGTGTATAGCTTCCTAAACAGACCGTCTATGATTGCTGTGCTGGCTCAGCAGACTCGAAAGATTAACACGGGTGTTGCCTTACCAAACCCCTTCACATCTGCCTCGATCTCGTGTTCATATGAACAGTGGGAGTAACGGAAGGAAAGAACAGTTAAAGTTCCTCTAATGAGATCCTCTCAGGTTAAGAACGTTATACAAACCTCATTTCCTCACGGTTTCATCGCGAGCGAGGTTTACAGATACGCAGGCCGGCGCATCGTGTGTTACCGCCTCACACAAGTTCAGTGGGATGCCAAGTTCACTTTGATCTCAGAGCGAGGTAGGTTCCTCGACGGCCTCCTTCACTTCCAGGTGGGGAAGGATGTTGCCGACAGCCTTGGGTCTAATGAAGGAAGCAGCGAAAAGAAGGAAAGAGTTTCTTACGCGCGGTGGAATATTCTTGCCGAGATATTGGTGTATTGAGCATAATGGACTGTTATCTGTGAAGATAAGATCTGGTAATGGCGGTGTATCAGCCCTGCTGATTCCTGCCCTCGTAGTGACATGCTGGTAAGGGATATATATTTCTAAGAATCTGTCTCTCCATCGTTCTCCGTCTCCGTGAGAGTTAAGATTTTCCAAGTCTTTCTGTTCATTATTGAAATCATCGAATCAGAAAGTTTCCGTCTTTGAGAAGTATGTACTTCACTGCTTCTTTATATCCGAAATGTGTAGATTGAGCCCCAAGTTTCAGAGGAACATAAAAAGAAAATAGAATATTACTATATCTGGAAATCCATTTCATTCTTTCTGTCGAACTTTAAAACGTCTTAGGGCATGAAAGACGTGTATTCACAGGATATTGATTATACAAACATTCCCTTTAGGGTTATATGTAGTTAAAATGAGTTCAGGTTATCGAAAAAACTGGCACAGATTAATGAATTTCGCTATTTCAGATGGAAATAGTTTATCATCATAAGATTCTCTTTGTGAGTGAACCATGTTTCACATATCAATTTCCTTATGAATTGCTGTTGGTCAAATTACACAGAATTCACCACGAGAAGGTTGCTGCTGTTGCACTCCAAGTTCCACCCATGGAATGTTTACTTAGCTTAGGTGATACTCTTGTTTGAAGCTGAAGCTTCGCATCGGGATACGAGACTAGATTCGAAACCTAACGAAGCTGTTTCGGGACCCGCTTTAGGGGAAAGACCTTGTGATGTTTCGGGTCGAGACTTAATGAAATCGTCTCGGTCCCCAGTGAAGAAAACAGCTCGTGATGCTTCGGGTCGAGACGTACCGAAGCTGTCTTGTTCCCCGCTGTAAAACACGCTTTATAATGTTGTCATTACGAGGTGTTGCTGTTCAGTTCGTGTGCTCGTGTGTGAACATGTGGGAAATTGGGGGTAAAAAGTCACAACTATGAGGTGATATTCTATGGGCTGCTTAGTCGTTGCCTGTGAGAAGGTCATCTTTAGTCGAGGCTCCAGTCAGCCTATTTGCGTTCCGGTCAGTCGTCTGGAAGTGGCCCGTCACGCTGGGAATTGATCCTTGGCAGCGATCAGCTGTTGTGCGAAGCAAACGCTTCTGATAATGGCGCTACAACGTAAGTTTGGGAGTTTCTCTTGCGAGTTTTTCTCTCTTGATATTACATAACAGTTCATGGTCAGTTTTTCCCTGGAAATTGATGAATCTAAGGAAAAATACTATTATATATATATATATATATATATATATATATATATATATATATATATATATATATATATATATATATGTATATATATATATATATATATTGATAACCACGAAGAAAATGAAACCCGATAAGTGTCCAGGTGCACTTTTGTGCAATGATCACATTGTCAGGGGAGATACAAGAATGAGATGGAAGACGTAAAACAGTCAGTTTATGTACAAGGAAGAGACGTAGCTAAGACTTGTTTACCAAATGGCGCCCTAGCTACGTCTCTGCGTTGTATATCAACTGACTTATATTTCTTTTTTTGTATTTCTCCTGATGATGTGATTATTACACGAAAGTGCACTTGAGAACTTATCGTGTTTCATTTCCCCGTGGACTCATAGGAATATACTTGATCACGCGCAAAATTTTGATCCTTTCCAATATATATATATATATATAACTCCTCAAACTTTTTGCTATAATCATTACGAGAGATTCTAATTCCACATCAGTCGTGTGGAAGGTGAGCGCTAATATGAGGATGACCCGATCGAGATCTCGCAAGAACAATAGCAGAATAATGACACTTTTTATTTTCGCGGGATTCGTCGTATTATAATCCTCAGATTACTTCTGTAATATAGATAATAAGCATTATCATTTCCTCCCCCTTAATCATGAGCCAGAGTAAAACATCTACGTCTTGTGATGATGAATGTGTAAATATATATACGAACAAAAGAGAGAGAGAGAGAGAGAGAGAGAGAGAGAGAGAGAGAGAGAGAGAGAGAGAGAGAGGTCAGAATCAGCGATAGTATTATATTACTGTTCTCCGAACGCCTTTTTTTTAACACTCCACACAATCTTCATCCATGGCGATTCGAACCCGTCCTCTGCTTCTGCATCAGTGATCCATTCATTCGGTCATTTCGACTGTGGCCCGGAGTCCACCCCCCCCCTCTCTCTCTCTCTCTCTCTCTCTCTCTCTCTCTCTCTCTCTCTCTCTCTCTTTTACACCGAGTCTTCGCTACGGCACAAACTCACCATCCTCCACCACCTCCGTCAGATATTAAGTCGCGCGTTTTTTCACCGGAACCAAATCGTGAACGTTTACGTATGTGTGTGTGTGTGAACTGCACTCACAGGGGCTTGTTAACAAACTGTGGCAGCTCGAGTATTGAGGATCCATATGTCTTTGTCATTAGCAGATCTGGAATATACCTGATTTAGCCGTGTTTGATCATGACGATGATGTTTATACTAATCCTCCATATGCCAAGCGTAATTATGACGAAGGTTAAATATCTGTACCATAAATGAAGCGGTAAATAACATGTTGTAAATGGCAAAACCCACAATCTCCACACAGACCCGAGTCAGGAAAATAGATACCCTTAGTTATCTAACACAATTTGTTGCAGACAGAAACTTTTTTCCCTTCTAGGTATACTGATATGAGTTCCTTCTCCTCCTCCCTCCTCTTCAGGCGCTCCGGACGTCGATCTCAGCCAGCTGAGCGAAGAGGAGCGAGCCATCATCGAAAGCGTCATGGAAAAGGCCAAGGAAATGGAGAGCCATGACACGCCAACAAGACGAAGGTAAGGAAAGCCTAGTGGCGTAGTGTGTTTGGGTACGCCATTCCAGGGGGTTTAGACGATAGGGCATTATGATTATGATTATTGTTATTATTATTATTATTATTATTATTATTATTATTATTATTATTAGGAATAATATCATCCCTCAAGCTCTATTTCAACTTGCCAAGTGTATTAGTCGTTCCCAACAAGACCATTACAGATTTCCATGGCAGAAATTGGAGAAAGATAAGCCTCTCCCTCAAGGGGAACTCTTTTGTCTAAGCCTCTAGTGTCCAGGGATTTCTTACAGATTATTACGTACATTCCAGGCAGGCCGCGTGCAAGATGGGAGTCTTATATTGCCATACATCTGAGGAACAGACAATTAATTGTTGATACAGATACTGACACTTAACTTAGGGACAGTCATGTAGTTTGAACAAAAGACGGACCCAAACACATATGTTCTTTAGGCTCCTTTTGTCACTCTGGTCACTTCGACCATGATACACACAAAACACCTTCAAGATGTCTTGAAGGGAAGGAAGATTTATGCGACTCATAAACGGTTCTAAAAACTCCCATTGCCATCCTTTGCGTCTTAGGTGTTTAAGTGCTCCTATTCCGGGGAACACCATCGGCGTGGACGTACCTACAACAGTAACTTTCCTCTTTCCTCCTGGGCTGCTAACATTACAACCTGACTCACGTCTCACACGTCGCCCCTTCCACGAGGAGCAGAAAAAACAGTCTTTGTGACCTCATAAAGCCTTCATACACTCACCTTTTTAACTTCAGTCACTCACACACTCACAAACACTCTACTGCCGGTACAAAAGCCCTCAGCGCTTTTGGTAAGGTCTTTCCATGATCATCATAAAAATGTTAGAACTCTCCCAAGGGTTTACGTCTTAATGTTAGAATATGCTTTATCTATATCA
>NC_092225.1:69857607-69892607 GCF_036320965.1 Panulirus ornatus | reverse complement strand
AGCAGATGAGGAAGCAATGGTGGATGTTACGTGTGGAGAAAGTTGCACTGCTGGATAGAACCGAGAAGGAGGAAGCACTGAGGGAAGTGTGGATGGCGCGTGGTAGGAAGTAACTGGAAATAGAACACTGCAGGTGGGGGCCGTATGAAAAATGAAGAAGGGAAGAGAAGACACAGAACGCGGATGCAAAGGAGGAAGCGCTGCGAGGACAGTGTATATGTGAAGGAGGAAGTGCCAGAGGAGGGAAGATGGAAGGAGGGAGATCACTGTAGGATGACAAAATAGGGGAAAATAAGCATTGCAGGAAGGGCCTTGTGAGTCGTGGCTATGATGGGATGGCTTACAGGAAGAGAGCATTATTGGCACACTCATAGGAGGAGGGTGTGTTGCAGGGTCGAATACGGGTCGGAGGATGGAACTCGGGAGGCAGAGACACTGGAGGATAGAAGAAGGTAGCTAGGAGCACTGGAGGATGGAACAAGGAAGCTAGGAACACTGGAGGATGAAACAAGGTAGCTAGGAACA
This sequence comes from Panulirus ornatus, assembly GCF_036320965.1. Taxonomy (NCBI): domain Eukaryota; kingdom Metazoa; phylum Arthropoda; class Malacostraca; order Decapoda; family Palinuridae; genus Panulirus; species Panulirus ornatus. Next base: position 69,892,082 of record NC_092225.1, on the reverse strand, counting down.
CTGGAGGATGGTAAATAAATGGAAGGAAATATGGATGACAACGGATGAGAGAGAACATTGAAAGATGGGACATAAGAAGCAGAAAGTGAGGATAGAAGGCAGGAGGGAGCACTGGAGGATCAAGCATAACCAAAAGATGTATCAAGAGTCTGGAGGCTGGAGGGTGTACCACAGTGGCGAGGCTTCCTCCAAGACGACTCTGTCCTCTGTTTTTGACATTGACGCCTCTCCTCTAAGATGGAATATGGCAAAGAAGAATTATATATATATATATATATATATATATATATATATATATATATATATATATGTATATATATATATATATATATATATATATATATATATATATATATATATATATATATATATATATATATATATATAATGCATTTTTGCCATTTTTTTGCGTGAGCGAGGTAGCGTCAAGAACCCATGACTGAGCCTCAGAATGAACAATCCACACTTGGCCACCTTCTCTGTTGCTTCTTTTGGAAAGTAAAACAGTATGGGAGGATTTCCAGCCCCCTCGTTCCCACCCGTCTTAGTCGCCTTTTACGACACGCAGGGAATACGTGGGCAGTATTCTTTCTCCCCTATTCCCAGGGATATTTACATATTTATATTTATTTATCATACTTTGTCGCTGTTTTTAGCGTTAGCGAGGTAGCGCAAGGAAACAGACGAAAGAATGGCCCAACCCACCCAAATACAAATGTATATACGTAAACGCCCACACACACACACACATACACACACACACACACACACACACATATATATATATATGTATATATATATATATATATATATATATATATATATATATATATATATATATATATATATATATATATATATATATATATATATATTGTGAAAGTCAGAAGTATTTCATTGGCTGGAAAGGCATCCATGACAGAGAAACAAAGACTTACATTGTTAATGACACGGAAAGTTGCGACGGTGGTCGGTCTGGCCAGAAGCCAACCCGGGCCACAGACACATCAATGGCAGGAGGGAGGTGGTGCCGTCTGCTTTTGTGAGGCTAGTGTGGGTGTACGTATTTCTTTTTCTCTCTGCTTCTGTTTCTTCTGCTTGTACTTCGATCACAAGATTGGAGAGAGAGAGAAGAAAAAAAATGAAGGTATTTCCTTTCTGTTTTAATTTTTCTTAAGCTAATATTCGCCTACGAAGGACTTGGTAATAGTTTTAAGAGTGTTAAAAGTATTTTGTTCACTGGGCGTCCACCAGTTGACAAGTGGGGAAGGAACGACAGTTTGAGGAGGAGAAGAAAACGAGCCATCGTTTGTTGGTCGGCTTTCCAAAGTCTTCTTGTTATGGGTATACACCAAAGGGTGACTAGTATGTGAACGAGAACCTATGGTGATAATGTACATATGCCTGTGTGTGTGTGTGTGGGTGTGTCAAGCATTGTTGAGCGATCAGTTCGTCTGTTCCAAAGCGTCCATGTATGTTTGTTCTTAATTGGTTTGATGTTTCCTTTTTTATATGGTGTATACATGCAAGTGTCTGTGTTTGGATGTTTGCTTATGCTTATGCTCGCCCATGAGTGTATGTCTTTGAGTGTTTGTTGGTGGAGATATATGCATGAATGCGCGTGTCTGTATGAGTATATGAAATTATAAATATATGTGAGAATGTTCGTCTCTATATGAGTGTAAGATAAGTATGTGTACAACTTTGCATGAAACAGCGCAGGAAATAATGAGCATTTAATTCTCAGCGCTTCGAGAGCCGTCTTCCTTAAGAGAATTTGACACACTAAGTGCCAGACTTGGGGTCATGTGCAATGCTGTTGGATCAGCTTCCCGGTCGCTGTGGCGTGGCGTTCCCTGATTGGTCAGTTCCTATCGCCCGTCCGTTCGTAATAGACATAGCTCCGCCCAGTAGTCCGGCAGCCGCTATAGCCTTCCTGTCATTCCCACTTACTGTGTTGATGTTGTCTTCTAATAAAACGTAAGCTACATTCGTCGCTTTCCTCATTTGTTTCTCCAAGGCTTAGCGGAGGATGAGATCCTCTTCCCATCTGGGAAAATGTCCTGCTTTTTTCTACTCCTACCACTACTGCATTGGTGATTTCGTGGTTTCTTACCTTATTTCTACGTTCTCATGCTTCCACGCCTCTAATTGTCTCCCCCACGTATGTCCTCTTCTGTCCTTCGCATGAAATTCAGTATACCACACCTCACTCCTGTGTACAGAATTCCGTGCGGAGGACATATGTGGGACACACTAGAAGAGGAGTGGAAACTAGGAAATGAGAACACCTCCGAATAACATGGGAAACTACGTAACTATAGCGTTACGTTCGGAACCAGCAGGACGTTTCTCCAGGTGGGAGGAGGAACACATCATCAGCGAAGGCTCAAACAGACAAAAGGAGGAAAGCGGTGGAAACAACATAAGTTCTTCTAGAGGACAATATCAACATAGGAGGGAGTTACAGGTGGGTCACAGTGGATGTCAGACGGGTGGGCGGTGCTTGGTCGATGACGAGCGGCCAGGCGAGAGAAACTGACCAACCAGGGAACGCCACTCCACAGCGACCGGGCAACTGATCCAACAACAATATATATATATATATATATATATATATATATATATATATATATATATATATATATATATATATATATATATATATATATAACCACACAGTGTGTCTGAGACACTACTGTGTCATACTCTCCTGAGGAGGACAAGTGTTGAAGTGTTGAAGATTAGATTCCGATTTGCCTCTTGCGGGGCTTCCGTCTTCTCTGTACCATCATCAATGCTCCCGCCTATGTGCCATTTTCTATGTCTTATCTTCCCATGTTCAGTTCAGTTGTACTCTAACCTGCTAAATGCTCTGTTCGGAAGCGCTTCCTACCATTTTTCCCCTTATTTATTCTGCCATTTATGTTCCATACCTCAAAGCATCTTCCTTCCATTTTCCACCTCCTCCTCACCTGTTCCATCCTACGATATATATACTCTAGGTCCCCAGTAGACCAGGTGCGCTTTCATTGGCTGAACTCTACTGTGCCATGACGGCAAGAGAGAGAGAGAGAGAGAGAGAGAGAGAGAGAGAGAGAGAGAGAGAGAGAGAGAGAGAGAGAGAGAGAGAGAGAGAGCATCACCGTGGATGAGAATGTCATGACACTATCTTTGAAGAGTCTAACTTTGATTGCCTCCATGTCACTTACCAACATACACACATCGTGGCTGCTGACTGTCATGCTCTTGCAGGCATCGACCGTTGTCTCTGCTTGGTACCGAGAGAGAGAGAGAGAGAGAGAGAGAGAGAGAGAGAGAGAGAGAGAGAGAGAGAGAGAGAGAGAGAGAGAGAGAGTGGTTCTATCGTGTGCTTTTCCTCTTCTCTATGATACAGGTGTCACTGGGCCCCGCCTACTTGTGGCAACACTGCAAGTGAAATGGAACCTTCAAAACGAAAAAGGAATACATTAATCGTCGAGGAACTTTTCACTCCAAAGGAGTCCATCATTATCCTTGCTCCAATCTGGAGCACAGACTAGAAGCAGGAGCCCCCCCAAAAATTACTATTCCTCACCAGTGTAGCAGTTTTTTTCCCATGATTTTCACTCCTCCTCCAGAACATGACAGCCATGGTAAGCACTGAGACCGAAGACGACAACTTTATTAGTGTAATTAGAGTGATCGCCAGCGAGGTTGACATTCCTCCACCTGCAGATCTCACCACGGCTCCAACTTTTCGAGAGAGGCGTCCACTGCGTGCACCGAGTGACGACCTACTGCAATGACGTCTTCTAATCACAAACTCATAACTCGAAGTGATCCAGAGGTTTATAAGGCAGACTCATCATCCCCTTATATGGGTCCATGGGAAGCTTCAGCAGACGTAAGACCCAACACATTAAGAAAATGGGACCACTCTGGGTCCGCTCCCCAAAAACTTTCCGACCGAGTTTTGCTAAATTTGTCGACGTTTTGTCTCGCCAGTTAACATTCCGCCGCCACCCATCAGATCCCTGCTCTGTGGTGCTTCGCTCTCTGTATTAAAGAAGAAGGACGGTCGCATCAGACCCCCATTCGCCGTCTAGTAGCCAGAGCAGCTGTCTGAAACATTGCGGTGAAGCAGCCGCGTTGCTGGGGTTAGACCATCTCAGTTTTGGCATCCCACTCAGCTGTGAAGCTACACACACACACTCATATTGCCTGAATCTACTTTACTGCCTCGGTAAAGCACTGTCCGCTGAATTTCAAGAACGCTTGTGAAAAGAGACGCTGCCGTGAAAGGAATGTATTGGTACACGTCTTCTTTCCTTCCTTCATTTCGATCATATGTGCTACGGCGCCTCATGAACTCTGCTTTTGTGATGAGTCTTAGATCGAGTCAATGAAGGGTTTCAGGAAGGTGACCTCGTCCCTCTCCCTTTCTCTCTCTTCCCTCTCCCTTTTCTGCCAAGCTTTCCAAGTCGCTCTCAGGCGACTCATATAGTGTGCTGAACATTTGCTTTGGCAGACACTGCAGAGGCCCTGTCTGCTGACCTCATTCTTGTGCAGCAGCGGCAGCGGCAGCCTGGCGGATGGCGGGGTCTCTCTCTTAACTCCTCCAGATGCGGGATCATCGTGTCCTCCACCCCAGAGGACGCCGACAGCTCTTCCACAATATTACAAGGAGTTTCATCTCTATGTCCCGAAGAAAACATCTCCTCTGGTTGCCCTTGGTTCCCTGGGGCATAAATGTCATTTTGGAAGGAAAGGTAGAGATCTTGATAAGGCTAGAAGACAGACTCAGAACTACGACATCCTCACCTTCCTTGCCGGGAGTTTAGCCGCAGTGAGAATCCCACATACTTCCTGAGGGAGTCGCCAAGAAGGCCTTGAACCTCCTTTTGAGACTAGATGGCTCTGGGGATTCGCAAACTGCCTACCGACACCACCATTCTGACTTTTCTGTCTTCCCCCTGCAGCAGCCTCCAGCGAACTGATGTGTGAAACGCTGCCAGAAACCCTACGGAACTCAACAGGGTCTAAGCATATCTCTGCAGATATTTCATCATGCCTCACCCATCCATTGACACACAAGCAAAGCAACTGGGATAACGCCATTGTGGAAGGGAATGCCTCATCTGTGCTGGACAAGCCTCGACCGTGTTAGAGCAAACTGTGCCCAAGCTGGGCCAGACTCCAGCACGCGTGATGGAGGCCTATCTACAAACTGGAAAGTCTTGTGCTTAGGTCTGTTACTCGATGTCTCAACTCTTCCCTCGCCGCTTGATCCACATACTAATGGTGCTGTTGTAGCCCTTCTCCCTGCCACACCCATCACCTCTAGACAAGAGTGTATGTGTGGTAATGAAAGGGTTTTACCACTGCGTTCATCAGTCTTTAAAGTTTAAGAGTTTTATATGGTGATAAGCAAGGTAGAGGGATCTCAATAACACCATTTTTAAGTAGCCTTGCTTCTGCCAGTGGCCTGCCAAAAAGAGAACTTCACCTAATGGAAGTGTCATTGACCCCATGAGGTAACACCAAACGTATATTAGAGTGTCACAGAGTTACACATAGGCTTCCATCTTGGATATAAGTTCAGAAAATCGAGGTGACGTTGTAGACTACACGGAACAGCTAAACAGTCAAATTACTTTGTAAGACAAGGGATGAATACTCTTCGGTTTCTCTAATGATCTCGGTACTGGCTTATCCAGTTATCCAAGAACGAGAGAGAGGAACCATCTTTCTACGTCAGCGCCTCAGCATAGCTGTCCAGCAGTGGGATAAAAGTTATATTAGTCCACTTCCTCTTTCCGAAAAATGGAGCCACGTTACGGAAGTGACATAAACCTATTTTTTTTAAAGATTTTTTGGTAATCTGTATATCTTAATGAGGCAATAAAGATAAAAGTAAAGGAGGTGGATGGTAAAGGAGGGAAACATTTCAGTCAGTCACTGAAAAAAAGAATTTCGTGACTAATTTCTTTTCTTAACCCGACGGCTATTAGAATTAACCCAGAAGAGGAACCTCATATATACGTGTTATACCGCCTGCGTGAGGTTATACCGCTCGTGAAAAGTCACCTCTGTCGGGGCTGTACCACCTGGAGTACAGACACTCTCTTCGAAGAACGTCTCACTCCAGAGGAGTCTACATATCCCTGCTGCTTTGCGCAGCGCAGCCGTGGGCTAGAGAAGCATTTAGAAAGAGGTCCTGGGTTACTAACACCAGAAGTCCTTCATAGAAAATTTCTGTCTTTCTCTCTATGTAAATATATATATATATATATATATATAGACAAAAGTGGAATGAAATATGCATTCTTATTTCGATTTTTTTGCCTTGGGCTAGGCTTCACGCTTGCCAGCTGACGCATTGATCCGTCTGGTCGTGCTCCCCCAGACCACTACCCTCCTCCTCCTCCTCCTCCATCCTCTCCACTCCTTCTGTTCTATAGTTTATGAGATTTTTCATAAAGATCAGAGCTGCTCCTCCCCCCATCCTCTTCTTAGGCTTCCCATTTTGGCCTCTATTCCCTCTGATCTCTAATGGAAAGGAAGCTACGTTAACCGAACGCCCTCTGTTCTAGGAAGGACGTTATCCGAACGCCCTCTATCCTAGGAACGAAGTCATCCGAACGCCCTCTGTCCTAGGAAGGACGTCATCCGAACGCCCTCTATCCTAGGAAGGACGAGTCACAACGGACTCTCACTTTTGTGATGATTGAGTGAGAAGTGTTACTCTGTAGATCTCTTGGCGCCAGATTTCTGAACATTTTTGTTTACAAAAAAATCTGGTATAGAAAAAGCACCCCAGCTTGTCTGAACTAGAAGTATCCCAACTTGTCTGCTTTGCTCTCGAGCGGCCAACACCGACGTCTGCAAGTGCATGCATGAGAGTCACATCCTTGGCTGTACTGTGCAGTATGGGGGGGTCGTTATCTCTGGTGTTCCTCATTCTTCATACAGTTTGGGGCCACAGACGTCTCACCATCATCTTGCTGCATTTATCTACTCGTTCCGTCACACTTCCTCCACAATCCTCAGGTTTTAGAGGAGACAGTGGTCTCATGTGGCACACACAGTTCAAGCTTTCTCTGACGCTCCATCTCAGTCTGTCCTCGCGGTGGGATCTCTGTTGGGGAAACCAAAACCGAGTCGGTGTCTTTCTCGTGTGGCTGGCGTTGGTGTCGCGTGTGAGAGGGTGCGATGGAAGCCGATCGCGTCTGACGCATTTTTCCTTGACTTTCTCTTTTTTTCTGACGATACAATGAGAGTGAAGCAGAGTCCATGTCATCTAGTTGTATAAATACATTAGATAGAGTTTCGAATCAAATTTCCCCAGCAGAAGTGACGTTGTATAGTGCAGACGATGGTATGCGTCAGCTAAACAGTATGTGTCTGCGACGACAACCGAGGTTGGTTATGAGCAGTTAGTGGAGATTGTGTCTTATTCTAATATCCCTGACAATAAATTAGGTTAGGTTACGATATCAAAATTCGCGAATACGTTCGCAGGCAACACTGCAAGAGAAAACGACCCAACTGATCCAGGCGATCAGCTAGACTGGGCTCACAAGAGGCAAATATGTCCGAATACATCAGATATCTGACCATATGCAGCACCATGCTCGTGGGACTTTACTGATCTTAGATTATAATGATTACACACACACACACACACACACACACACACACACACACACACACACACACACACATGTTTATAAAGAATTTAAAACAATATGGTCTTGCGCTCCCGGGTGCAGAGTGATGAAGGCGAATACCCCATCTCTCTTGATAGTTGGGTAAATAAAACGATAAATGTTATGCCAGAATTAACTTGTATGAGAGATGAGTGCAGCATTACTGGGTGTGGCAGAGTCGGCAGCTGTTCACATAAGCGGAGGTGGTAAGTGTGGAGTGGGTGGAAAGATGGACACGTTAGACTTTGACAATACGTATTGGTCAGCACTGCTCGGGTGGACGTATTCAACGATTGCGGATGCAAAGTTGGTCCGCTGTGATTGCCTGGAGGTGGAGTGGAGACACGGGAGTGGACCTGGAGGAGAAAAAGACGGGAATTTAAGAGTGGAGGTAAGAGGTGGTAGACTCAGCCTGAACAGTACTGGATAGGAGGCAGTGGTGAGTGGCACTAGGCAGCGTTCTGAAGTAGTGGTGTGTACGTGTATCACGAGACAGTAGAAACGTGTGTGTGTGTGTGTGTGTGTGTGTGTGTGTGTGTGTGTGTGTGTGAGGCAGTAGTGTGTACGAGTGAGTAGCACTGTAGAGGAGGTGGTGGGGCGGAAGAGGCGGTAAATGAAATGAGGAGAGGAAGCGATAGAGGGCGTAGTAGGGTCGGCTGGAGTAGTGGAGAAGTGAGAGGCGGTGGCGGGTAGGGTAGTGATGACAGGTGTTGTGGAGTCACCCCAATAATCGATTGGTGGTAATGATATTCCTCGCAGGCGCTCACCTCACCTTGTCCCTGTACTGTGTCCACCTACCGCCCTCACCCCTCCTGCCGCCGCCCATTATGACTGCCCTCCTCCCCCACACTCCACCCCATCGTCCTTGTCACGCTAGCCTCAACTACTACCGCCCCACCGCTTAGGTCCTCCTCCTCCTCCTCCTCCTAGCAGTGCTTGACCCGCTCTCCTCACCCCGAGCCTGCCGGCCGTCGTCCATGTCCACACTTGTTTTCACCCCAGTCCACTCCTATTACCGTGCTTACTCTACCGTCCTCATTCTTGGCTCTCTCACTCACCACCACTCGTCACGTCACTCTCCCCACCCACACGGCCACTCACTGCGCCTGTCCCGCCTCCTTATCCTGACGTGCCATATCCACTGTCGCTGTCCTGATCCCCGGTCGTTCTCGCCCCTTGCCTCTCCCGCTCCCAATTAGCAGCCACCCTTTGCCATGAGACCGCCCACAACCCCTCTCCTTGCAGTCCATAACGCCTGCCTCCACTCCCGACACCCGAATCCTGTTGAAACACCCACCGTCACGACCTCGCTGCCCTTACAACCCACCTACCCAACTCTCGTACGCCCGTTTCAGTTCAAGTATCACCCTCTGCCATTCCTCATTCAATCTCCTTCGGGATCTCATCGCAACGGACCTTTCAATCCTCAGTTGATTTGGCCTTTTTCTACAGGACATATTTTTCCCCCCCTCTGTGGCCAGCTCGGTGTGCTAAGACATCCCTGATGATATAAAGCTGTTGATAAGCCATTTTCTCAGTACCGGGAAGAAAAATATCAGTGTATAAGATAATAAGACCATGATGGACAAAGGTTATCTGTCTGTTTGCTTCCGAGGAAGATATGTCCTTAAGGACAGCATAATTGGCTTTCACACACACACACACACACACACACACACACACACACACACACACAACACACACAGAGGTGCTAGTTCGTCTCTACAGTTACAGAGAATATATCAGGTGTCTTGTTATGAAAATCAGAGGCAGGATGAAAACTAATGCTTCCATGGTGCAGTGGTTAGCGTTGCTGATGAGCCAGTCTGGGTTCGATTCCCGGGTGCAAAACAGCAGCGAACCCATCTGGTCATATTCCCATTGGAGCTGATTGATAGATAGAGACCTGGGTTAGGGTGATATATATATGTATATATATATATATATATATATATATATATATATATATATATATATATATATATATATATATGGGAGACAGAATACTTCCTACGTATTCCCTGCGTGTCGTACAAGGCGACTAAAAGGGGAGGGAGCGGGGGGCTGGAAATCCTCCTCTTCACTTTTTACTTTTCCAAAAGAGGAAACAGAGAAGGGGCCAAGTGGGGATTTTCCCTTTAAGGCTTAGTTCTGTTCTTAACGCTACCTCGCTAACGCGGGAAATGGCGAATATATATATATATATATATATATATATATATATATATATATATATATATATATATATCTTTCAAACTATTCGCCATTTCCCGCGTTAGCGAGGTAGCGTTAAGAACAGAGGACTGGGCCTTTGATGGAATATCCTCACCTGGCCCCCTTCTCTGTTCCTACTTTTGGAAAACTGAAAAAAAAAAAAAAAAAACGAGAGGGGAGGATTTCCAGCCCCCCGCTCCCTCCCCTTTTAGTCGCCTTTTACGACACGCAGGGAATACGTGGGAAGTGTTCTTTCTCCCCTATCCCCTGGGATAATATATATATATATATATATATATATATATATATATATATATATATATATATATATATATATATATATATATATATATACCAGTTTAACTCAGTATTATACTTTGGATATGAATCAATCTTCCATTTATTTCACGAGTAAAGAGAAACGTAGATAAAGTAAATTTTCCAACACTGTGTAACATGGTGAGAGTGTTCATATACATGTTTACAGGTTAATGAGTAGTTAGGGGCGCGTCAAAGGTGAAGGGTTGTCCCAATTAGCGGATCATGTGGGTCAGGAGGAGTGTTTAGGGAAGAGCAAGTAGGACGTCCTCTGAGTGGATTCCCCCTTCGACCTACAGATGATCCCTCCTCATGCGAGCTGCTGTCGTCTGGTACAGCGTGGATAAGATATGGCCGCTTGATCGTGGTTAAGGCTTGACGCAGCAGCAGGGGTGAAACCACCCATTATTCCAGGACACGTCTGTCCCAACTGCTCTCCTTGTGGGTCCAGGTCAAGCGTGGCTGGAGTTTGATCTCGTAGGGCTGAATGGCCCCACTCTTTTCGAGGATGCGTCTGTCCCAGTTGCTCTCCTTGTGGGAGAGAAAGACGGCTGCCGTGGCCATCTGGAAAAGCAAGTGAGGATGTCAATATCACCTTTTTTTCTTTCTTGAGAAGGTGAAATATTTCCGCTGGGGTACTTATAAGTGGAGGTTGAAGGTCTTGTCAAAGGGAGGACTTTAGTGCTTCGTTGTATTCCCCCCTAAGACCACTATCTCAGCCACAGAGGATGGTCCAGCCCTTAGAAAGTAAGATACTTCCAGTAAGGTTTGAACGCCTGTGGTAGGGAGGAGTTGGGCCTCTCGCGAGCAATGACATGTTCTTCCATCCATGTACGAGCGTTCCACCATCCCACACAAGATGATGACACCGGAACACGAAGAGTACCGAAGAGAAAGATGTCCATTGGGTTATTAGTTGAAGTCCTTGGCAATATTGCAGACAAGCCTTGGGCTTCAGAGGGATTTAGGAAGGGACGAACAACCACTTGGCTCTCCCGGTGTTCTCTCATAAGGAGGATGTCGCTGAACAGACAGTGACTCCCGAGTGTCTGGCGAGGCAACATCACCTGAGCATGATTAATGATGGTCGTCCTCCTCCTCCCTACGAGACACGTTGTTTACGATTGCTGTAAAAAGCGACGTGCATTAGAGGTGGGGCAAGTGGGGTAGGGTAGGGGGATCACCTTGCTGGATGCTTTTACCTGAGATGATTTAATTCTCACCAAGAAAAAATTGAGTCAAAAATGTGGATGAAAGGAGGAAATGAAAGCAGTCTCGCTCCACGCAGAGCTGAATGCACACACACACACACACACACACACACACACACACACACACACACACACACACACACACACACACACACACACACACACACATATATATACACTTACATACATGCGTCTGAACAGGGATATTCCTGGGTTCCGCTTGCAACCACGAATGGAAAGTCACCTTCCACGAGGCTATTATGCCATCTGCAGCCACAGGAGAGTAGAGGCTTCTGGTAAACCTTGACAATATAGGTGGAGCTCACCTTACCCTGCCTCCGAGTGAGGCGCAGCCTCGAAGCTGCTGGAGGAACATGAAAGCCATCCTGAAATCATGTACTTGGTTCACCGTACAAACACATGTGTTTGACTGTACGTTTTAGACAAAGGGTTAGTAATATTCTTTCGTCTTGTTGTGTTATAGATCCCGTGATCTAATTTTTCTTTGAGATCATATATGATTATCTTCATCGAAGTTGAGGGACGAAAGCTCTTGGTACATACGTTCTGTACGACTCCAGCCAGACACTGGCACAACAGTGGATGTTGATTTCCATCCATCATGTGACTGGCAGCGAGAGTAAGAGGGCTCCAGCATCTGAGGTGGGGAGGTTACCACCACCATCACCACCATCACCACCATCACCACCACCACCACCACCATTACCACCACCACCACCATCACCACCATCACCATCACCACCACCATCACCACCATCACCACCACCACCATCACCACCATCACCATCACCACCATCACCATCACCACCACCATCACCACCATCACCATCACCACCATCACCACCATCACCATCACCACCATCACCACCACCACCATCACCACCATCACCACCACCATCACCACCATCACCATCACCACCATCACCACCACCACCATCACCACCATCACCATCACCACCATCACCACCATCACCATCACCACCATCACCACCATCACACCATCACCACCATCACCACCATCATCACCACCATCACCACCACCACCACCATCACCATCACCACCATCACCACCATCACCACCACCACCATCACCACCATCACCACCACCACCATCACCACCATCACCACCATCATCACCACCATCACCACCATCACCACCATCACCACCACCATCACCACCATCACCATCACCACCATCACCACCATCACCATCACCACCATCACCACCACCACCATCACCACCATCACCACCATCACCATCACCACCATCACCACCATCACCACCACCACCATCACCACCATCACCACCATCACCACCACCACCATCACCACCATCACCATCACCACCATCACCACCATCACCATCACCACCATCACCACCATCACCATCACCACCATCACCACCACCATCACCACCACCATCACCACCATCACCACCATCACCACCACCACCATCACCACCATCACCACCATCACCACCATCACCACCATCACCACCATCATCACCACCATCACCACCATCACCATCACCACCATCACCACCATCACCATCACCACCATCACCACCACCATCACCACCATCACCACCACCATCACCACCATCACCACCACCACCATCACCACCATCACCATCACCACCATCACCACCATCACCACCATCACCATCACCACCATCACCACCACCACCATCACCACCATCACCATCACCACCATCACCACCACCACCATCACCACCATCACCACCATCACCACCACCACCACCACCACCATCACCATCACCACCATCACCACCATCACCACCATCACCACCACCACCATCACCACCACCACCATCACCACCATCACCACCATCACCACCATCACCACCACCACCATCACCACCATCACCACCACCATCACCATCACCACCATCACCACCATCACCACCACCACCATCACCACCACCACCATCACCACCATCACCATCACCACCATCACCACCATCACCATCACCACCATCACCACCATCACCACCATCACCATCACCACCATCACCACCATCACCACCACCACCATCACCACCATCACCATCACCACCATCACCACCATCACCACCATCACCATCACCACCATCACCACCATCACCATCACCACCATCACCACCATCACCATCACCACCATCACCACCATCACCATCACCACCATCACCACCACCATCACCACCATCACCATCACCACCATCACCACCATCACCACCACCACCATCACCACCATCACCACCACCACCATCACCACCATCACCATCACCACCATCACCACCATCACCACCACCACCATCACCACCACCACCATCACCACCATCACCACCATCACCACCACCACCATCACCACCATCACCACCATCACCACCACCACCATCACCACCATCACCATCACCACCATCACCACCATCACCATCACCACCATCACCATCACCACCATCACCACCATCACCATCACCACCATCACCACCATCACCATCACCACCATCACCACCACCACCATCACCACCATCACCATCACCACCATCACCACCATCACCATCACCACCATCACCACCACCACCATCACCACCATCACCATCACCACCATCACCACCATCACCATCACCACCATCACCACCACCACCATCACCACCATCACCACCACCACCATCACCACCATCACCATCACCACCATCACCACCATCACCATCACCACCATCACCACCACCACCATCACCACCATCACCACCACCACCATCACCACCACCACCATCACCACCATCACCACCATCACCATCACCACCATCACCACCACCACCATCACCACCATCACCACCACCACCATCACCACCATCACCACCACCACCATCACCATCATCACCATCACCACCATCACCACCATCACCATCACCACCATCACCACCACCACCATCACCACCATCACCATCACCACCATCACCACCATCACCATCACCACCATCACCACCACCACCATCACCACCATCACCACCACCACCATCACCACCATCACCATCACCACCATCACCACCATCACCATCACCACCATCACCACCACCACCATCACCACCATCACCACCACCACCATCACCACCACCATCACCACCACCACCACCATCACCACCATCACCACCACCACCATCACCACCCATACATCGTTGAAGACAGATGGTGTTCCTCTACTACAGATTACGGGCAGATGGCTGGCTCATGGTCAACCCAGCCATTCATTCATCCTCCACTGCTGGCTTGATCGATATATGGGGTCCCAGCTGGAGCTGGGGTGCTTGCCTAGATATCTCCCCACCCCCCCCCACACACACACACACACGCCGACACACACACACACACACATACACACGCCGACACACACACACACACATACACACACGCCGACACACACACACACATACACACGCCGACAGATTAAAGTTGCGCACACAGAAGGCAACAAGAGCAGCCCGGGGAGGGAGGAGTGGGCTGCTCCTTGCATCACTGGCGGAGGGAGGACAACACCCACCTCCCGGACACACACTTTATACACGCCTTCAAAGACCTCCTCCCTCGCTCTCTCCCTTCCTCTCTCTCCCTTCCAGTTGTCTTTAAATTAAATTTTAAAGGTCGAACATCAAGCACCACACACACACACACACACACACACACACACACACAGGTGCATGATGCTGGCGGAGGTACTGCTTGAGGGGTGATCCTCCAGGTGTTATCACGTGCACATGACGTCGTGTAGGAGGTGGAGTCTGTCCTCAGCAGCTGGACAGTGGCCAGAGCCGCCGCCTGCACACGTGCCAGGAGAGCGGACAGGCAGGCAGGAGACCTCTCGCTCGAATTGATTCCTGACAATCATTTGGAGGGAGCGGGAGCCTCGCCTCTTGTAGATCTACTTCTCTGTGGCTTTGGAGTCTTCAAACTGGGTTTATTGATCTCTACTCCTCTACTGCACCTCTACCTCACTCCTGCACTCTCTCTCTCTCTCTCTCTCTCTCTCTCTCTCTCTCTCTCTCTCTCTCTCTCTCTCTCTCTCTCTCTCTCTCTCTCTCTCTCTCTCTCTCTCTCTTCTACTACTTCTCCCTGTTCATCCTTTCCCAACATGCCTCCTCCTCCTCCTCCTCCTCCTCCTCCTTCTCTTTACTGCTTCGTCCTGTTTCATTTTTCCTTTATTTCCTTCCTTAATCCTTTTTTGTTACTTTATTTTGCTTTCCTTCCTACTCCCTGCTACAGCAATATCCTCCTCCCGACACCTTAATGCCCCTCACACCTGCTGTTTACTCCCCCTGGTTCCATCTCCTCCTGCCATTCGTTCCACAATCCTTCCTCCTCCCAATTGCTTTTTTATGCTGCCTTCTCTCTACTGCCCCTCCCTCCTTCTCTCTCTCCATCAGTACTATTCCCTCCTTCTTACTGTTTCCTCCTACTCTTCTTTCTCCCTGCTGACTCCTCCTTTCTACTGTTTCCTCCTCCTCCTTACTGCTTCCTCCTGCTCACTCTTTCCTCCTTTCTGCTGTTAACCCTCCCTTCTGCATCCTGCTATAGCTCCCTTTGATGAGCCTTTGCTCCAACTGTTTTGCACTTATTCCGTCCTCTCCTTCGCTACTGGCTTGTCCTCCCTTCTCCATGCCACTCACTGCTTCCTTCTCCCACTCCCTTCTCCCTCGTCTAGCTCATCTCTCCCTCCTACTCCTCCCTTTACTTTGCTTCATCCATCTTCCTACTGATTCCCTACCCGAGGCATGTTATCTTTTCACTCGTTACCAGTTTCCCTCCTTCCTTGTATATTTTTACTCTTGTTTATTTTTCCTGGCTTCATGACTGGTTCTCTAGTGTTCCTTCTACCTGCTGCTTCCATCTCAGTACTGTGTCCCTCTTCTTCCTTCTCCATCTCCATCTCCATCCTTGCTGGCATGCCTTCTCCCTGCTCATCCCTCCCATGTCTGCTTCCTCCTGGCTACCACCCCATACCCCTCCTACTTCCCTCTCTCTACGACTGCTTCTTTACTGCTCCATCCCCCCAACTTTCCCTCTAGCCTACTCTTCCCATCCTCCCATTGCCTCCTTCTCCCTTCTAACCTTATCCATAGTTCTTCTCCTCTGTATCCATCACCTTTATTTCTTTTCTCTTCATTTTTTTCTTCCTCGATAATGTTTGCTTTCTCTCAACTACGTTGGCATTTATGATGTCCAATTTCTCCTCCTCCTTCTCCTCTTCTCCTCTTCGCCACTTCCCTTCTTTCCACCACGTTATCCTTCACGTCTCACTATTTCCGCCGCTCTGCCTCTCTGACTGCAGGCGCCCATGCCCTTCTTCCCCTCCAATGTTTACCCTTTGACAAAGGAAATAATATCCAATAAAAATGACCACATTACCGGAATTCTAATCTCGCAGCAGCCATCGCCCGCCCCGGCGTGTCCCAGGGAAAAGATTCAACTTTCAGGATTACTTCCCCCCCCCGCTAAATATGATATAGAATATCTGTATTGTTGGTTGTGTTTGATTTCATAGTAGTTTATGACGGTGAGGTGCTGTGCTTCACGGCCAAAAAAAAAAGGATGTCCATTTACTTCAGTCAGTGGAAACAGCGTGTGATAGATGATGGAATTTCCAGGGACATTTTCGTGCAAGGTCGTGATCCAACAACATTACGTATAACAGATAAGAGACATTAAATGAATGGGTGTGGCTCTGATTCCTGACCTGAAATTTATGTACATTCTCAACGTGTTAGATGTTATGTGTTCACCGACTTCTAAACACAGGCGCTACACAATTAATGTGAGCAGCAGCAGTTCTGCATCTACAGATGTTACACTTGCCCTTGTGTGGTGACTCCTCCCTTGTGTGGAGTACTACTCGTATATCAAGTCGGATTGGAATCAGATCCTCAAGTCTAGTACCTAACACTCCTGCTATCCTCTCTCCTCAACCAACCCTTTTTCCCCCATTGTGATGTTCTTTTTTGTGGTCTTGGCCACTGTTCGCTTGAGTTATATATTGGCTGTAATATCCTATAGTTTCTGTATGAAGACAGGCTGTACGAGGATGAGCCATTATGAAATACCTCTACTCTTTGCAGAGAGAAATCGTGGATTGTTTTTCTTCGTTTCGTCCTTTTTCTCTCTGCCCACCACACTCCCAACAGTCGGGAGTTAAAAATATCTGAGGAGCTCAAAGAAATCTTCCTAGTGTTGGATAAACCCTCATAATTTTACCTTTGTAATCAACATTGTTTTGATGGGGTAATGCTTCTGCACGTCGGTTCCTGGAAATGATGGGAAAATTCGAGTGAGTTGAGAAGGTGGCAAAGTGTCGCCCTCGCTTTCATACCAAATGAGAAACATTACATGCTCAGTGCTGACTGCCAGTCACTCATAACTGGTTAGTCATACGTCCGGCAGATGCTGAGTGCTACTCCTCCACGCTGGGCAAGTCATAACACCAGCGTATGATAACCAACCCACTCTCATATGCTTGGCTAACTGCGCGTCTCGTTCGTGTTTGTGTGACGCCTTCGAACACCAGATGAGACAAATGTTTTTAGGGTACGTGTTCAAGATCATTCTCATATACCATACTTGATGACGTATTACTGTGCTGGCGCTGGATTCTGCTCTCATATTATACCTGATGAGACACATGGCTCAGATGGACTCACTAATCACCCACATACATGCCTTGTGGGTCACATTTCTTCTCTGGCGGGTGACTGTCTGTTGCAGCACCACACGTCTGGTGGTGGGTTTTGGACAACATGCCCGCCCACTCATCATGCAACACACGTCTGCTGGATTCCTTAGTGGTGCCCTTCTGTACGCGTGATGCGTCTCATGTCTGGCTGGATAATGGTTCAGACGCTGTCGACCGCGATACACCGCACGTGTGGTAAGATGATGGACGATGTTCTAACGGGTTTGGTGTGGCTTGTACCTGGCACATCTCCACTACGCTCTGGTGGTGTCTGGGGGATGGCGGGCCAGGAGGATGGGATGGGTCATAGATGCTATGCTTGGTGAACCTAAGGTTCGGGGGAATCTCGCTTGCCTGGTGAGCCACATACGTGACTGGTGATGACTAGCTCTCTCTCTCTCTCTCAGACGAAGCTGTTTAATCTTGTGATTAGTAATTTTGGGTGTTGCGGAGAGAGAGAGAGAGAGAGAGAGAGAGAGAGAGAGAGAGAGAGAGAGAGAGAGAGAGAGAGAGAGAGAGAGAGAGTTTTACACTCGTGTTGCCCCGTCTCTTGACATTAAGCTCGCTACCCATTTGTATAGACCAGCTCCGAGGGAAGGATGAGCAGCTGGGTTGGCTGTGGGCCAACTGCAGCGCCCGAGACTCGATTCCAGGGGCCGGTCCATGCGTGAATTAAGGTCAGTGACGCTAACCGCTACAACTCTCGTGTTTAGCAGAAGCTGCTGAACACGCTCATGTCTCGTGTGAACCTGACATTGCTGAATGACGCTTCAAGAACCATTCTCACAGGACTGTAACCCAGTCTTGTGGTTGAGAGTGGTGACACACTCGCACAACTCGTGGTGTCTACCTGTCTGGTAGATATTCGCTGTCTGGTAGATACTCGACCAAGGTCATCTACCCACACGTCTGGTAGGTGCTGACGGGTATAGCAGCTCAGTTAGCAACAAATCTATCGTGTATTGCTCGGTTGTGCGACATGCCGATTAAGCCACACACACTCACACACACACACACACACACACACACACACACACACACACACACACACACACACACACACACACAGAAAACGGTCATATATGCTTCACTTCGTTTACAGTTGAAATATAAACTCACATTAACACTCCAGTCATTACCTTCCCCCAAGGAGAAAGATGACACTTTGCAAAACCAGTGACGAAAGGTGAAAATAAGGAGCTGGAATTCGTGTCCAGTGACAGCTGTTCTCTCTCTCTCTGGGCCAGCGGTCAGCACAGAGAGTCTTTCCAATACCAGTGGGACTTTCAAGAAAGCAAAAAAAAGCAAAGAAAACGGGCCCTCGGTATCCCACGTCAGATTCTTTACCACATTCCATTACCCCTGGAAGGCCCAGGTACAGGCCGGGGATAGAGATAGCCAGAACCGTTCACAGGCGAAGGTTCTGGCAAACGTACGAGATGAAAAGCACAAAAAAAGTATCAAAAAAAAAAGAAAGAAGAAAGAAAGCTATGGTGGTGGTTGTTCACTATTCAAGATATGGCGAGTTCTTCAGCTCTGTTCAAGGTTCATAGGATGCTCGCTAGCGAACATGAACAAATAGCAAAAAAACCCAATCAAATTCTAAGTTTTCTCAACATTAGAAATACACGAGTCATTCCACCGTCAAAGAAGAACTTGTCCTATTTCATAAAAATTTGGGTCTGCTGCTTGTGCCAGTCACACGGCAGGAAAAAACTTGCATAATTCGCCTCTTTTTTTTTCCCCTCCTCCCTTCGAATATTTTTCTAACTTTTTAATCTGGTCGGCTTCAAAGAATTTCTTAATTTGTCAGGTATTTAAGTCGGGAAGTTGTGGAATGGAATTCTTTGATGTCAGCAAGCGTGGGGTAGAGAAGGCGTACCCCCCAGTCACCTTCGGTAATTACGAAACAAAACACTGGCAATTGAAACGTGAACTATCTCTCCCTAGTTCGTGTCATCATGACCTAAGCTGATGTAATTATCGCGAAGAATTGACATCGTAAATCATGTCCGTCGTCGACATACATAGCCTGCAGAGGGTGAACATAAAGATCATCGTAATGACTGAGTAAGGAGGAAACACAGTGTGTGTGTGTGTGTGTGTGTGTGTGTGTTACAGGACTCCGTTTGCCCGAGGTTACACGGCGTGAGAGACGAGTCTACCAACGCTGTATCATTAAAAGTACACTCTCAGCCATGACCATCCTGAAAACGAACTCATGCAAATGGAGTTGACATTTCCCTGCTACAGGGTGTGGCGCAGGACCCATCAGAGAGGGTCTTCGTAACACCAGGACGCTTTCATAGAAGTTGCTTATGGGGTAATTATGAATAGATGAATATATATATATATATATATATATATATATATATATATATATATATATATATATATATATATATATATATATATTTTCCTCTTTTAGAAATTGAAATACAAGAAATGGAGGTTTTCCAGGCCCCCCAGCTCCTTCTCCCTTTAGTCGCTTTCTATACACGCGGGGAATACGGAAGTAGAATTCTTTCTCCCCTGCCTCAGTGGGGAGAGGTTGACAAAGAGGATATATGTGTCAGAGGTGGAGGGAACAAGGAGAAGCGGGAGACCAAATTGGAGATGGAGGGATGAGGTGAAAAAGATTTTGAGTGATCGGGACCTGAAAATGCAGGAGGGTGAAAGGCGTGCATGGAACAGAGTGAATTGGAACGATGTGGTATACTAGGGTCGACGTGCTGTCATTGGACTAAACAAGGGCATGTGAAACGTCCGGGGTAAACAATAGAAAGTTCTCTGGGGTCTGGATGTAGATAAAGATCTGTGGTTCCGGTGCATTACACATGGCAGCTAGAGAATGAGTGTGAGCGGATGTGGCCTTCCTTCGTCTGTTTCCTGGCGCTATATAGCTCTGACGTCGGGTTTGGCGATGCTGTTTCCTGCGGGGAAGGGTGGCGCCGGGAATGGATGAAGACGAGAAAGTATGAATATTGTACACTCACCGAAAACTTCTCGAACCCCCTGGCCAGGATGAATATGAAAATGAGTCGATCGTGGGTAGTCACCTTGGAATGGTTGGTATGCCTGATTGGGATGACGCACGTTAAAGCCATGACACTGGTATATGGTGCATTCGCTATGTCAATCATACATACATGAATAAATTGTGTTGAAATTTAGCCCTGAAACCTGAATGTATATTACTGGGGTATATTATCAGTATTGACACGTGTGTAATTCGTTGTATATTGCGAACGAATGGTGTTATATATAGATGAACAACGGCGAGTTGCCAAACGCGAATATGATAAAGAGGTAGACTTGAGGCATGAGTGAAACAGAAGCTGTGTATGATACGTTTCGATCCCATGTTGAACTTGGCATCGGAGTAGATGTGATAGTCACAGCGAAGCATGATCGCTCTAGTCACCATTGGGTACGCAGTGCTACCACCCGCTCCACACAGGGAGAGGTTTTTCTAAATTCTTCGTTCATATATCTCAGAATGTATGGTGATTACAGAATTCCAGAAGTTTTTGGTGAGAGTATATATATATATATATATATATATATATATATATATATATATATATATATATATATATATATATATATATATATATATATATATATTGTTATGAGTCCACGGGGAAAATGAAATACGAAAAGTTCCCAAGTGCACTTTCGTGTAATAATCACATATATATTGTATGTTTTCTGTAATACGTTTACAAAAGTATACTGCTACTGGCTGTAGTGCAGGCATGAAACTGCAGAACCCCCTTAGCGAAGGGGTCCCTAAGGGTCATACGATAATGATAACCAAATGAGAGAAAATACCTTACCTCCGACCGGCGAGGGAAGATATCACCTTATAACACCTGTTGCGCCAGACGGACGCTGCTGTTGTGGTTGTTGAGAGAGAGAGAGAGAGAGAGAGAGAGAGAGAGAGAGAGAGAGAGAGAGAGAGAGAGAGAGAGAGATCCTAAGTGTAACTACAGCGGGAATGAAATGTCAGAGACATGTTTGTTGCATCAGTAGTAACATTACGCTGTTGTCAGTGTAGCTAAAGTTCAAGCCCGAGGGCAGAGTTTTAGGCGAATGTTGTTGTTGGTAAGAGAATGAGAGAGAACACGAGACCAAGGAGGGGTGAGGAATGGGGGGTAACTAGGAAAACAGTGGTTACGTACGAGGCTTGGAAAAAAAAATCTCCTCATGGTTGATTGGAGGGATATATATATATATATATATATATATATATATATATATATATATATATATATATATATATATATATATACATATATTTCTTTTTCTTTCAAACTATTCGCCATTTCCCGCGTTAGCGAGGTAGCGTTAAGAACAGAGGACCGGGCCTTTGAGGGAATATCCTCACGTGGCCCCCTTCTCTGTTCCTTCTTTTGGAAAATAATAATAATAATAAAAAAGAAAAAAAAAAACGAAAGGAGAGGATTTCCAGCCCCTCGCTCCCTCCCCTTTTAGTCGCCTTCTACAACACGCAGGGAATACGTGGGAAGTATTCTTTCACCCCTAACCCCAGGGATAAGATATATATATATATATATATATATATATATATATATATATATATATATATATATATATATATATATATATATATATATTTTTTTTTTTTTTTTTTTTTTTTTCTTTTCTAAACTTTGCCATTTCCCGCGTTAGCGAGGTAGCGATAAGAACAGAGGACTGAGCCTTTGAGGGAATATCCTCACTTGGCCCCCTTCTCTGTTCCTTCTGGAAAATCAAAAACGAGAGGGAAGGATTTCCAGACCTCCGCTTCCTTCCCTTTTAGTCGCCTTCTACGACACGCAGGGAATACGTGGGATGTGTTGGAAATGAAATGTTTGAGGACAATGTGTGGTGTGAAGTGGTTTGATCGAGTAAGAAATGAAAGTTTAAGAGAGATGCGTGGTAATAAAAAGAGTGTGGTTGAGAGAGGAGAAGAGGGTGTATTGAAATGGTTTGGTTCATATAGAGGGAATGAGTGAGGAAAGATTGACAAAAAGGATATATGCGTCAGAGGTGGAGGGAACGAGGAGAAGTGGGAGACCAAATTGGAGCTGGAAGGATGGAGTGAAAAAGATTTTGAGCGATCGGGGCCTGAACATACAGGAGGGTGAAAGGCGTGCAAAGAACAGAGTGAATTGGAATGATATGGTATACCGGGGTCGACGTGCTGTCAGTGGATTGAACCAGAGTATGTGAAGCGTCTAGGGTAAACCATAGAAAGTTTTGTGGGGCCTGGATGTGGAAAGGGAGCTGTGGTTTCGGTGAATTATACATGACAGCTAGAGACTGAGTGGGAACGAATGTGGCCTTTGTTGTCTTTTCCTAGCGTTACCTCGCGCGCGTGTGGGGGGAGGATGGTGCTATTTCATGTGTGGTTGAGGGGTGACGGAATGGATGAAGGCAGCAAATATATATATTTGCAAACGCGGGAGACAGCGACAAAAAAAAAAGAAAAAAAAATGTGTGGAAATAAAAAGAGCGTGGTTGAGAGAGCAGAAGAGGGTGTTTTGAAATGGTTTGGGCACATGGAGAGAATGAGTGAGGAAAGATTGACCAAGAGGATATATGTGTCGGAGGTGGAGGGAACGAGGAGAAGTGGGAGACCAAATTGGAGGTGGAAAGATGGAGTGAAAAAGATTTTGTGTGATCGGGGCCTGAACATGCAGGAGGGTGAAAGGAGGGCAAGGAATAGAGTGAATTGGATCGATGTGGTATACCGGGGTTGACGTGCTGTCAGTGGATTGAATCACGGCATGTGAAGCGTTTGGGGTAAACCATGGAAAGCTGTGTAGGTATGTATATTTACGTGTGTGAACGTATGTATATACATGTGTATGGGGGTGGGTTGGGCCATTTCTTTCGTCTGTTTCCTTGCGCTACCTCGCAAACGCGAGAGACAGCGACAAAATATATATATATATATATATATATATATATATATATATATATATATATATATATATATATATATATATATATATATATATATACATATGCTTGTGTGGGAGTTTATGTTATATACATGTGTATGTGGGTGGGTTGGGCCATTCTTTCGTCTGTTTCCATTCGTTACCTCGCTAACGCGGGAAACTGCGAGTAAGTATAATGTGTATATATATATATATATATATATATATATATATATATATATATATATATATATATATATATGTAAAACTTCTCTCATCTCAAGATCAAACATATATCTAAGTTAATATGTGTAAATATAGCAATCTGTATCTGAATTGTTATCACATTTGTGAACATGCACCAAATTCTACGTTGATCTGGGTTATATATATATATATATATATATATATATATATATATATATATATATATATATATATATATATATATATATATATATATATATATATATATATATATATATATATATATTCGCCTTGTGAATACACACTCAGCTAAAACGCTAAAAACTGTTCTCCTCTGTAATTTCGGAATCAGTCTCATCATAAACATTTGCGATGAATTACATTACCATTACAAATGCATACTCGTACACTTTACAACCTAGTAGCAGAGGCATGTTCCAAATTGGAATACGATTTTCTGACAACATTTTGTTAAAGGGATTGTTTTCTTTTCTTGCTTGATGTGGGGAAACTATTAATTTCTGGTAAGAATTTTATATATATAATTTTATACATAAAGTATTAAGTCCGGTTTGGTAAGAGTCGGTGAAATGGTTAATACATATATTTTTTTTCTATACCGTCTTTCATATCCATACAGAGCTCTTCCATAGTGAGTTCCTCTTCCATACAGACCTGCTCTTCCATACTGGCCTCCTCTTCCATACAGACCTGCTCTTCCATACTGGCCTCCTCTTCCATACAGACCTGCTCTTCCATACTGGCCTCCTCTTCCATACAGACCTGCTCTTCCATACTGGCCTCCTCTTCCATACAGACCTGCTCTTCCATACTGGCCTCCTCTTCCATATTGACCCACACTTCCATACTGAACTCCATTAAACCATTAGGCTTCATTTCATTCCAATTGGTGTTGCATTTATACCTGTTTAGTTGTCATAAAGGATATTTATCCCATTTACATAACAGTCGGGATGCGTCAATTATATCACGATTGTATAGCGCGATCATGTTATGAAGAATATTGAACAGTTCAGTTTTCCATTTAAATAATTAGTTCCCACTGCATAAAGGTGTAGAATGATTTGCCTGACAAGCCTTCTATGTCTGTCTGTCCTTTAACAGAACCGTGGAACAATTATTATTTTTGGTTCTGAATAGATTATTTGTCATGTTTAAGTCCATCAGGCATTTCATATGTATAATTACCTGTCTCTCATCACCTACTCTGTGCTGTATGGAGAAAATGTGTTGCACTCGTGGGGCCCTGCATCTTAAATTTCCACTGGGATTATAAATTGTTTTTTAAACTTCTGTGTGGCGGTTAGGTTCTCAGTTTCGTCTGTCACTTTATATTCCCTTCGTCTTACGTAGACATGTGGGAAAATTTCGAACTATGTCTTCACTGGCACACCTTGCATGTGAACTCTGTAACTGTGCTCCATAAGCTATATTAAGAGCTGATCTATTATCATCATTATCATAATCATCATTATTATTGGTATAATTATCTTTATTATCATTACTACTGCTAGTATAATAATGATGACGATGATAATGATAATACTAATAATAATGATAATAATAATGATAATAATAATAATTATAATAATAATAATAATAATAGTAATAATAATAATAATAATTATAATGATAATAATAATAATAATAATAATAATAATAATAATAATAATAATAATAATAGTAATAATAATGATAATAATAATTATAATAATAATAATAATAGTAATAATAATAATTATAATAATAATAATAATAATAATAATAATAATAATAATAATAATAATAATAAGGATATTTATGTTAATAATAATAATAATAATGATAATGATGGTGATAATGATAATAATTATGATAATAATAATGATTATTATTACCATCATTATCATTATTATTGCAAGATTCATTTTCATGGTTTCTGCAGCTTTGAGGCTGCACTCCATGCAGGGGCAGGGAATTATGGACCTCTTTAGATTGAGAATGTCCTCGTCCAGACTATACTTCTTTCCGTCCACAAGCTCCTCGATTACACGCGGAGTCCGGTAACACCAACAGCTACACAGATTATCAATAATTTTACCATCTCTTCACGAAGGTCGCATTTCATAATTTTGGTTCTTATTCGATAGGAAAAAAAAAAAAAAGAAATAAAAGATTCCTTTCATTATTATCAATAGACCGTAGTTACAGCAGAGGCCAATTATGATTAATCAAATGATTACATGATTAATCAGATGATTACATGAGACCTACCTTTGCTATCTACTCACTTCTGATATTGTTTGCGTCATCACAATCATGACAGATAAGAGTTGGACAGTCATTATTCGTCTAGACACGCAGATGTCTGGAAATCATGAGGCGAAACAAGGTTAGGTCTAACCATTTAACCATCTTTCCTGTAGCTTTGGTTAATGGATCTTTCAAACAAAACTGATAATTTCATTGAGGGAGTCGCCTTTTGTTGAAATTCATATCATTTTCTAATTTTGCGGATGGTCGTCATTCTAACCAATTACAGAAAGAATGTACGTTTACAGTTTTCATAAGACCTGTTCATCCATTGTATAAAAACCTTTCCAAATTTTAAGGTGTTCGATAGTCAGTGTATATTTCATAAGTATTTCATGTGTTTTAATGTCAGTCAGCCAAAGACTTTGTTTTTCTCAAGAATAAGAAAAGCATTTGCTCGATTTTCAGAGTGGACAAAAGAGTGTTATCCTTTTTGAAGCATTAGAACATGTGTTGGATCCGCTTTGAGAAGATTTGACATTGAATGCCTTCTATCATTTATCGTGATTATCATCCCGGGTTAGTATCTACGATATCACTTTTCATTTATCGATATTCTGTTGATACCAATCTTTAGATTAGACATCGTTACGTGCGTACGTTGTCATTTCTTTATCATTTTGTACTTCAGCAAGTCTTCGTTCATTATCTACGGAACGCTAAAGAAATTCCAACTGAATCCATTGTCACTTGATGGTGTCTTCTGACTTACCGTCTCTATTCATTTCATCATAGTTCGTTTTCTTATTATCCAGCATCCGTCTTCAACAATTTATCACCAAAGAAACCTATTTTTTTCCCCCTCTTGTTGTGCATCTGTCTACAAATATCACTTACTCCACAAAGACATATGTCACATAAAGAGTTCAGCCCATCAGTCCTTTATAATGATTCCTGGTTAAACGTATCAAAGGAATCCAGAAATACTTCGTAGAATCTGTTATTACGTTTGTCGTTATATTCTTCAGCCCATTTGCGTTATCTATGGCATACATTAGGATATGACTATGATAATCATTACTGAAAACTGATTTTAAGTAATTACCATTAAAAGTACAGTAGCTTCTTCTGTGCTTATTCACTTACACTTTTCCTTTCTGTATCTGGTCTTTGTTTCCCTATAGTAACCGACCAGACACGGGCGGATGATGCCCCAGTCTCTCGGGTGCGAGACATAAAGTGAGAGGAGAGATTGATCAGGGCTCCACAGGTGCTCCTGGACGCGAGTGTGAAAGACAGAAGTATAGTACGATGATGGAAAGACCTTGTTCACTTATTTTTCTTTTCTTTTTTTTTTTTTTTTTGCTTCTTGCATTATCTCTATCAAAAGAGGGTTATTATAGATTTATTCTGCCTTTCTTTGTTCATGAGTCATACATATTCGCATACAATATTTTCCTGTGACATTATGGAGACTCGCTTCTTTCATTTTCTTTATCATTCTCATTCTTTTGTATTATATATATATATATATATATATATATATATATATATATATATATATATATATATATATATATATATATATATATATGTATTCCTATGAGTCCACTGGGAAATGAAACACGAAAAGTTCCCAAGTGCACTTTCGTGTAATTATCACATCAGGGGAGATATTAGAAAGAAATATAAGTCAATTGATATAAAACGAAGAGATGTTCTTTACCAAATGGCGTCCTAGCTATATATATATATATATATATATATATATATATATATATATATATATATATATATATATATATATATATATATGCTTGTTATTTGAGCCTGATGAGATTTGACCGGTGTAGACCCCGTTGCTCACCAGCGTGAGACGAAGGGTATTCGATCACTTAGTATTCGAATAGTCATTACCTTATTAGGGGCGATCATAGCTTAGCGGTAGCGCTCCCGCCTACCACGCAAGGGTCCCGGGTTCGTATCTGGTTGTTGGAGGTTTGTATTGTTCTACGGAAGTGCGCGTTCAATTGCACTATACTCGTATGTAAACAGATATCAACCTCTGCGTGTACCCATTGTACTGCATTGACCTTCTCCCCCTCCGGCCACAAGTGACACAAGGTCGTTATCTGGTTCCCCTGCTGGGTTGTTATCGTCCAACATTTACATAAACCCATTTTCTTTCATGGTATTGTTTTCGTTTCTATTTTCCTTTCGTTCACTTTTGTTTCGATACTTATGTCCTAACCAGTGTGTCAGACAAGTGGCAGATCTTTTTCGCAAGGGAGGGAGGGAGGAGGAGGGGACACTCAAATAATAGTTTATTTCGATATTCATCTCGTTACCAGTGTGGTCTCACAGGGGGTAGGAATGTCTTTTACGCTGGAGGTATATAAATCGTTTATGTTCTTCTATACCTTCATTGCATCTCCTTGCAAAGTTTCCGCGTTTATAGCATGCAATCTATCTATCTATCTATCTATCTATCTATCAATCTATCTATCTATCTATCTATCTATCTATCTATCTATCTATCTATCTATCTATCTATATATATATATATATATATATATATATATATATATATATATATATCATTGCAGAGCAACGAAATACATTATCCACACACCAATGCTGATGGCGGAACTTTTCTTGCTGTTTCCATTTTCAACACAAGCCCGCTGGCGGTTGACCGACTCTCTGCCGTGAATATTTACTTATTCTGTTCGCTTCATTCTTCTTCTTCTTTTTTTCTTTTCAGTTTTCTTATTCTGTCGTTATCATGATGATGTATACGTAAGAATGCAACGATCATCTCATTTTCTATTCCATTGGGAACCTCTTCCCATCTTCGTCATTGTGTTATGTTCGTGTGGAAGTTTAGGAATTGAAGTGTAGCATTATCATCTACCCGTGTCGTAAGCAATAGAAACTGACCATTGAATTTACTACCTATTAACGGGTATACAAGCCATGAGCAGAGGTTTTTCTATAAAATTTCATTATATCAAAAGTACATTTTCTGAGTTTCACACCACCGTAACGGTCTATGTCAACATATAATAATGTGTCGTAAGATATCTTTATTGCCACGCGATAATGAATTCATACCAAGCTCTTAACGGAGGTACGAATGACATAGTATATATATATATATATATATATATATATATATATATATATATATATATATATATATATATATATATATATATATTCCTATGAGTCCACGGGGAAAATGAAACACGAAAAGTTCCCAAGTGCACTTTCGTGTAATAATCACATCATCAGGGGAGACACAAGAGAGAAATATAACAGTCAGTTGATATACATGGAAGAGACGAAGCTAGGACGCCATTTGGTAAACATGTGATTGTCCAAAACAATATATATATATATATATATATATATATATATATATATATATATATATATATATATATATATATATATATATATATATATATATATATATATATATATATATATATATATATTGTTAAATATATATTGGTAAAGTGTGTGAAAGAAGAAAGTTAAGAGTAAATGTGAATAAGAGCAAGGTTATTAGGTACAGTAGGGTTGAGGGTCAATTCAATTGGGAGGTGAGTTTGAATGGAGAAAAACTGGAGGAAGTGAAGTGTTTTAGATATCTGGGAGTGGATCTGGCAGCGGAAGGAACCATGGAAGCGGAAGTGGATCATAGGGTGGGGGAGGGGGCGAAAATTCTGGGAGCCTTGAAGAATGTGTGGAAGTCGAGAACATTATCTCGGAAAGCAAAAATGGGTATGTTTGAAGGAATAGTGGTTCCAACAATGTTGTATGGTTGCGAGGCGTGGACTATGGATAGAGTTGTGCGCAGGAGGATGGATGTGCTGGAAATGAGATGTTTGAGGACAATGTGTGGTGTGAGGTGGTTTGATCGAGTAAGTAACGTAAGGGTGAGAGAGATGTGTGGAAATAAAAAGGGCGTGGTTGAGAGAGCAGAAGAGGGTGTTTTGAAATGGTTTGGTCACATGGAGAGAATGAGTGAGGAAAGATTGACCAAGAGGATATATGTGTCGGAGGTGGAGGGAACGAGGAGAAGAGGGAGACCAAATTGGAGGTGGAAAGATGGAGTGAAAAAGATTTTGTGTGATCGGGGCCTGAACATGCAGGAGGGTGAAAGGAGGGCAAAGAATAGAGTGAATTGGAGCGATGTGGTATACCGGGGTTGACGTGCTGTCAGTGGATTGAATCAAGGCATGTGTATGTTGGGCCATTTCTTTCGTCTGTTTCCTTGCGCTACCTCGCAAACGCGGGAGACAGCGGCAAAAAAGAAGAAAAAAAAATATATATATATATATATATATATATATATATATATATATATATATATATATATATATATGTATATATATACAAACACACAACGAAAAATATAAATAGGAAATGATAAACTGACACACCCACAGTTATGAACATTCCAGGAAAATAATAATGATGATTATAAGACAGCCGTTAAAGACACGACGTAAGATTACTTACACGCTCGACGTAGGTTAGTAGCCAAGCTAAGGATGACTGTGTGAGTACGTGAGACACACACACACACACACACACACACACACACACACACCCCAGCCAGCAACCCTCGCTCTGCCCCGTTGTTCTCCCCCTCGCCCACGCTGGCTGGAGTTAAAACCTCGTCTCCTCCCTCTTGCAAACCTGTTCTTGACCCTGTGTCTGTGCCTCCTCATGTGCTGGGGTGCCCTTGGTACGCCGGGGTCGGTAAGAATCCTGTGCCTGACCAAAAATCCCCGACGGGTTGTGGTGGGATGTGAGACATCCTAGAGCTGCTTTTGATCGAGGATCGGGATCCACCTCCACTTATTACGGATGCCACACGTAGCCAATAAGGAAGCAGCTGTGTGGTGACGTAATTCATATATATTCTCGTTGAGAATTCAAGTTCATCATTGCCGTATTATCGCCTCGGTCTAATATATCGACAAACACTATGTAACGTGATGGATACCCTCCCTTACAACGAATTAAACAGTTCTATAGCGAAGGTGTTTTCATGACGTGCCAAAGTTTTGTAAAACATCGTTTGTACATAACAGCTCAGTTCAGTGTGCCTCCTATCTCGCTCCTCCAATAGCAGGAGACAGTTTAAGTAATTTGAAACAATCACGTGACATTACCTTCCTTCTTTTGTAAGGGAAAATGCCTGATTTTGTAGAGGAAATTCCTATTTTCAGAAAAATCCTTATTTTTCTCCCAAGAAAATCTATAATGTAAAGAAAATGGAAAGAAAATGCTTCATTTTGTCAGGGAAATTCCTAAAGTCTCTAAAGCACAATCTTGATATTTTTTTTTTTCAGAATTAATTTTGTAAAGAGAATCCTAATTTTGTACATAAAATTCCTAATCTTGTGAAGAAAATCCCTAATTCTCTGCAGGAACACCAACACCGTTACTTCAATGACTAAACTCCGAAGCTTTTGCTCCTCTGCAATTGTTACACATTTGACAGGTGTTAACAAGTGACTGCCTGGTTCCATCGGGTTTTCACATCTGTCCCGTACTGGGAAGACAGTAGAGTGCATCCCCTTACCCTTCCAGCAGAGCCGCATCTACCTTTTATGTCTAGGTGGACTCTAACGCAGTGGCTGATAACCAATAGCCTAATCCACTGGAGAATATACCGACTCTACTTTTCACTCATCCATAAGTCTGGTCTCACATCTACGTCAGCCCTCGTGAAGGGTAGCGTCTCTCGTAGAGGAAGGAGACTACGAAACTTCCCTTTTGAGGTACCGTCCTCTGGCACATACCACAAGACTCGTAGTCTCAGCCACCTCGAGTCCTCCCTATACCCATGTAGTTACCAGAGACATTCTTCATGGATTGTCTTCATGTCTACCCTCCTGTGGTGCGCGTGTGGTATATATGGCCTGTTTATAATCATGGTTCTGGTCGCTGATGACGAACTATGTAGGGGGAGGAGTCCTCCCCTCACACATTAATTTCCTCTGCTTCTCATGGAGTTATGATTACTCTCTGTCAAGCGAGCTTCATCCAGCGATTAAGACCTTCACCGTGGGTTTGGGCTTCCTCCTTGTCTCCCCCCCACCTCCACCTCCTTCCCCCACCCGCCTTTGGCGTTCAGACTCGAAGTCTTGCGGGACGTCCGAAGCTGTCAGCTTTAGCTGAGGGGACATTTGATCTTAGCTGCGGCTCTGGTCACCACCGCAGTGGCTGTGCTCCCCCGCTCCTCTAACGGTTCCCGGTTTTCATTCGTATCTGGGAAGTTGACGATGTGTGATGACCAATATTTTGAAGATCTCATACATAGATCTTGGACTGCTCTGGTGAAGTAGTCTTACCTTCGATCCAGGCTGAGGGTTAACCATCTCCTTTACCATTGATCAGCATAACGAGAGGTTTTCTCTCCTTAGCAAGACTCTTTAGACATCATTTCTCTCCAGACTGCCACAGTACGACACACGGTGCCTCTAAATGCACTTTAACACCCCTGCCACACGACGTGTCTTAGGGTACCACATACCACCTCCACCTCCCTGTGGCAGGGCACTGCCGTCCTCCTTCTAATTAATCTTTACCTTTACCTTTGTCTCCAGTAGTCGAGAATACACCCTCCCTCCCCTTTAGGGGCGCTGCATTCAAGTAGGAACCGTGAAAGGCCAGCCAAGCTTACCCTCGACCAATTGTGGCAAACACCTTCGAAGCGACGCAGGTCGTCTGTGTTTGTAGACGTGACGAAAAGAACACAGTTCCTCCAGGTCTGACAGAGACCACACCATGGGTCTCCCCTCGAGCCTGCTCTGCGCCCTTGGTCCCCTCTCTCCCCTGAGTGTGTGTGTGTAGACCACCTGATGATGAAGAACCCTGTCCTCCCTCCCCCACTGCTTCTGTCATCAGTATTTCTCAGCTGGAACTAATGTTGTCGTTCCCCCGGCCTGGCGTTGTCTCTCCTGCACCTGGCGTTGTCGCTCATCCTCCTGGCGTTGTCGTTCTTCATCTGGGCGTCGTCTCTCTCTCTTTTTTTTCCCCCCGCCGCTTTCCTTTCGCTCAGCTCTCGTTCCTCCCCGCCATTTTTTCCCATGGCTCGTCTCTCTCTCTCTCTCTCTCTCTCTCTCTCTCTCTCTCTCTCTCTCTCTCTCTCTCTCTCTCTCTCTCTCTCTCTCTCTCCGTTCTCCTTCGTACCCTACCTCTTTCCAGAGTTTTAAGGTATCTCTTAAAGATAACTCTCTACCTAAAATTACTTCCCACACAGACCTGGCCTGGTGGCCTTCAACAATGCGTTGATCCTAGTGGCCAGGTGAAGTTACCCAGGGCAATCAGCTGTCAGGAAGTATGTAAGACAATAAAGGGAAAAATCAGAACATTCTCGAGGTAACTTGGAAACATGATATTCAACTGGGCCGTATTGCTTCAAAGAAACATTTGTGACAGACGGCAGATTCAGGATAATATATTTAAAAAGAATAAAAGAAAAAAATGTGTCAGGAATTTAGGAAAAAACAGTAACCTTGTAGAAAATCTCAGAGTATATCAGAGGCCACTGTGCGTACGTCACTGTTCAGGTCATTATAAATTATCGCATTTCCTGATATCATCCAACAGTTCGAGACTGGTGGGTCTATTTTGATCTCTGGTACGCAGCAGTTGGTCCCTTTCTCAAATTTTCACTCCTGATTTTTTTCTGCACACGACAGTGTGTCCATTGTGACAGACGTGTTGAATCATAAAGTTTAATATGTCTGTTTTCAAGATCGACAGAAAACGTAGGGTTTTCACTGGAAGAAAAATTCCTGACAATTAGCCATCTCTGGAATGCAAAAGAATATCCTATGCTGTCACTGATTGCAGATGAATAT
>NC_092225.1:69850107-69852607 GCF_036320965.1 Panulirus ornatus | reverse complement strand
ATACCATCCAGAAATGCTGTCTGGGTCTCTCTCTCTCTCTCTCCACAATCCTCTTCTTTTCCCCCCCACTTGTGTGAGGATGGATCTTGACCCCTTGGTGGAGGATGGCGAAACAAATGTATCATTACGGGAAGGTGGAGGGGAAAGGTCACGTCAGACGTGGGGGTAGTCATGGTGAGGAGGAGGAGCAGAGGGAGGGAGGGAAGGAGGACGCACGCACGGCTGACCCATCATCACTGGTAGCCACCGTGTGTGTGTGGGGGGCGGGTGGCGGCTCGGTGCATCGGCTCCGTCTGGTGACCCGCCTCACTTTATGAGTCTCTCGTGTGACGTCACGTCTGTGTAAAGACGGAGCGAATGGTCCCTCCCTTCGTCTCGATGCAGGACGATGAGGTGAGGGAAAGAAAGAAGAAGGCAAATAATGATAATAATGCCCCCTCTCACCCTTGTCCTCTTATGAAAATCCGTGTTAACATACGAGAGGGTGACGAGTTCATGAGGGAGTTATGATGTGTTTGTAGATTAATGGAAGTGATGTGCTGATGTTCATCTGGGGGTGGGGGAAGTGTATCAGGAAATGGTGGAGGTCAATAGAACATCGTTCGTGTGTGTGTGTGTGTGTGTGTGTGTGTGTGTGTATTCGTGTGGCGTCCGGCATCAGGCCAGCCGTGTTCGTGATGCCCCTTGAAGGCGCCGTCTGCCACGACACACACACACACACACACACGCTACATTGCCGCCCGCCTCGTGATCCTTACCGCCAGCCAAGTCTTCCTTCCTCCTCCACACACACACACACACGTCAGCCCAGCTGGCGACGGTGCAGAGGCCGCCGACGTCGGGATGGCGAGCCAATCTTTGTCGGGATGTTGGGGAAGGGTCGGCCGCTCGGTCGGCCGGTCTGTCGGTCGGTCGGTCGGTCGGTGGGTTGGGTCGGTCTGTCGGTGGGTCGGTCTATCGGTGGGTCGGTCTGTCGGTGGATCGGTGGGTCGGTGGGTTGGTGGGTCGGTGTGTTGGTGGGTCGGTGGGTCGGTCTATCGGTGGGTTGGGTCTATCAGTGGGTCGGTGGGTCGGTGTGTTGGTGGGTCGGTGGGTCGTCTGGTGTTGGTGTAGTGTGTGGGCCCGGCCCCGGGGTTGTGTCGTCATCGTGGCGGAGGAGGAGCTGCTGCCACCACGTCTGGCCCGATGATGATCATCATGATACTGCGAGATGGAGGAAGGAGGGGTGAGGGAGGGAGGAAGGAGGAAGGAGGGGTGAGGGAGGGAGGAAGGAGGAAGGAGGGGTGAGGGAGGGAGGAAGGAGGAAGGAGGGGTGAGGGAGGGAGGAAGGAGGAAGGAGGGGTGAGGGAGAAGGAGGAAGGAGGGGTGAGGGAGATTTCCACCCTCCCCTCCCTCCATGTAAGAGACGACGACGTGATCATTAAGACTGGAAACTGCTGGTATATTACGTCAGAGAGAGAGAGAGAGAGAGAGAGAGAGAGAGAGAGAGAGAGAGAGAGAGAGAGAGAGAGAGAGAGAGAGAGAGAGAGACGACCCTCCCCACTCGCCATACCGGTTCGAATTCGTCGTCTTTGGCAGGTGAGGCTGGAGGGAGGGTGAGGCGCGGGGGGAGGCTGGCTGGCGGTTATGATGATAATGATCATCATTATTATGGTTATCATCATGATAATGATCATCATTATTATGGTTATCATGATAACGGGCCGACGACTGTCATGGGGTAGTAATTAGTTCCCCGGGGTCATGGGTCGTCATGACAGTGGGGGATACGAACCTTGTTATGGTCTGTACTAAACGACTGATGGTCATCACTTACTGCTACAGTACAGGAGGAGGGGAAGAGGAAGCTCTACACCCGTGACCCTAGCACCCCGGCCGGCTCTTATAGTTCTCTTATATCTTATATCTCTTATATATTATATCTCTTTTCTAACAGGTTACTTGGTTTAAAGAAGAATCAAAGATCATGATCAGGTTGCTCTTACTCTTCTCTCTCTCTCTCTCTTTCTAGCTATGGTGGCGAGCGTAATTACAGGTTTATGACCGTGGTAAGGTTGAGGGAATGGAAGTGTTCGAGCTGGGGTGGTGATGGTGGTAAATTAGCGAGTCGTCTTACCGACGGAGGAGACAGTTTTCTGACGAATGGCAATTTACAGGTAATGGCCATTTCAGGGTTCATGGCCTTTTATGATGATGGCCATTTATGGTAATGGCCATTTTAGGGTTTATGGCCTTTTATGATGATGGCCATTTATGGTAATGGCCATTTTAGGGTTTATGGCCTTTTATGACGATGGCCATTTATGGTAATGGCCATTTTATGGGTCATGGCCTTTTATGACGATCGTCATTTATGGTAATGTCCGTCCATGGCAATGGCTGGCTATTCATGGTCATGGCCATTTAGAGTAATGGCCATTACATGATGGTGATCATGAAGATGATGATGATAATGATGATGATGATAATGATGATGATGATGGTGATGGTTGGGGAGAGA
>NC_092225.1:69735107-69845107 GCF_036320965.1 Panulirus ornatus | reverse complement strand
CCAATAATATTCATCGGTGACGAGCGGAAGGTCGCCAATTAGTCCCCACCTCGACACCAAGATGTCAACATTTGCTTTTTGTCTGTTGTGATCTTATTATCGACTGTACAGCGCGGCCATAGCCTGGTCATCATCCCCCGTAACTGGATTATTGTCATTACCCGTGGGTGCTGTGGTCTGCCTTCACACCGTACTGTCGTAAGGTAAGTTTTGTGATCTGTTATTGACTCGTGGATGATTTAGCAGCGTGTGTTTACATCAAGATTGGTAATGTTGTCGCCCACAGTCGTATATAAGAAAGGTTGTGAACGTATTGAGGGGCAGCAGGTGGAATATCATTTCTAAGTGGAGGTGAATGTGTGAGCTTATGATGCGTTTAGGATAAGCGAATAAGATGGAATATCACGGGCCGCCCAGGGGTCGAGAGCATAGGTTCGAGTCCTTGTTACGGCAGTTGCTCCAGAGTCAATCCATATGGTCATTCACCCGAGGATTGATTTGATAAAATGGGTACCTAGATCAAGCTAGGATGTATATATATGTATATATCGTTAATGAGATGGTCTTGGTTAGGGCTTCGGTTGCTCGTGCCGTCCCGGCTAACATTAAAAAAAAAGTGAGTGAGGTAGTGAAAGTGAGTGAGCTTGAGACAGTAGCGAGTGTGCAGAGAGACGCCAAGAGGGATGGAGTGGAGACGTTATATGACGGTTAAATGACACCAGAGGAGTGGATGATAAGTGATAGGGAGTCAGGGGAATAATGATTACGTGTGCAGCTGAAGTGTGAGGAGGAATAAGGAATGATAGTGAGTGGTGGAGTGGATCACTTGTGAAGCAGGTGGGGGACGTAGGGTACACGGTTCCTGCAGAAGGGAGCGCGACCCGTGGTAGGAATACAGGAGAATGCAACAGGTCAAGACAAAAATATGAGAACTGAGATTGAGGGTAGATAAGAAATGGGGTTAAGGAATATTGATGAACTCGAGAGAGTTAACAGCATGAGAGGAATAGAGGAACAAATGGGGGCAATAAAGGAAAGTGGACAAGGAAGTTGTATCAGACAAACAAAAGATGAACAAGAGGTGGTGGACTGGATATTTTGAAGGATTATTGAGTATATCTGATGATAGCAGGGAACAGATGCGATGTGCCATGGACGATGAGAATGCGGTGTAGGGAAAATAATGGGAATGTTATGGTGAAAGCAGTGACGAGTATGGATGGCACAGGACAGCAGTTGAGTTTCTTCAGTGCTGGTCATTGACTTGTTAAACTCTTCGACGTTTGGAAAGCCTTAGAGAAGGTGTCTGAGAAGTGGCCCGCTGTATATGTAGTACCCTTGTATAAACGCAAGGGGGAACAAAAGTGAATGTTCTAATTATAGAGGCTAAAGTTCGTTGATAATACCCGGTTAAGTGTAATGAGAGAGGTAGTGACTGAGTGGATGGTGGCATGCACGGAGTATCTGACTTGGGAAGAGCAATTTGGCCTCTGGAGTAGTGGATGTGTGAACCAGGTGTTTACTTAGAAGACTTTGTGATGAATATTGGAAACATTGAGGGATTTGTGAGGCATTTATGGATCTGGAGAATGCGCGTCATAGGTTTGACAGAAAGACCATGTGGAAGACGCGATGAAAACATGGTAAGGACGAGTGGACGGTTAGCAAGGGACGTCAGTTTTGTCGGGAGAATAAAACCTGAGTGCGTGTAGGAAGGGAGGATGGTAAGTGGTTCTCTAATGAAGG
Source organism: Panulirus ornatus (assembly GCF_036320965.1). NCBI lineage: Eukaryota > Metazoa > Arthropoda > Malacostraca > Decapoda > Palinuridae > Panulirus > Panulirus ornatus. The sequence goes on along the minus strand of NC_092225.1, from coordinate 69,843,361 downwards.
CAGGTCCACGGATGTTTAATCAGTTGAAGGATGGGGTGATGAAGGACGCTAATACGACGATATTGGAACCAAAGGTTGCTATTTAGGATGCGTTGAGGATAGCGAGGGCATGGTAAGGAAAATCGGTTGCGGGTGGTAGACGATAAGGGTCTGGTGGCAGACTCCAGAAACATCAGAAGCTGGTAGTAAAGTCTGGGGATAGTATGTGACGGGAGAAGTAAAGTGATGAGATGCAGCAGGTGGGTGGGGGTGGGTGGTTTAAGACGGGATGGTCCGAGTGTTTAAATGGGGAGGACCTGAAGGAGGTGGATCGCTTCAGGCGTCTGGGAGTTGATTTAGTTGGAAATGGAGCAACGAGGGATGACGTGAGTCACAGGGTGGAAGATTGAGCTAAGGTTCTGGATGCACTGAGTCACGTACGGGAGAAAAATCTAGTGTCTTTCAGGACAAAGATTGGTATGATTAAAGTTTGGTAGTCCACTCTGCCGTCGGTACCCGTGTGCTATTTCTAATGCATGTAATCTTTCTCTCCATTCTTAGAAGTAAAGGCAGTTGGAACAGTTCCTCTGCTCATGACTGTAGGCTGTATACACACATGTTCTGTCCTAACTGGTGATTATTAGAACCAGGATTAGCAACGGTGTTGTGTAGATGTTAGTCTTGGACGTTATACACACACATATACACACACACACACACACACATACACACACCAAGGAAGAACATTCATGTACTTGAGGACTATATGTGGTGTAGCAGGTTATTCATGTATGAAATGACAATGTAAGAGAGAGGTGTGGTAGTGAGAGAAGTCTGATGGATAGGGCTGACCGGGATGTGCTGAAGTGGTTCTGTCATACGGAAGGAATGCGTAGAGGAAGTCTTGATTGAATTGGTCTCCTGTTGAGGAAGTAGAGGGAGCAAGCTGAAAAGATGTAGTGATTGGAGTGAGTGAGACCTTGGAGTATCGGTAACTTAACATTCAAGAGAGTGAATGTCATGCATTGGATGGAATGCAGTAGATCATTGTGGTATATGAGGGGGGCAACGTGATTTCATTGGGCTGAACCAGGGTATGTGAAGCGGTCATTGTGAATAATGGAGTTAATCTATGGAACCTGGCTGTGGACGGCACATTCAAGCTTCCGTGCAACATGAAAGGATAGCCACAGACGATCGCGTATGTATGCAATCCCATCCATTTTGTGTCGTCTCCTGACGCAACTCTCTATAGTGGAAAAGGCGACTAGGGACAAGAAATTGGAAAGTCGTATTTCGCAATTTCCCGCGCGAAAATGTTTGTGATTCAAGGGATCATGTTTGATTATATATAATGTATATATATATATATATATATATATATATATATATATATATATATATATATATATATATATATATATATATATATATATATATATATGAGCATCGAACCCATCACTAAATTTGATGATTATAGGATACGAATTCATCACATTAGCATATGTCAGTTCACAAGACGGAGTCACGTTGAGATCCAGATGGTTCAGTAATGGTGGCTATACACTATATATCATCAATGATAAAGAAAAAATATGTTTCCTTCAGTTCCACCCTAAAATCACACACACACACACACACACACACACACACACACACACACACACACACACACGTCTGGCTCGGCAGCAGTGGAGCGTGAAGATAGTGGGAAAATATATAGTGTTGTGGCGGCATTAGGGTTCAAAACCCCCACCCATCCGGTCACATAGGGAACCATAACGCCGGTCATCTGGTTTAGATCAGTACGATACGCCGGAGTCGCTGTTTACGCCTGAACTCAGGTTTCTGAAGTCAGGAGCCTGAAATTAGGTGCCTGAAGCTGGGGGGGCCTAAAGTTAGATGCCTTAAAATCAGGTGAAGGAATTTAGGTGCTTAGAATCACTGAAAGTCTTTAGGTGCCTGAAATTTAGGTTGCCTAAAACCAGGTTGCTTGGAGAGGGGCGCCTGAAATGCCTGAAAACAGACCAAGACGGGAAAGTCGTGTACGTTTACCCGTTCCTGAAGTCGGGATACGTTTGTAATGTGACTGTGTGCTACCGTGATGGTCGCCTTCTATCCCTGCCACCACTTGCATCAGCCTCGGCGCTTACAGGCCGAGAGAGAGAGAGAGAGAGAGAGAGAGAGAGAGAGAGAGAGAGAGAGAGAGAGAGAGAGAGAGAGAGAGAGAGACTTTCATTCGACAGGAGAAGCTAAGAAGTATTTCAAGACGAAGTCCTCAGAGGCACGAAAAGTCCTTACGTATGAAGGAAGAAATATATCGCTGTATCACTAGCACATGTGGGAGTTGCCGTGTGGAGGGAAGACGCGCTGGTATACGACAGTTTGTGGCTCCTAGCGATAGACGAAACGTGAAGAATTTTCCCTGTAATTATTGGAATATTTCCTAGTCGTAGAACTGTACCTGTTGTAAGCCTTGTAATTTACAACTTCTCTCAAAGGATAGTATTTAAAGACGAGTATCTGTGTGGCTTTAATGTTACCCTCAGTCCAAAGGACGCTTGGATAAAGCAGCTGAAGGACGATTTACTCTTTACGAGTCCGCTTTCTTTCTTGTATCTCCCCTGATGATGTGATTATTACACAAAAGTGCACTTGGGAACTTTTCGTGTTTCATTTTCCCTTCGAGCTGTATCTTCCAGGTAAACCGTGAAATGCACTGAAAGATAGTAATATATTCACGGAAAGGATACTTCTTTTTATATAGAGAAAAGATTGCAGGTTTGAGATCCCGTAATCTCGTGGTTATTTACATTCCTTTTCATCTATCAAAAATGTTTTTATCCCTCTTCCTTTCTATGTCAGTCCTCTTCATTTTTCGACGAACGTGTACACGCCTTCATACAAGTATCTTGAGAAAGCAACACGTTTACTTTCCCCCTTTTGTTACATTTTGTTGGTTTTTGTTTAAGTCTATACGTAAATCGTCTCGACCAACTACTACCAATTAAGGCCCTCCTCTGTGGCTACCCGACAACCACGTTACTTGGAAGCTACACCTCGAACGATGATTTCACAATGCGGAACATCGAACTGAAGATCTCGTACGATGCGCTCCTCTTCCCTCCGGCGACCAACACAGACGTCTGCATTGTATGAGTGGGGGTCTTCAAGCAGTCAGTCTTTTAAGCTTGTCCTTGGATCATCCAGTGTTTGGAAATGGTTTACCCCCGTGGTTCATTGGGAGGTTTGCCGGGGTGGGTTGGGGGGTTGGGGTGGGGGGGAGGTTGGTCTTTAGAGACCTATCAACTCCCAAGGTCATTAACTCCGTTAGCGCCAAGCCATTAGGTCCGCCTGCCGGAAAATCTTTTAACCACCTTCTTCTTCAGGAGTTTGCAAGACCACATACACTGCCACTGTGGACGTGGCTCCTGGCTAGGGTAGTGTGTTCCTCTGTACTCGGCATAAACACCTCCAAAGATCCAGGGGCAGAAGACACCCCTGCTCTACCCATGATTGAAATAGTCATCGCGTATGAATGGGAAGGTTAGGATAATGATGCATAAACTTTTCCCATAACTTACCTCTTTGTCACGATAAGGAAAGTCTAGTTGAACAAAAGGCGAGAGGACAGTGGACTGTCTTCATAAGATTTTTGTGAAACTTTTGACCGTAATGATGGATATATGGAAATTAATCTGCATCAAAATCGAGGACATTGCTCTCTATGGGTAACCAAAATACCAGAAATTTTTCCCCCCCTGTTGATTACATTTTCTCGTGACTTGAGGCGTGTCTGCGTACATATACCCAGCGTCTTCCTACATGAAAGAGGATGGGAAGAGGCAGCAGTCCTTACCAGTACGGCCAGTTTCCGTATCATGAAAGGAACGAGTATGGATGGGATCCGTGAGGGATTAACGAAGTGGCTCCAGAAGTCGAGTAAAACATGCGAAAGTAAAATTGTGATTATATGTAACAAATTTCATGGATATGGAAAAAAAGAAAAAATCTGATGAAGATAACGTATCATCTAAACTATTTCATTGTTAATGATGGTCATTCAGAAAGGATGTTCAGTTGGTTAACTCTAGGCCAGGGAAGAAGCAACATTCACCAAACATCATGATTAACCCCAAGCAGCAAGGACCTGTTACCAGCTCGCAGCACGGAAATACTTCTCTCTATTAAGAAACGTAGGTAGATGTTAGGTATCGCAATACTGGGACGTTACTATCATAGCCATGATGATGTACCTAGAAAGACTCTTGGCTGATGGACAAGCTCTTAGCTGGAAGAATGTTTCGAAATGGAATAGTCCAAAGGAAAATGATGAAGACTGAATGACCAAATGCATGATATTTTCCGGTAATGGATTAGAATGCATTGTAAGCCGGACTCTCTTTATTATTTATAAGGTGTCAGTTTAATGATCCCGAATACTACATTACCCGAGGATGCGATCTATAAATTTACTATGAAGATTCTGGTTCGATTATTATGAATAAGATCTTTAGCTTTCAAAACAGAATTAGTTCATTGTGATCCAAGAAGACGATCTTTGTTCTATCCTCTTTCACAGAGAATATTAGAGTACTGAACTCAGAACTGTGGGTTTTAAGGTTGTTGATAATGTGTTGTACTGTAGTGTTCCGGGCTTTAAAGGTTGTAGATAATGAGTGTTGTAATATGCTATAGTGTTGCATGTGGTTTAGCTCTGTGTTCCGAGTAGTTTGTACCATAGTGTTGCAAATGGCGTGCCATAGCCTTGCGCGTGGTGCATTACAGTGCTGGAAATGGAGTATGATGATGTTGCAAATTGATGTACCATAATGTTGCAACTGGCGTGCCATACCATTGCAAGTGGCGCACTTATAATTTTGGATCTTGAGTACGATATAGTGTTGCGAAATGGTGGAACCACACTGTTGTGAGCAGTATACCATAGTGTAGCCCAGTGGTTTACCAAAGAAAATGTAAAATGACGGTGACTGGTCTAGAAAAATGAGTCTTTTCAGTAAAGCCGCTGTGGCTTCGTGTTCAATGTTTGTTTCAAAATGACAACTCAAGCGTTTAAAAGTGTTCATGCCATACTGTGTAATCCCACAGTATCCTCGATTCTTCCCTGACGAATTGATTTATTTTTTCAAATTTTTTTATGTATTGCACTTATGGTCTGACCCCAGCTTGGGGTCTGTCTGTGTGTCTGTGTGTCAGTTTGGCTTTCCAGCTTCTCTCTAAAAGTTCTTTGTTGGCCTCGACTGCATCAGTGCCAGGACACACGAGTGGTGGTGATTCGAGGGCTTGTCGTCTGGTCTCGTCTCGTTCTCTCTCTCTGAGAGAGAGAGAGAGAGAGAGAGAGAGAGAGAGAGAGAGAGAGAGAGAGAGAGAGAGAGAGAGAGAGAGAGAGCTGGCGTGTTGATGTCTACACAGATGGTCGGATGTCGTCTTGCAACTTGAGTGCAGTTGGTTGGAGCCTCGTGAAGGGCGTGTCCAGATACAGTCACTGTAAGTGAGCGTAGCGCCACGGTACAGGGTTGTATCGCCGTGAGGTACAGAGGTGTGGCACACATCTACGACGGGTTAACTGTGGGGAAGAGTGGTGAGGTGGATGTGGGTGGGGGAAGGTGGTGAGGTGGATGTGGCTGGAGGTAGATGGTGAGGTAGATATATCTGTAGGAGGGTGATGAGGTGGAGGTGGATGGTGGGGTGGATATGTCTAGGGGAAGGGTGGTGAGGTGGATATGTCTGAGGGATTGATGGTGAGGTGGATGTGTCTGGAGGTGGATGGTATGACGTACCAAACTCCTACGTCAGGATCGGGTGGACCAACTAGTGCCCGTCACCAGGTGGCCCGACGTGTGACGCACCTTCGTCGCAAGTGACTCCAGTATATCGTCCAGTAACGTCAGGAAAGCAACCGTTCAGGTGATGATTCTACTGAGTCACTGTAGCGTTTACAGAATACGTCAGTGGTCGTGAAGTGGTGACTCTATTAAGGGCGTTTTTCTTTTTTTTTTGGGCTGTAATCAGTGGGTCTTTTTATACTCGTAATTACTCCGTGTTAGCACACACACACACACACACACACATATCCTGCCATCACTGTGGTAATGGGACGTTCTTAGATGTAGGAGTCGCCGCTGCTGCAGTCCTTGCTATGTGGCCATATCAGACGAGGAAGTCCCGGGTAAACGGGTTGGGACCCCCAGTACAGAGCAGGAGGAAGCGGCTCTCTTGATTAGATCTGTTTCACAAATAGCAGCAGTAGTATCTGGCCTCTGTGTCTCGCTCACTACACTACTGCAACGCACTGGTGTGGGTGGGGGTGTGTGTGTGTGGGGTGTGTGTGTGAGGTACGTTTTCAGGCAGGAGTGGTGGGGACCAGTGATTGGGGACGATGACCTAGTTGTACTAGTGGGACCTGATGGCCAGTGGCTTTTAATGGATGGTTGGGTCAAACTCCACGGTCGCTGGGAACTGGATTTCGTGGATTAGTTGGGGCTACAGTGAGCTGGGGCGAGCTAGGTGAACGATGTTTTGTTCATCTGTCACCAAGTAACGTACATCATAATGCTGCTCTTACGGTTTGGTCATTTCTTCTTTTATCTTTTTCTTTTTTTCTTCCGCTAGCTTTCAAGAAAACCTTGTTTTTCTAAGTGTTGAGAGAACTGTTGACACCAGAGGCCAACAGAGTGACTCCGTGATGGAAAGTGTTCCTTCATATGGAGCAGCATTGGTCCCAGTGTATGAGGTTAACAAGTAGCCACACAGCAGAACACTTGAGGTCACACCAGCCCTCTCAGCTGATGGTGCCATGCCCTCTCCACCCACCTACATCTCGAGGGTCCGCCCATCTCCAGCATGACCCAGACATATTCAATGATGCATGAGGATCGGCTGTGTTCAGTGCACCACCAAGTAATTCGCAGAAATGTATATATATTTTTTTTCATGAATAGGATCAACTCTGTTCATACAAATGTTGGGCAAACGATAGATTTTCGATAGATTCCAGAGATTGTTGTGATATATCTCGGCTGACCTGTACTGTAAACTAGATTTTGAAAAACCATTAAATTTTTTTTTTGTAGCTTGCAGCGTTGATAATATTCATACACTATGTGATAGCATTTCTTTGAAAATGGTATATTTTTTTTTTTATCTAAATTCAAAATTACAATTTCAAACTACATTTAAAAGCGACTCAATGTAAAATAAAATGTTATCAACACGGTACATTAGTAGAGAAACGGTCTATTCATTGAATTAAAAATGTTTTACAGTGTTGGACGTTCTTAAATAACGTAAAGATGTAATCAGATGCGTGAAATAAAGGTCTACATATAGTTTAAACGTCGGGCACATACCGAACACGTATGTAGCCTGGAAATCATCTTGAACACCAGAGAAAGGCGTTCCAGATTTTCAATTGGTTGTTATAACTTGACGGCTCTAATGACTCTCACAGGTGATAGGTTTCTCGCCCAAATAACTGACCAATCAAGAAGCATCGTTGTTCATACCAGTATTGCATCTATGGATTGCATGGTTTAGTGTGTGTCTGTCTTCCTGGAAATAGTCGGTTCAGTTGATAGATTAGTCAAGTCATAGCTGCCGAGGTGACATGTTTCTATCCAGTGGTGATATATCAGCTTTCGTGTTATGAACCGACATGGCGTTTTCTGTTGGATAAGGTTGGTACATGATCATCTTTTGGGGATGTGATGGTAGAAATTAGTCCCAAACATCTACCTGTTTGGATGTTCTTACTTACTGTGCTGACTTCCTATTGGATAAACTCTGATGAAGTGAAGCCAGATGTTTAGGTCCCTTATGATGTAGTGGAGCCAGATGTTTAGGTCTCTCATGGTGAAGTGAAGCCAGATGTTTGGTTACTTATGATGAACTGTATCACGTCCATTCCTTATAAACTTCAGTTCGGTCGACTTTCTGAAATTACACGCCTTCGTTGATCTAAAGTCTTAGAAATGTCTCTATAACGGGAGAAAAATGAAATGTCGTTATACTGATAAACTCGATTTCTGATAAATACAGAGACATCCAGGTCATGAGTTGAACACTTGGGTCATTAACTTGAAGCATTAAGTACTGAGGGTCATATTAAGACCAAAGTTAATCCCTCATTACACGTCATTTGTGACTCTCCAAGATCTAAGCGGTAAAGCCTCTCTCTCAAAAAAAAAGACTTTCATTTGACAGAAATAACAATCATGAGTGTTGTATGTCTCGTCACAACAATCGTGAGTGTTGTGTTGTATGTCTCGTCTTCTTGACGTCTATGTAGATTCAATAAATCGTTTATATCAACATTATATTCTAATTATCACACGTGAAAAAGCATTTTCCGACGTAGTTAGGACGATATATTGATTTTTCGTTATGTCTTCAACAAAGGGAAACATTCAGCCAGTGAGTTCATAACGTAATTGTCATGGGGGGGAAACTTGATTAACTTAAAGCGCTTCCCTTAACGGGATTTCCACGCGGCTGGAAACTAAAAGCATGTAAAAGACATTCGTGGTCAATTAGTAGAATGGATGCTTTGAAATGCCTACGCTGACGGCTCGACACTGTGTGCTCCTCCACTCCCCGCAAAATCTGCTCCATCCTTTCGTGCTTAGATATGCATCCACTTGCCTTCCCAACTTCCTCTTGTAAACTCTCAGACTTGGACCAGATCTCGTGGTGAGGACACACGCAACCTGGTTAAGTTTAATACGCTCTAAAAAAACTCCAGACTTTGCCCATACATCTCTCTCTTTCTCTCTTTTTTACAATTCCTCGTAGCTTTATTGTCTTTTGATATATATATATATATATATATATATATATATATATATATATATATATATATATATATATATATTTTTTTTTTTTTTTTTTTGCTTTGTCGCTGTCTCCCGCGTTTGCGAGGTAGCGCAAGGAAACAGACGAAAGAAATGGCCCAACCCTCCCCCATACACATGTATATACATACGTCCACACACGCAAATATACATACCTACACAGCTTTCCATGGTTTACCCCAGACGCTTCACATGCCCTGATTCAATCCACTGACAGCACGTCAACCCCGGTATACCACATCGCTCCAATTCACTCTATTCCTTGCCCTCCTTTCACCCTCCTGCATGTTCAGGCCCCGATCACACAATATCTTTTTCACTCCAGCTTTCCACCTCCAATTTGGTCTCCCTCTTCTCCTCGTTCCCTCCACCTCCGACACATATATCCTCTTGGTCAATCTTTCCTCACTCATTCTCTCCATGTGCCCAAACCATTTCAAAACACCATCTTCTGCTCTCTCAACCACGCTCTTTTTATTTCCACACATCTCTCTTACCCTTACGTTACTTACTCGATCAAACCACCTCACACCACACATTGTCCTCAAACATCTCATTTCCAGCACATCCATCCTCCTGCGCACCACTCTATCCATAGCCCACGCCTCGCAACCATACAACATTGTTGGAACCACTATTCCTTCAAACATACCCATTTTTGCTTTCCGAGATAATGTTCTCGACTTCCACACATTCTTCAAGGCTCCCAGAATTTTCGCCCCCTCCCCCACCCTATGATCCACTTCCGCTTCCATGGTTCCATCCGCTGCCAGATCCACTCCCAGATATCTAAAACACTTCACTTCCTCCAGTTTTTCTCCATTCAAACTCCCCTCCCAATTGACTTGACCCTCAACCCTACTGTACTTAATAACCTTGCTCTTATTCACATTTACTCTTAACTTTCTTCTTTCACACACTTTACCAAACTCAGTCACCAGCTTCTGCAGTTTCTCACATGAATCAGCCACCAGCGCTGTATCATCAGCGAACAACAACTGACTCACTTCCCAAGCTCTCTCATCCCCAACAGACTTCATACTTGCCCCTCTTTCCAAAACTCTTGCATTCACCTCCCTAACAACCCCATCCATAAACAAATTAAACAACCATGGAGACATCACACACCCCTGCCGCAAACCTACATTATATATATATATAATTCCACCACCCGGTACAATAAATATACTTGGTATTACTCCAGTGTCTAAACTTATTTCGGAAATCCAACATCACAATATAACTCGAGCTGTCTTTCAGAAACTGGGAGTTCTGTCCATATGACTAAAATCGTTTTTCATCTAAACATTTCCTCGATCACTAATCCGGCCTTGTATGGACTGCTGTCCACACATCTGCGACAGTTTTGGTTCTGTCTTCTTTCTAAATAGTCAAGCTCAAAGCAGTACGACTTATCAGCTGACTTCGAGACTTTGACCCCTTTGCCTTTAAGCCGCAGTGTTACTTCATTTTCTCTTTTCTACAGATATTACGCTGGAGTCTGCTCCAGAAAGCTGGACGGCTGTTTGTATGCCCCTCGCCATTTGCTAGGGTATTGGATGCTCCCCAAGCCCAGGCGTCACATGATTACTGTGTGGCCGTTAGGAACTCGAAGATGCGCCGTTATGATATTTTTTTTCCCTTACACGGCGAAACTCTGGTAATCTTTAGCCCAACATGTCTTTCCTAACAACTAACACCTTCGCCATTTTTCAAAAGGAGCAAGTTTTCCTATTTATCCCAATCTCGTAGAATATCCCTCCAATTTTTTCCTTTCTTGTTTCTCGTTTTCTTTAACCCATTTCGGTATTTCCAATTAAGGCCCGGCCTCAGTGTGAGCTTTTATCCGTAGCTGGAGCTTGCAACATACAATGAAAAAAAATATTCCACAGTGTGTCTTCATGTACCGATCCTCACAGTGCTTCGTCAAGGATCAAAATAATGATATACGAAACAAAATAAGGTTAAGAGGAAAGTGAACAGACGCCACGTCATTGAGAAATCACTAGAATAGTCACTAATACATTTCCTATACCATCGGTGCCCTACATACAACACATTGTTCCTGGCTGTGTCCCTATCAAGCCATTCGCCAGCAGCTCGCTCCTCGCTCAGTTCGCTCCCCGGAGGAGCGCGTCTAGCTGCACGGTGACTGACGACTGTCGCAAACCCTTAAAGTAAGCTTTCCCTCGCCAGGAGAAACCGCTAGCAGTTGAGCGTTGCCCAGTGAGACGTTTGGGTTTAAAACGATAGCAAGGAAAACGCCCGAAACCGCCAGGAATTTATTTTTCCTCTAGCTTCAACAATTGTCTTCTTCTTCTTCAGGAAGGTAATCACTGTCCTTCTCCTGACGAAGAAGAAGACGTTGTGGAAGATAGTACCTGACTCTTGCGTTCCTTTCCCTTGCCCACGTCGCACCCATTCGCAAAACTGTCGCCCCTCTTCAACTTGTCAAAAGGCGGACGACTTTTTTTTTAAGATACACAAATATTGAACAAAAAGTTTTCGAACGACCTCATTATGTTGTGAGTGCCTATTATTAACACCAGCAACTCCTCATAATTCACATAGTCTTAAGAGATAAAATACCACACATCAGTGCAAGGTAAAAAAAAAAAGTTTTTCTCAATATAGGATTTTTTTTTTTTCTTTTTTTAAGAGGACGTTCCCAGTGTTTCCACAATATAATGATAAAAAAAACTAGATTGTTTCTCAGACTGGATCAAATAAGTTCTGGTCAAAAGAGGAAAACATTCAGTGGATTGTGGTCTTGTATTCCACAGGTTGCCCAGGGAAAATACACCTTCCTTTGTTTTTACACAATAGTTTGTTCTCGCATCTTTTTGAAGCGGTTCCGTGGCCTGACCACAGTTGTTCGAATCGCCGCAATATAAGGTTCAAAGTCTTTATTCTGAATATCTTTATATATGTGTTGGTCCGTGGTTTTTGCTGCCCTGGTCAACGAGCCACACGTGTGTGTGTGTGTGTATGTGGTGTATATGTGTGTGTGTGTGTGGTTATTCACAAGATTCTACTCGGGTCTGGGAGAGGGAAGGAGAAAAGGAAACCCTCTGCATCTGGTTGGAAATAGGTGAGGAGTGTGAAGGTAATAATAATGATAATACATAAAAGCGGACATGGTCGTCTTCTTCATGTACCGGCTTTGGAGGGAGGAGGAGGAGGAGGAGGGAGCTGGGTGTTTGTCTCCAGCAATCGCTTCGTCTGTGTCTCTCGCCTCCTCCTCCTCCTCCTCCTCTCTGGCTTTTGTCTTCTGCCGCACAAAGCTGTGTGGCTTTATTGCTTTCTGGCCAAAAATAAAAGTAAATCCTAAAAGAAACACAGTAGTGGTAGGGTGTATTATGGTGGCAGACACTGACGTTCCTTTAAGGAATAAGAGAACAGATATGCCAGAGTTATGAAGATGCATCGATGTTTGGCTGTGAAATGCGAATGTCTCTTTTACTCTTTGATGCTGCTCCCTGGGACCTGGATGCGTAGAGGCGTCTGGGGAGACACTTGCTGAATTTTGGCGATGGCGCTTCTGAGAATAGTCAGTGCAAGGCTTGGTACTACAGTCTCGTGTGTGTGTGTGTGTGTGTGTGTGTGTGTGATCCTCAAGCGATGACCGAGCACAGAACAGGTTGTTACAAGGCGATGGACAGATCATAAACCACCAGCATTCGCGAAGACTTGAGTCAACGAGAAGACTGACTGAGTCATCATGAAGGCAGACTGACTTGAGTCAACAGCCCGTAATGGTGGCCCACTTTACTGAGTGAAAATTGCGAATGGAGAGAAGAAAAAAAAAAAAAGTCATGTATAATACATGTCCCCAATCAACTTGTTCACGTCCGTGTTTTATGAAGAGTCCATTGTTCCCTGATCGTGTCACACACACACACACACACACACACGCTCCATTTTCATGAAAACAAAAAGGAAAGCTCCACAGAATATTGCTCCCTCCCTCCCTCGCCCGCCCGACACCATGCCTTGCATTCGAGGGAGATGAACACTGTGTTCTGATCCTCTTCATCTTCCTCCAAAGACTTGTACGTATTACCTCACGTGACCTTTATCATTCTTGTCTCTCTTCTTTTCATTCCACTGTTGACACCTCGTCTGACTTGTGTAACATCATTTGGCTGTTATGTGCACAAGGCAAGAGCTTCTTGTTGGTAAGGTCGCCTCCCCAGTGTCGTTGCTTACGTTCACTAAGGTTAGAGAGAGAGAGAGAGAGAGAGAGAGAGAGAGAGAGAGAGAGAGAGAGAGAGAGAGAGAGAGAGAGAGGTGTCACGTGAAAATGGACCTTAATGCCTGTTTGGTTCTTTGGATTTAAAAGGCTTATCGACAGCTAAGGGTCATTAAGGCTGTTAACACTAAGTTGCAACAATAGTCGACAATAAAATCTTAAAACAAAAAAAAAAACATTACCAGGTGTTGAAAATGGTTCTACATACAGACGTTACTAAGCTACGTGTATGGCTTCTGTGACCGTGATCTTAGTTTCATATTACACTTGTATGATGTTAGAAGCTGCAAACACACACACACACACACACACACACACACACACACACACACACACAGTAGCTACCTGGCTTAGAATAAGATGTGTTGTGTGTTTGTGTGTGTGTGTGTATAAACATGAGTAAAGACACGGCAGATATACACAAAGTTAAGAGACGGGCGACACAAGTGCCAAACTCTCTCTCTCTCTCTCTCTCTCTCTCTCTCTCTCTCTCTCTCTCTCTCTCTCTCTCTCTGTAGCATACAGAGTAATCATACACCATGATACCCTCACACAGAGCATCTGAAACATTCCAGTCATCTTCCCGCCACTCGGGCTGCTTCGCCGCACGTTCCCATGGGTCAAAAAAAAGAAAAAAGAAAGATTTGACTCTACTGGCCTAAGGTCGGGGCTGGGTGTGTGGGTGGGTGGAGAGATGTGGGTGCCGGTCAAGTATTTTGGTCGTCGTCAGGTGTTTGCATCGCCAGCAATTTTCCTCTCCAGCAGACGCGTGCGATGGTAGCTGGATGCAGCAGTGTAGCCTCACAGGCGACTCTTGAGCGATATGACGAAACTTGTTTCACACGGGAAAAGAACATCAAAAGGAGCTCTGAATATAATCTAGATCTAAATCTATGTTAAGGTAATTTTGAAATTGTTGCTTAACATTAAAAAATCTTGAAAATACAATTTTTATCTGTATGCATAACTAAACGCTGTATACTTCAGGGGGCGTATATAAGAACTGAAAGACGCAACAGTTTAACAAAGCCAAGATAGAAAGAAAGAACGAATGCTCTTTTGAAAGAAAAAGATCGAAAAACATCTATACGGCAACAGCGTAGGCTTGAAAATTAAGTGCTATCTCTCTCTCTCTCTCTCTCTCTCTCTCTCTCTCTCTCTCTCTCTCAGGTTGTAGGCACCCACCGACCGGGGATGTACATATGTTACTACCACTACCCATTTGGTGGTATTGGGAGAGGAAAATGACGGCTGTCCATTGAGCCAGCAGCTACTTCAGTAATTGTCTATATCATTTCAACTCTTTTTCGTTTTTAGGGGGGGCCCCAGGTTGCTGTTTTTCTTTCCTCTCTGCCTCGCCCACAACTGGCACTCGGTCAGGCACAGTCCCATCATATCGCTTGACAGCGAGTAACTCGCACGACTTGCTCTTCGTAACTCTATATCTCTTACTGTGGTGAGCCCTACGCGTTAGCCATGTCTTTTCGTTGTCAGCAGTCGTGTAAGTATTCTGTGCTTTTCCTCTAACTACCTGATGATATAAGATTCCACCTTTGTGTATCTATCGTTATATTCATGTCTATATCTGTTTATGTATTTAGCCATATCTGTGTACGTATCTCTATCTATCTATCTATCTATCTATCTATATATATATATAATATCCATTGCATTATTAGGTCAGCAAACAGCCAGCGACCAAATGTAACGGAGAACATGCTAGAAATATTAGACAAACTTCTGTGATAATCTTAAAGTCCAAGTTAAAGATATGACTAAATGTTCTTTTCATCACCATGATTGGGAAGAATTAGACACAACTAGGAAATGATAGGGTAGAGTTGGGGAATAATGGGGTAGGATTGGGGAATAATAGGGTAGAATTGGGGAATAATAGGGTACGATTGGGGAATAATTGGGTAGAATTGGAAAAGCATTGGGCTGAATTGGGTATATCGTTTTGCCGATTCTTTGACTGGTCGTTATCCTGGTCTATCGCGACATTCTTTTCACAGTATTGGCCTTAGTTTGCCCCCATCTTGTCGAGTGGTAGACATATATATATATATATATATATATATATATATATATATATATATATATATATATATATATATATATATATAATGTGTGTGTGTGTATATAATGTATATAGGCCAACAGAACAGTCAATTGCTTCCAAGTAACCACAGACACATCACCTGCACAAGGAACCTCCAATACATTCTCGCTTCAGTGTAGTAAACATTTCGTTCTGTGCAGCAGCCTCAGGCCCTCCTTCCACCCAAATCAGTCATAAGATCTGCTAGTAATGGCAAATTATTTACCCATGCCTCACACTCGAGCAAACTTTTCTCACAGGACCAACCCCTTCCCTCCATTTCCCACAGAAAACGTGGTAATGAAAAACTACACATAGAAATGATTCGGTAGCCTTAAACAAATGCATAGTCTTGAAGTTAAATGCATAGGACATGTACCCAATTAAAACTAAATTCATTAGGTACGTACGAGTATAACCTTCTCGTCCGCGTTCAGCCCATCTAAAACTACACTCCCTAGGTATGTACGAGTAACACCTTCTCGTCCGTTCTAAAACACTATGAACACACGTTTACTAGATCAAAGTACGCGTTACGTTCAGTTTGTGAGTTCGACTACAAGGACACTGAATGTTTTTACTCTTTAGCTCTCCTGCTATAACTTCACACAGACAAGTACACAAGATCGCTACACTTCTTGATCTGTGGTCCCGCTGGACGTGGCTAGCTAGATTCCTGTGTTGTGGGAGTTTGATACGAAGGTTTACTGGGGTAGGGGCGTATTACCTTCCACCTTCCTGCACTAGACGCCTCTTCCATGAGGCTACCTCAGCGCTCAGGAAGCAGGCCACTTCCACTGAGCGGGGTCACGGATCAAAAAGTGTGATGGAGTGTATGTGTGTGTGTGTGTGTGTGTCTAATGCATCAGATTATGACTGTGTGGCCGTTGGCAACTCAGGAGTTGGTCGATGGTATGTCTATTTCTTTTCCTACAGTGTTAAGTTTTGCAACGATTTTTTTTTTTTTTCTAACCTTCTCACATTTTTTTCCTCGCGTCTACGACCTGTCCATTATTACGAGACAGGTTTTCCCACTTTCTCAGACCTCTTAGATTATATTTGTCCTCGTCTCTTTCCGCGTTTTCACTTGCTTTACTTTGTGTATCTCCTCGAAGGGTCGGCCTTGAGTGCTTATCCTCGACCACGACGGTTGCCAGAGACTGTAGTCTATGAGGTAATGATAAGACGTTAGTTCGATGAGTCGGTCAAAGAAGAACTGAAAACAAAACCTCACTTAATACCTTAGTGTCCTGGGTAACGGCATAATATCAAGAGGGATCATGTCGACTTATAAGACTCTGTCTCGTAGTATTAATAGTAATCTAATTACTTTTAAAAGAGTTAAGCGGTCGGTAGACGTCATTCGACACCATCAGCATAATTTTCGACTTGGTACTAACATTGTCTTGCTTTACCGTCTTGCCATCCGTCAACAGACGGGTACTACAGCGTTGCAGTATGGTCGAAGCGCCGGATGAAGGTTCCCGTGATGATGGAGTCGACCTTTTAAAAGGGTTAACGTTGCTTAACTCGGCCCACTGGTCTGGTCAGGTGTGGTGTGAGTGGGGGGGTGTGGTGCAACGTGGTGGTGTCAAGAGAAGAGCCTCCTCCTCATCTCATCATCTCCTTACCTCATTGTAAGATGGTATAGCGACATCTAGCTGCATGATGATACATATATGGGAATGAAAATGTTCCCAGATTTAATCAAGGATAGATCTAATGAACCCCTACGCGAACTACTCTTACATATAATGATTGAAAAACTAACTAGGGCATGAATATGAAACAGAACGTCAAATGGATAAGATCTGTTCAGGCAAAATATGAATTTTGAATTTGTACATGTCTGGTAGGGCAAGGCATTTGTCATGAGCATGATGGAATGTATATCATCTATCATGCTTTTTTTTTGGTTGCCCGGGACAACAGATCATCATTAACTGCTCCGGAAGCAGAGAAATGATAACCCTCTGTGTAATTTGCTCCTGAGGTACTTATCACTAACGTATGAAAGGCACTATAAGAAATATAATGGGTGAATGTATATATGTTTTTTCTGGCGCTACCTAGCTCACGCAGGGGGTGGCGATTCTATCTTCTGTGGGACTGGCTGGCGCTGGAAATGGAAGAAGGAAAGAAAGAATGAATATGAACATGTGTATATATGTATATGGATTTGCATATATATTATGTATACGTTGATATGTATATGTGTATTTATGCATATATACGTTTTTTTGTTTCTTGGCGCTACCTCGATGACGAGGGAAACTGCGACCATGTTTAATATATATATATATATATATATATATATATATATATATATATATATATATATATTAACATAGGTAAAAAAAGATAAGAGCAGTAGAGATGGAATAATTTTTGTAGTATATTTGGAATTAGGATGATAGACATAATAAAGAATGAAGATATCGAGAATGATTGATGTGTGGTAACAGAAAAACATTAGAAAACAGAAGGTATGATAAGGAGCGGAAGACTGGGCAGGAGCTGGAGGGGACTGTGTTGGGAGAACTGACCGGGGCTGGCTGGAGTTAGGTCATCAGATGAAGAGGCGTGGACGAATGACTGACCATCTAACACAATGGAAGCATTTTGTGTGTGTGTGTGTGTGTGTGTGTGTGTGTGTATGTGTGTGGTGACGTCCTGACTGCAGACTGTGGTGCTGGCGGAGGAGGTAGACTCGTTTCTAAAAGTAAAACGAGTAGAGGAAGTCCAGTGTTGCAGTGTGGGCAGCATGGGATGAGGATGTGTGAGTGAGTGTGTGTGTGTGAGAGTGATGTAGGCGAGATTGTGTGTGTGTGTGTGTGTGTGTGTGTGTGTGTACCCTGATACACCTCGGTAAGTTGAGACTGCGAGTTAATGATGAGAGAGGCTTATAGATAATGAGAGATATCTATAGATAATGAGATAGATATATAGATAACGAGAGATAGATAAAGAACAGAGTTAGAATAATATTTTCTTTATACAGCTCGTGAATTCAGTTCTTATAACGGGAGATGTGTCCTCTATGAACCATGTGGTTGTCCAGTTTAATGAGGACACAGGATTATTATACCGAAATCAGGAGAGTGTAATATGAACTGATTTTGATAGGAATGTTTTTTCGTTATCCGATAACGCAGGTCAGTGACCTCCACTTCTACGTAGCTCTGGGATTTGATTGTTTACTCTATGGCTCTCTATTGCGCCAGAGAAACCTGTTCCATTCTGGTTTATGGTACAACCTAGAGCTATTTCTGTCTAGGTTGTAGGAGACGTGTGTGAGGCTCGCACATGATGATGCCTGGTAGGAGTGGACGGTATAAGAAATAGGGGACAGACAGCGGTTGACACACGAACATTCCCTTATCTGTGCAATGCCCTAAATAAATGTTGCTATTAATACACCGTGACCCTACGAATCAATACACACTGATTGCCCCCCTTAAGTCTTCTCTCGCCTTTTCAACACGTATGTCAACGTTTACAGATAGGAGAGAGAGAGAGAGAGAGAGAGAGAGAGAGAGAGAGAGAGAGAGAGAGAGAGAGAGAGAGAGAGAGAGAGAGAGAGGAAATATATATTTGCGTTGTATACATTTTGCGAAGTTCTGAATCTGCATTACAGTGTGGCCAGCATTTAAACGCTCTCCTCAGATTTATATCTTTCGGGAGGCAACACTTAAGAATCAATGCAGTCGACGAGATCACCTTTAGCCTCTGCTCTTAAAGTGGACGTATCACAGTTAAGAGCTGTGGGCCTTGCTAGCCAAGCCTGAGCCTGTCCTCTGTTAGTCTCTGCCTCCTGTTGGTCTGCTCCAAGCCTCTCGTCCGTCTGTTTTAGCTGGCCCTTTGCCTGGTTGCCCGCCGGCCGGCTGTCTGGCTGGCTAGCTGGCTGGCTGGTTGGCTGGCCCTGATGTGTCTGCCATGACCCATGCCTGGCTCGGTGTATTCTAGTGACCGCGCCTAGCCCCCTGGCCTGTCTCGTCAGCTGTATCTATGGTATTGTTCCGTCTACTAGTGACTGCTCCCCCTGTCTACTAGTGGCCGTGCCTGGTGCTGTTCTGTATACTGTTGGCCGTGTGTCTGGTACTGTCCTGTCTGCTTGGCCCTTACCTGTTTGCTGTTGCTTGTGTCTGGCCCTTACCCTGTTTGTTATTGGTTGTGTCTGGCCCTTACCCTGTTTGCTATTGGTTGTGTCTGGCCCTTACCCTGTTTGTTATTGGTTGTGTCTGGCCCTTACCCTGTTTGTTGTTGGTTGTGTCTGGCCCTTCCCTGTTTGCTATTGGCTGTGTCTGGCTCTTACCCTGTTTGTTGTTGGATGTGTCTGGCCCTTACCCTGTTTGCTATTGGCTGTACCCTGTTTGCTGTTGGCTGTGTCTGGCCCTTACTACCCTGTTGGCTGTGTTTGGCCCTTACCCTATTTGCTATTGGCTGTGTCTGGCCCTCTTCTGTCTCCGGTTGGCCAGACATGCAGCCGCTGTCAGTGTGCAGCTGGCCTGGTTTAGCTCGTGTTTCCTCCCTGCTGTGAGCGTGGTATAGACCCACACCCACCGTCTGTCCTCGACTTTACGTGGAGGTACATCCAGTCTCCTCTGCTTGCCCTGTGTTCTCCAGCCACTGACCCAGCTAAGTATTGTCGTCCGTCATCCAGAGACCCGCCCTGGCTCTCCTCACTCTCCTACGTTCGTCGTAGATCCCCCTGTGTCGAGCGAAATATCTAACCTGCGAAATAAATGACTGCGGAAAACGTTCCATATTGCCCATCAAGTCGTGTTTTCCACCAGGTATGGCCAGCTGGTCAAGTGTGATTAGCGACAACATCAAATATTTTGGTGATTCAACCTTTTTTTTTTATATTTTCCTCGATTTTTTTTTTTGTTTTTGGTGCGGGATTTTTCTCTTCATAACATCGACTCTTTTGGTGGATTTGGCGTGACCTTGACACTGGGAAAGGCTGTGAAATGAAGAGCGATGTCCCCCTCGCTGGTCAGATGGCTCGGGCTGCCATACACCACACCATGGCTATGCCCGGCCACCACCACCACCAGCAACCTCCCTTGTGTTACGTCAACTGTAAACTTTATCTTCCGTCTCCCGCTTTTTTATCTTGTGTGTCGCCTCCTCTTATCGCTTTGAAAAGAATATTAAATGAGGGTATACGTATATCATAATGAGGGTATAGATATATCATAATGAGGGTATACGTATATCATAATGAGGGTATACGTATATCATAATGAGGGTATACGTATATCATAATGAGGGTATACGTATATCATATAGATTTACTCTGATTCTTAAGGTGAATATTTTTTTTTTCTTTTTTTTAAAGAACTTATTGTTGATATGGAGAAAGTTTGCAATGCATCGAGACATTGTTCCCACTACGCTCTCTTGCGTATGTCTATTATAATCTAATTTCCTTTATCTCTTCTTGCTGCTGTTGTTATTGCCCCTACAACTATCGTTATTATCATTCGAATATACTTTAAGATTTAGACACGAGCTAGATATGTCTATAACATATTTTCCATTCGAAATCGCATCTGCAATTTGACATAGACGATTAGGTGACTTTGAGCACACGTCCATTGTAACAAGCAGTCTGTGTTATACTAACATCGAGAGTAAGAAGCAGTAAAATTACAGCAATACTGTAAGATGGACACACTGTAAATTGTTTGTGTGTGTGTGTGTGTGGGTGTGGGTGTGTGTGTGTGGGTGTGTGTGGGTGTGTGTGTGTGTGTGTGTGTGTGTGTATAATTGACGTTAATATTGACAGTTCATCAAGAGCCAATAATATTAAAGTTTATGTCCTCGTTAAGAATATAGCGAGAATACGTTGGCCTTCTTGTATTTCGCACCCCAAGATATTTCGGTCCTAATCATGTTAAATATCTGACGCGTTACGGCAGGTCAGTGATTTCTTTGGCCAAAGTCACTTAGTTTCGCTCAGCACTGGCTTGTTGGTTCCCTGTCCTTCATGTTCCACTGCCACGTTCATTTTCTGAGCTCGCTACTCGTCAATCAAAATACATTCTTTCTGTTTCATCATAGTACACATACGTTCATGGGTGAAATGAAAATAACTTTCGAAGGTTCTTATGAATCATGCTTGCTCAAACACAAACTCGTACTGCATATCATGGTTTTACGACTTGTGTATCAGTAAGGGAGAATCACAGACGCAAAATCCCCTTGCATATCCAATAATCTTCTCAAACTGTCGATACCTGATTCTTCTGCCATTCATCCATGCTTACCAGTCGCGGTTATCTTGCTACCAACGCCCTCGTACACCACTGAAGATCCACATATGCCGACATGTGATATAGACAGTAGAAACACACAAGAGCAGATGCAGTCACACATGAGCCAGTGACACAGGCATAAATATGTATAGAGAAACGCGTACACATCTCGTCAGTCAGTAGTACATGTTTGAACTGATAACTCTCCTAAAGTTGTTCTTACGATACTATGTACCCTTCTAGACACTGTTTTTAACCACGGGGGACGTTATTATATGGCAGTTTCCTGTCATTATCTGCCAGCAAAATGGATTAATGTGTAACCATAGCTTGGCCTAGTTCCCATGTGCCGCACCTTCATCTCTGCATTTACTGAGACCATTTTTCTTGATCAATGTACAATATCTGGTCGACACAGGAGCCTTGCCTAGTTCCCCTTATAGGTAGTCACCATCCTAAAGACTCTGTATTTCTCTAAACACTTCAGCGTCATTGCAGACAGATCAAGATACGCAGGATCCAACCCTCTGTGGAAGAGTCATTTTACTAGATCTGGAATGGCAAAAAAGTCCAGGATCGAAACCCGTGGCACAACGCACAGTGAAACGGTTATTTTTGACTGCATTAAAAGAAGAAAAAAAAAATGAAATTCGACTGACGTCATCAACCTTATGTTCTGCATTCAGGTTACTTTCCATCGACCCAACACATCAAGACTGCCTGGAAGTCTTAAAGTTCTGACCAGAGTGATAGACTATATGGCAGTCTCAGTCAGACCACACTATAGTTTTTTCTTTATACATCGGGTAACTTTTTATCGTACCAATCTAGATTTTTTTCTCAAAGTACATTCCAGTACACTCACCATTCGTCTGTTCATTATGTTTTCCAGGCTTTGATTCAGCTTGCTTTATTTCAGCAATGGGGACCTGTACTCTAGCTCGTTTCCTCTCTCTCCCTCCTTACTTCAACCTCAGTACCGATTCCTCCTTAAGTAAGTAGTACTTGGCCAGCATCTTAAGTAAGTAGTACTTGGCTAGCATCTTAAGTAAGTAGTACTTGGCCAGCATCTTAAGTAAGTAACGTGGCGAGTGTTTCTGCACATCTTTTAAGTACGTTAGGTCAGATACCACAAGGGTCACTCGCTTCATACAACCTTCGACCCTCCATGACCTCAGTTTACCCCCCCAAAAAATTCTTCCACTTGTATACATTCCTTATTCTCTTCTTCTCTTTCCTTCCTCTTCTGTACGTTTTCAAGCGCATGGCGGCTGTTGCGCCATCTGTTTCCTCACGCTTCTGTTTCCCAATGATTGTTCTTTGGCGTCTTCTGTTGCGTGAAACGCGATGTTTTCGTTTTGTTTTTCTTCTCACTTCCTTGGATCTTCCCTTTGGCATTCGGGTTCCATGTTTGTTTCCCCCACACTTGCTCATAGAAATCAAGCGGTGGGGTGATCACTTGCTCGCATAGACGAGCTGGAAATGATGTCTTCGAATTTCCGGGTTGTTGTGCGTGAACGAGAGATCCTCCAGTATGGTTGGCGCACCCACCTCTTTAACAGGTGGGGTTGGTCACTGACGTACTAGCAAATGGAAATATTTTTTTTTTTCCTTTTTTTTTTGTCATTCCCAAAATGTCCGTGTCCGAATTTCACTATCACACACTTGTGTACGGACGTTCCACGTTTTCGTCAGTGAGTATGGCTGGTCTCAAAGGCTCTTTTATTTTTCAGTGGCATGTTCGTGGTTTTCGTGAAGATCTGTTCCAGTGGGAGAGTGGAATATTCCGTACGTGTCCATGAATTTGCATGTTTGCGTTAGTGTGTGTGTGTGTGTGTGTGTGTGTGTGTGTGTGTGTGTGGTGCACAAGTGTGTGTATATAGATTCATTCACTATAGTGAGAGGTTTGGCGCTAGCACTGCCTTAGTGCTGTCTTTGAACGTCTGTGTACCAGCTAATTTATCCTTTTTTTCTGTGATAATGATAATAGCGATGATTATCGTAATAAATGATAATAGTAATGATTATGTATTAACATAATGATAATAGCAAATATGATATTAACTTTTGAGTCATAGTAATAATAATACTTTCACGCATAACAGCTTTTCCCGCCTTGAGTCGGTTACTGTCAAGAACAGACGAACAATGGCCTCATTTGCATACATCCACTCTCTGGCTGTGTTGGGTAATGCACTGAAACCAGCGCCCAGCATCACACCCAGGCCACCCACCCGCCCCCACTTACTATTTCTCAGTTTCCCATTACCACTTCATGGGCCTTGGTTTAACCAAGTGACCTCACATTGCCCCCCGTATACCAAATGGGTTCATTTCATTGTATCCCAAGTGCGCCTGTCATCGTAGTGAATGTTTAGCTTGCGATAACCTGTCATCATAGTAATGATAATAATAATAATATAGATATATGATAATGCTATTGATAATGCTATTGATGATGATAATAATGATGATAATATTGATAATGATAATATTGATAGTAATGATAATGATACTAATGCTCTTAAGAACAGCATTTACTATAGTATGTAAAATTATGTTAATAATAATGATAATGAGCCTTTGACCTAACCAATTAGGGTCAGGTCAAAGGTTAAAAGCTGTAGTGTGGCTGTTTCATCTTCAGTTGAGCCAGTCTCCCATCTTCTCTGCCACCTCAACGCGTACATGTATGTTTGGATGTGCGTGTGTGTACATGTATGTGTGTTTGTGTTCACATGTGTCTATGCCTTTAAGTGTGAAGTACAATAATCGAGACGCTACTCGGTAGAGGGGGAAAAACCTCCAACAGCCAGGATCGATCCCGGGACACCTGTGCAACAGGCGGGAGTGCTACCGCTGGGCCATGATCGCCCCTAATAGCGAAATGACTCTTCGAATACTATGTACTCGAATACCCTTCGTCTCACGTGGCTGAACAACTTTGTTCGTGTATATATATATATATATATATATATATATATATATATATATATATATATATATATATATATATATATATATATATATATATATATATATATCCCTGGGGATAGGGGAGAAAGAATACTTCCCACGTACTCCCTGCGTGTCGTAAAAGGCGACTAGAAGGGAGGGAGCTTGGGGGGCTGGAAATCCTCCCCTCCAGTTTTACTTTTCCAAAAGAAGGAATAGAGAAGGGGTACCTCCACTGTTAGTTCTCTGTGCAACTTCGATGACCAAACTTGGGATGTGTAGCCTCGTCTTGCCTTCGTATCTCACCTGAACACTTTGCTACATAGTTCGCTACCCACCTGCTGGAGTGGAAGCCTAGTTAGTACTCGCTAGTTGACAGTTTGCCTCCGTCGTCAACCCCGGGGCGACTCGTGTCTTAGATCAACACTTGATTTTGGTATTCACTGAAGCCCAGTCTCTCCGTTGGCTAAAAATGACCCAAAAAAATCAACATCATCGGGAATCTTTGATTTTTTCTGTAAACTGTAGTAGAGTCATTCATGAAGACTCTACTTCCTGTGAGACATTGTTATGATTCGTACGTTACGTTGGTAAAACTATGTATTCGTGTACCACAGCAATGTTGTGTCACAGCGGCAGATGGTTACACAACCCATACGGCATAGATTGTAGAAGATATCTGGGGATTCTCATCCTAACGATCCAGACGGCAGAAGATTCATCCTGTTGATCACACTCGACGGCGATAGTGTTTGGATCAAGATATACAGAGCTCCTCGATACCTTATCTTATCTTATCCAGTAAGATATACAGAGCTCCTCGATACCTTATCTTATCTTATCCAGTAAGATATACAGAGCTCCTCGATACCTTATCTTATCTTATCCAGTAAGATATACAGAGCTCCTCGATACCTTATCTTATCTTATCCAGTAAGATATACAGAGCTCCTCGATACCTTATCTTATCATGTACAGAGCTCCTCGATACCTTATCTTATCCAGTGTGTATCATGCATGTGTTCGAGGTGTGAGACAAAGATTATATAATAATCTAAGAGAGAGAGAACATTTTTTGTGTCATCTTACGCATCGTCAAGTTTAGAGTATCAAGCTAAGCTGTACCGTAACATACAGAGGGTGTGAGGGGACTTGGGTGTGGAGTGAGGATGTTTGGGAAGCAAACCGAGCCAGCCTCCCTACCCCCAGTCACCCAGACTCCCAACGTTGGTGCTCCTCAATTAATGTGTCAGCATGGAGCAGGCCCGCCTCACTAACTAACAGCCTCTTCACTCACTTATCAGCACACGGTCGCTATCTCGCTCGCTCCCCAGAATACACACACGCCCCCCCACCCCTCTCTCTCTCTCTCTCTCTCTCTCTCTCTCTCTCTCTCTCTCTCTCTCTCTCTCTCTCTCTCTCTCACGTCCTCACTCCACCCAAATTGTTGACTCCGCTTCCTCACGCATGCGATACACCGACGACGCCCCTACCCCCGAGGCCCGACTCCTTCCCCTCCCCTGGCGGGCAGGACGTGGCAGGGACCTTCTTACACCACGGCCTCTCCTCCCGTTCCCCACAGAACACGACCCGACCATCACGCCTCTCTGGGCGATCTGACACCCCGACCTGACCTTGTGTGTAGCCACCCTTCCTTCTCACAGATGTGACCGTGATGTAAGAGTCGCTGACCGCGACACATTCACGGGCCAACCCGGGGGTCCGAACCCTCACAGGTTTGAATCCTGGTTGAGGCAGGCGGCCCACCGTTAACCCAGCTGTTCATCCTTCCTATGGATCTGGTGTTCAAATAGGAAACCAGAATAAGAAATGACGTTGCCCGTCCCATCTCGGCTAACGCATAAAACCCACATATTACATCTTCGTTTTCACGTAGACGATCCTCGTTTCATTTCGAACGCATTACCTATCCCCTCACACCCGTTCCCATCCGTTCATGCAGTACGTGCATGACTGTCCCATCCTTCCATGCAGTACGTGCATGACTATCCCATCCTTCCATGCAGTACGTGCATGACTGTCCCATGCGTCCATGCAGTACGTGCATGACTGTCCCATGCGTCCATGCAGTACGTGCATGACTATCCCATGCGTCCAGGAACAAGAGCTGTGCCCCAAGTCCCCGCGCATCACTTTCCTACTTTCACACATACATCAAGTGGCCGCCAGCCCGAGTCAACAGCCTCACTCCTCGTCCCCCGGTACATGAATACTTCAGCTGCTCTGTTGGCGTGACCTCCCGAGATGCAGAATATCCACCCATGCCTACATGTACAGCATCTCTCTCTCCCCGCCCGCCACATGACTAAACCAGGTCCCTCTTAATACACCAGCTTTCCTGCCCACGACCGCACTTGCCCATGTACATAACCCAGTTACTTGGGCGGGTGTCCACGACCTCTCCACCTGATCAGGGACCTCTCACTCCACCACCACCTACCAACGTACATGACCTTTACACTTGCCTTAGGACATCCCATCCCGCCCCGCTTACGCACACGACCTCTGCACCAGGTAAAGGACATCCCCTCATCACCTCGCTACTCTCTTCCTACACACCGAGCCTTCTCCTCCACCCATCTACAATTCCTCGCCCAGTCTTTCTATATTCCATCGTGCACGGATGATGTACGTTTTCATCCACCAGTTCAGCACATAGCCTCCCCCTCCCCACTCCTCACACTTGGACACCACCACCACCACCACCTCACTCCTCGACCTACCACTACTTCATCCTGACGACCCCAGTAAATCGACGACTCGCTATTCACACCAACATCCACGTCGTTCAACATATCTTCATTATCCCTCATGGCTCTGTTTTCCCATTCCCACACCTCACCACCACCACATCAAAAATAAAGTCCTCCTCATCCCCAACACATTATCCAACTCGCCACGCACTAGTACATGGCCCAGTTCATCAAATCGCCATAGGTTGATCACCACAGCAAAATACCATCCTTCTTACCATGCGAATATACTGTGCCTTTCATCACACCGGGCCAATGACAGGCCGAGTGATTGTGCACCCGTAATACCATCCCAGCTATAACACCGACATCATTCCATTCGGTTGA
The DNA here is from genome assembly GCF_036320965.1 of Panulirus ornatus. Classification (NCBI taxonomy): domain Eukaryota; kingdom Metazoa; phylum Arthropoda; class Malacostraca; order Decapoda; family Palinuridae; genus Panulirus; species Panulirus ornatus. The sequence goes on along the minus strand of NC_092225.1, from coordinate 69,815,840 downwards.
CTGTACAAATGTACCATTCCACTCACCACGTCAGAGAAGCACCACCAGCTTGTCGAAATAACGCATGTATCACTCCCCCATTCTATACAACCCCATGACATTCCCCTTATAACACCATCAGGATCTTATCAATCACCATACACACTCGCACCATCATATTTACCCTACCAGGAGGCTAGCCATATGCCCTCACTAACCATACCAACACACTACACATCTTCTACGAAAATACAGTCTTGATCACCATACCATTCCACTACGCTAAACCATCCCTCACAGGATACTCATACCTCCCCTCCCACACAGGATACTCATACCTCCCCTCCCACACAGGATACTCGTACCTCATTACGCTCAAGAAAGAATAACCACATCGTAGCGTGAACCACCGCTGCGTTCCACGACTCCTAAACCCAACTAACTACCTGTGTGATTTCACTTTGGCTTGCGGGTCGTACATTATGCCACAAGAACGTCTGAGCTGATACACTGTGACTTTATGATATATACAGAGTTCTTTAATGTCTTGCCTTATCTCTCCAGTGTTGATTTTGTTCACATATACCCGTGTTCACGGTATGGGATAAATGTATCTTACTGATCCTAAGATAAAGGTATTAAGTTGAAGCTGTATCGTAACATACAGAGGAAAGGGAACATGGGTGGGAGGGGAGGGAGGCAAGCAAGCCCCAGTCACCTTGAGTCCCCTTGTATCAATTTGATAGTGTGTGTGTGTGTAAGCGTTTTTCTTTGCGCTCGCGGGCATCTGTACGCGTGTATGCATCTACTTATAAATAAAAGTATGTGATTGTGTTTACATATGAGTGCACTTCCGTATATTAGTGCATAATTGCTATGGATCGTTGTAGATTCGCACGTACTTCCGTGAGCATGTAGCGACCTTCACTGAGCATGTAGCGACCTTCACATAATTGCTGGTCACACGCAGGAGTAGAGCCACACACACTGGTGTACATTGCTCTGGTCGTGTCTCCTCCTCCATCAACCCTTACACCAGTAGGGCCCAGCGTCATGACCAGTAGCGGGTGCGATAGCTGACGGTGTGGTCGTCAGACTGGGAGTGGAACACTATTTCTTAGCTTAACAGATGAGACGTTGATGATACCACGAACCTGTAGTTCAACCCCACCGTCAACCGTGGTTACCACTGTTACCCTCTAAGGGTAACAATGGTCACTGGTTCCTCCTCCATCCTTACCTTAAGGCCGGACCAGTAACGTTGGTCTGTAGGTATGAACACATTAAGACGAACACCCTTAAGCTTTTCATTTTAAGTCCCAAAATGGATGACCTAAATCTTTAAAAACTTTATTTCCCAAAACTGTGGAACTGCTGAACTCCTTCCTTCTTAACCTGATTAGAAAGGACTCGTTGTATTACCATGAGTAGCCATCGATCTTCTGCCGTTATTAAAGCTATAAATATGAATTTATTGAGTGCTAGACATGCACTCACGAATGTGTACCTCACACACACACACATGGTCCTGCTGAAGGGGAGTTCCTTTGGATTTGAATTTGTCTTTTGAGAGCAATTGTTTGAAGAAGGATCTCTTGTGTAGGTCTTATATGACTGTCCTGTTCAAGAATGGTGTTCGGTTACCTTTCGTGTTTCATCGTCAGTTTGTTGCTTTTTTACGCCACGAAGGGAAAAGTATAGACATTTAGAAATGAGAGAAGAAAAGACTGTTCCTTTTAGGATCTCTTCCTAACCTGTGTTGTATGAGTACATTAACGTCTCGTCCAAGTGTCATCGCCTCTTATTCTGTTGCATTAGTCTGTGGTTTTCACTCGCTTCTTCCAATACACTCATTACACAGAGGGTAGGCGTCATGTTTATTCTTGAGGTACCGATAATATATATATATATATATATATATATATATATATATATATATATATATATATATATATATATATATATATATATATATACACGTTACTGGAATGCTTGCGTGTAGATAAGTCACACGTTGATAATACATTCACGCCCAAAACCCCATCTGAAGCCTTGAACGTCATACTCAGGCATGAAACTGTGGCTCGCATATTAACCAGGAAACTGGTGATGTTAGCTTCCTTATCAAGATACCAGACTTTCCTTCTCATTACGTTAAAGAAAATCGTTACTGAAGCCTTTTTTTCCCCCTTCCAGGCGTTTCTGTGGTCCTATCCCTCCCATTGGCTCAAAAAAAAAAAGAAAAAAATAAATGGATAAATGTAAAGAGGTTGTCTGATAAATATTCACCACTTTCGATCGTAGACCAGACTCATCTTTCCAGCGATCGCCTCAATTTCCCAGAATATTCCTTTTTTTTTGTGCGTTTGTGAACGCCATTTGGCTTGATGTCAATAAATGGCCGGAGGTCCGAGAGGATGCTTCTTGGAAATCCTCTTGTGCTTTCCACTTGCCTCTTCATCGTATCCATTCCATCGGACATCCGTCTATGGCTGGATCTGACTCAACGCGACGCCTCCATCGAAGCCTTGTATCCGGGACTCTACGTCGTCATTATCTCGATGAAATTCATATCCTCCATCGTAACTTTCAGCCTCCTGGCAGTTCAGTTGCCTGCGGCGTTTCATTCCCTACGTACCGGCCCGCTAAATCATGTGGATTAAACCACTCCCTCCTCGTTCATCAGAGCCTTACCGCTCATTTTTCAAGGGAACGCTCACATTCCTCACACGCTTCAGGATCCCTCACAACAGCTGCAACTTCTTCCTCCTCCTCCTCCTCCCAACCCCAAGAAAAAATGTATATGTATACGGGCGGCTCCCAAGTCCCTCCTACGCCCAAGTCGTGGCCAGTTGGCAAACACAGTCGCTTTTCTCATCCCACCTGACGACCCCCTTCCCACGTGACGTGGATCACATCTCCCTTAGACGCCGCGTTACCATGGCTGAGTGTGTGTGTGTGTGTGTGTGTGTGTGTGTGTGTGTGTGACTTAGTCTTCTTCCTCCGCACCGACCATGAGAGTTAAGAATATAAACATAACGACGCTTGGTTCATCACCGGTGCAATGCTTTCGCTTCCTCAACACCGGAATCCAGGTTGATTCCCTCAAGCAAAAGCCGTTCCAGCAAGCAGTCCTACATAATACCCCAGAACACCGGGGTACCATCAGGGCTCCATGGCATAATAAAAGCTTCCAGCACCATCAGTCATGACTGCCATTCACACCTTCGGAAATTTCGCGCTCGCGCGCCCTGCCCCTCCCCTCTTAATGAATTATTTACCCCCAGGATGTTGTGAAGGACCGTAGCCTTATTGACCTTTGATGACCTTTCCTCTCAACTAGACCATCCTAGTATGAATAGTCCTCCTTGTCTGGGTGACCTTGCTGACGGATTTCTTGACTGAGGTACACTCGTATGTATCTTTAAGGCCGAGACCCTAAGGAAGATAGACCCGTCATCCTCTCTCTCTCTCTCTCTCTCTCTCTCTCTCTCTCTCTCTCTCTCTCTCTCTCTCTCTCTCTCTCTCTCTCTCCCTTAATAACGTAACGCAACAAATCATCTTAGATGATTTTTTTTCCCCCAAGTTTTAGTCTTTCAAATCTTGATCACGATTCTGTATCTGCTGTGTTGTCTCGAGGTCGCAAAACTCACATTTAAGCTACTCTTCAATTCACTCTCTCTCTTCTTTCATTTTACACTCGTGTTTCACAGCAAAACAACAGTATTAGGAAAAGCATTGGCTTTATAGATGTGTACTTTCGCTCGCTATATTTCGGTTTTTTAATAGATAGCGTACACAGCTAAGTACCCTGACTGAATTTAGCGATTCTGATGGTAAGTTGTGTGTCTGCTTTTGCATCAGCTGGAAGAAAAAAAAGACATTTGTTTATCATTGTTGAACATTTTTTTGCTTAACGCTTCAGCCAGCTGCCATGACGTTCGGTCTCAACGTTTATTGTAGACGCATAACGACTGTCCATTGTCACATAGCAATGTAACGTTGTCAGTACAGACAGAGGCACATTGTTGGCTCACTAGCCTTCCTCCTACCTCGGTTATAGCTCTCTCTCTCTCTCTCTCTCTCTCTCTCTCTCTCTCTCTCTCTCTCTCTCTAAGAAACTGGAAAACCCCAGAATGAATGATGATGGTGTGGATGGTGAGTGATAAATATCTTTCGATATTCAGTGGGCGAAAGAAATGAGTAAAAATAGAAAACCGTTTCTTTTGCTGATGTAAATGATAATGAGGCAACGAGAACTCGTCTACGTTTCCATTTCTCTGGCTGGATTATGTGTACGGACGAATGTGGACAATTCCCACAGGTCAGGATTTTTCTAGGGGAAGATAATGTCTTACCGCTTACCTGCCACTGGTGAGTTTCCTAAGACCTGTTGATGAGAAGGGAAATATATTACACCACCAAAGAGAACTCGGGAGTCTTCATTCGTCCTTCCCCGTTGTGATGACTCTCGTCCTAAACCCCTCACTTGCGTTTTACTGGAGTGTTGTGACGTGACTTTAAAAAGTCGTATGTGACGAGAGATTACTGTGTTCTCTTGTAAGGCATCGTTTAGTGAATGGCTGAAGGCGAAGACATGTGTTCAGCTGTGAATTAAGAGGTTTGATTTCCTCCTCATTTTCGATTATAATATTGACTCGATTGCTTGCTTTGTTGTTTTGTCACTGTGGTAATATTTCATCTGTGGATCTCCTGTGATTCCATCACCGTATAAACGTTCCATCTGTGGGTTTCCCATCATTACAGTATTGTAAAACGTTCTGTCTGTGACTCTTCTGTCAATTTGATGATTAAACGTTTTATCTGTCGGTCTCCCATTATTACAGTATCGTAAAACGTTCCATCTGTGGGTGTCCCATCATTACAGTATCGTAAAACGTTCCATCTGTGGGTGTCCCATCATTACAGTATCGTAAAACGTTCCATCTGTGGGTGTCCCATCATTACAGTATCGTAAAACGTTCCATCTGTGGGTGTCCAATCATTACAGTATCGTAAAACGTTCCATCTGTGGGTGTCCCATCATTACAGTATCGTAAAACGTTCCATTTGCGGGTCTCTTTGTCATTACAATACCGTAAAACGTTCCATCTGAGACTCTTCTATCATTACAACTCCGTAAACGTTTAATGTGTGGCTCTCGTATCACAACAATACATATTGAACGTTCCATCTGCTGTTATCCTATCCCATCCCTATACTGTCGTAAACGTTCCATCCGTGGCACACTCCTATTATTATTACATGACCACAAACGTTTTCTCTGTAGCGCTGCCATCAGGCACAAGTGTTACTTTCTGCAGAACGATTACGTCCTTAGTTTTCAAAGGTCGCCATTATCAACGAAGTAGAAAGGTACCTTGCACACCAGTTTCTAGTCCTGATATCCTTCTCATTATTTCACAGCAGACCTCATTCAAACAGCATTCTATAGCCAAGAAGAGGTTCTCGTCTCTCTCTCTCTCTCTCTCTCTCTCTCTCTCTCTCTCTCTCTCTCTCTCTCTCTCTCTCTCTCTCCTTCCTGCGCAAGGAAAGACCCTAATAGCATCCTATCAAGTGCTGGGAATTTGAATATCAGCGGAGTAGGAGTGGAGGAAAAAAATAATATTCCACCAACAAATTTCAATTGAGGGGAAAAAAGTCTGACAGTAATTGGTCTTAAAGAGGTTTTTTCCCACTCTTTTTTTAACTAGTTTAGTTCACTTGTTTGTAGAAGATGGGATGACGATGTAGGGATGATCCATCACAACTGAAGATGTCGAGAAAATGAGGAGGTAAAAAAGGTAAAATGTCTCTCATTGGGCCACAGTGAATGTGTAAAACATGGGTCCTTCTACACGAGATCCTGTTAGCTTTGCGGTGATTATCATCAAGACGAACATTCTTCATGGGTTAAGTTAGCTGCCCACTTGGGTTAAGGTAATTCAGTTGATAGATGCTTTAATAGACCACTTGGGTTAAGACAATTCAATTAATAGATGCACTAATAAACGTGTAAATCATGTGAATGAACTAGTGGATGACCAAGAGGAACGTGCATCCACGTTGGGAGAGGACTTATAAGAACCCGACTTGGATGTGAATATCAGAAAAATAGAAAATTTCAATTTTGTGTAAAGACGTGTAGTAAGCGCACCTTAACTTTGTTTTGACTGGTAGTACTAAGTCCTTTATGCTGTATTGTGTATGCTGTATCCTTTATGCTGTATTGTGTATGCTGTATTCTTTATGCTGTATTGTGTGTGCTGTATTGTTTATGCTGTTATGTTGTATTTACTAACTATCTTTTCTTCTCTTTACTTTCAGTAACGAGGACCAGCAGCGAGGACGTTTAGACGTAAGTGCGAGGACAGTGTTTAGACGTATGTGCAAGGTCATTGTTTATACGTAGGTGCGAGGACATGTTTAGACGTAAGTGCGAGGACAGTGTTAGACGTATGTGCGAGGACAGTATTTGTACGTATGTGCAAGGACAGTGTTTAGACGTATGTGCGAGGACATGTTTAGACGTGTGTGCGAGGACAATGTTTATAAGTAAGTGCGAGGACAGTGTTTAGACGTAAGAGTGCGAGGACGATCGTTGGGGGTATGTGAGGTAATAGTAAACATATAAACAGTTTCGTAAATGATCGAGTTTAGTGACTGCTCGTCATATACCACTGGGCCACAACTCTTTAGTGCTTGGAGTACATCCTTGAGCACTGTCGGCCTCAGCTGGAGGATGACGTACACTATGTCAAGTGCTTCTTCCAGCGGCCAGAGGAAGACTGGTTTCTGTGCGGCTAATGCCACACTGTCATGTGTACGGAGGAGAAAGGTACTATGTGGTGGTGGTGTGTGATGCGGATCTGAGACACCGTGAGATAACACCGGGTCATGTAACAGATTATCAGATTTACCGACTGGCTTGGAAAAATGTAGAACTCCCGAATACATCAGCATGAATAATGAATTTTGTAATCTTTAATCCCTCTAGCTATCCGAAAGTGATGTTCTATATTTATCGCGCGGTAAGGTCATATCTATCGCGCGGTAAGGTCATGTTCTGTATTCATCAAGCGATAAGGTCATGATCACTGTCTATCGTGCGGTAAGGTCATTTGTTCTGTATCTATCGTGGAGTAAGGTCTTGCTCTACATCTATCGCGGGGTGAGGTTAAGTTCCATATCTATCGTGCAGTAAGGTCATGTTCTATATCTATCTCGCGGTAAGGTCATATCCTACATCTATGGCGGGGGAAAGGTCATGTTCTATATCTATCCCGCGGTAAGGTCAAGTAGATATTGTTTTAAAGGAAATAAAAACGGTATGAAATTGGAGAGTATTAAATCAAAACAGTTGGATATGCGACGTAGCTAAACCCACGAGACACGCTAATTACAGTGGAACTAATTGTCTTAATCCCTCTCACTGGCTAATACTTATATGACATAAGTAGCTTTATGATGATAATCCCAGCGCTGAAGGTCATCTCCATGATATACCAAATATCCGTTACATTGCCAGCTGTCAAAAAATGACGGGGAAGTATACAAACAGTATCCCTTGCACAACCTTATAGTGAACAGAGAAGTTAGCAGTCGTGGATTCCCTGCGTCAGGACGCATTACGGCAGCGAGATGTATTGACGACCCTGCCAGCATCAGGTAGGGTAGGGGGTCATCAGGATCTCATGAGTCGCCCTAAATGGCACAAACACACTCGTGAATCAGGCGTCTGGTTCGTTCCACCGTTCCGGGTTCACCCTCTCAGGGTCGCGTCACACTCCAGTGAAGATGATACACGCTAGGGATGGGTACCATTTTCATGCTTCGTAATAAATTATTATCTGTTATTATTATTTATCAGTCATTATTATAATTATTAGTTTGTCATTATCATTATTATATAACCCCAGAATCCTTTTTTCAAGGGTTCCTGCAGCTTCAAGGCTGCGCTGCAATCACTAGCAGGGAAAGGACGGACTCTTTGGATTGAGAATAAGTTGTATACGTATAAAAGGGTAATAAATACGGGACAACACAAATATAAAACTCTCTCCCCGTAACACATAAATAGCAATCGCATACACACACACACACACACACACACACACACACATGTATATGCATACACCTACATACACATACATACATACACAAGGTACTGATGACAATGCGGTAAAGAAACTTTATAAAACTCATAGAATACTATTCAAACTGTCCTGCGAGAAAAGCAATGTGTAGAGGGAGTCGAAGAAAGAGCCCAGGAAGAGGCGTTGATCAACAGACTATGGTGTCTCCCTGACACGTATGGTCTGTATAGTATGGAAAAGATGATCAGGAAGTAAATGGACGACATACCGTAGAGGAGAAATGACCTAAGTTAAAGTTAGAGACAACACAGTTTTAGGGGAAGGTCATATGTTATCGAATCTCTCAGAATTCTAAGAGAGAGGGAGTTTAGATCTAGAAAAAGAAGAAGACTGGAAAGATTCTTTGCGTCTCAACTGCCAGAAAGCCTTTGACACTGCCGCATAGAAGGCTAATCTGATTCAAAAGCTGGATCACCAGATAGGAATATAAGAGAGACTTCATCGCTGGACTGAAGATAGTCGTAGTCGAAGGGAACCAAGGACGCATATCGGAGGAGCCTTCTCGAAATGGGGTTTCAGGTCATCCCTGTGGAGTACCCCAGAGCTCTGTTCTGGGACCATCACTCCTTTTGATCTGTGTAAATGATATGAGAGAGAGAGAGAAGGTAGAGACTCTCAACTTGAATATGTTTGCGGATGACGGAAGGGTTCCGGGGGAAGCGAAAAGTGAGGAAGATCGCATCATCTTACAAGAGTGACCTTGACAGACTCCGGGGATGGTATGATAAATGAATTCCAGCAGAGTATATGCAAGATAAAAAGGATTGGTTACGGCGAAAGAGGATTGGTTACGGCGAAAGAGGATTGGTTACGGTGAAAGAGGATTGGTTACGGCGAAAGAAGGTCTCAGTATAAACATTATCTAGCAGGATATAATCCACTGGAATCTCTTTGTGTGTGTGGAGTGCCTTGGGAGTCGACATTGTCCTTAAGCTATTGGCAGCGTCTTGCCTAAGGAAGGTAATTGAGGAGACCAACTGTCTGCTGGGAAATATTGAAATTACATTAAAAAAAATCCTAGATAAGAAGATACTCACCAAGCTGTTAACATTTTGCATAAGGACAAAATTAGAATATGCCTCTCAAGTTTGGTCACCGCGCTGAAGCACAAAAAAGCAGATAAAGGTGAAGTGGAGAGCGATAAAGATGGTACCAGATTTAAGAGAGCTGTATCGCAGGGAAAATCAGAGGCGGTAAATCGGCCCACCTTTCCATGTAAGAGAGAAGAGTAAGGGGTCACCTGATCACGACGTTTAAGTTGTTGAAATATTGATTTGGTAGACTGTAAATAGTTCACAGGGAGATGTAGAGATAGAACAACTAGAGGAGACAACACGAAAATTAAGGAAGAGACTTAGAGATGTGAAAATGTACTTTTATAGTATAAGTGTAGTGGTTGATTGGAGGAAAGTGAATGAAGAGTAGTGGATGAGTGGGGGAAAGTGAATGAAGTCATGGTAAATGAAGAAGTTCAGAACGTTGCTTGATAATGTCTTAAGGGATGGAACCCCATGAGTATAAAAGTCTCTCCATGTACAGTATAGATAGGTAATTACACATACGTACATTCTCTCTCTCTCTCTCTCTCCCTCCCTATCTCTGTATCTGACACTAGCAGGTGCACGCACACTCGGTCACACACACACACACACACATGTACATACGTGCACAGGCAACACGCAAGAAAACGCTGACACCTGATGAAGTTTCTCCGTACGTGCTGAAGCGATGTGCAGATACGCTTGACAGGCCACTTGAAATGTTGCCCGAGATGTGGCTGGAGGAAGGTAAAGTGCCAGGGGAGTGGAGGAGGCCAAATGTCATGCCTATCTTTAAGCAAGGAGACTTGTAATGTGGACTGAACTACGGACCAGACTCCCTGGCGAATATTATGTGTAAATTGGTGGAAAAGGCGACATGGATTAAGGGAAAGGAGGTCTGTGGGAAAGGTGGTCTGTAGTGTAAGTGAAAGGAGGTCTATAGGGTAAGGAAAGGGAGGTCTGTGGGGAAAGGAGCTCCGTTATAGTCCAAAGAGGTGGATCGGTGGATTGATTGTATCTAGAGTGCCAGAAAGCCTTTGACTCTATCCCACATAGGACGCTGGTAAAGGAGATGGATATTCATGTAGGGTGAGACTTCTATGAATGGAAAATTACCTTACTAACTGTGAACAAAGGACGTATATCAGATAGTGCCTTCTCAAGTTGGCCTCGGTCTTGGGATCGCTGCAACATCAGAGCGGCTGAACTCAAACTTCAATGTGTTTGCAGATGACGCCATGAGGGGAAGTAGTTGGTCAGATACGTAGTTTATGAAAGTCAAACCAAAAAGGTATCAAGTTATGGTGATCAAACACAACAAACAGAAAAAGCTTCGCCACGAATATCATGCATCAGGATATAAGTTGCAGGAACCTGTGTGTAAGAGAGACTAGCTAGTTCAACAGGTTAACCTAACTCGTCGTTAGAGCCCCAATATTGAGGGAAGTTTGGAAGAGACAGATAATCCATTGGCAAATATGAAAATATCATTTACTCGCATGGGTAAGGAAATACTCGGCAGCCATACCGTATCCTCTTTTAGGCCAGGGAGTAGAAAAATTCTCTCAACTTTGGCCACTGTACTTGAGGAGGCAGAAAGAAAAGATAGAGAAGGTCCAGAGGAAGGCATAATAGAGCACCAGGACTGAGAGGGCTGAGCTAGGTACAGGATTACTGTACCTGAGGTCTAGAAACAGTATTTTGAAGAGTTGTACGATGACGGAGAAATTTCAGGAGATCGGGGCCCCGTGAGTGCAGATCCCCCAGCCCGTCCAGTACAAAAATAGAATTCAATACCTGTATCCATAAGTCTCTATGTATACATAGAGAGAACAAAACATGTACTTCATATATGCTGCAGCTGCATCTTTTTGTAGCTCGTGTGGTACAGCTGCGCCCAGTCATACACTCCATGTGCTACAGCTGCACTCGTGACTGTACCTCATATGCTACAGCTGCACTCATTACTGTACCTCATGTGCTACAGTTGCACTCAGTCATGCACCGCAGCTGCAACCAGTGGTGCACCGTCATGCACTGCAGCAGCTGCATGAAGCTGTCATTGGCTTTGCAGAATTCCAATGCAATATGATTAATCTTATATTTGGCTAGGGTTGCCTGGCTCCAGCATTAACTTAGACCACAGCATTGTAGACGTTAGTCGAACATAAACAATGTGTTGTGTTGATGGGAATGTGAGAATGTAAGTTGACTTGCTCCCAAAAGATAGATTACATTGATGAACCAAAGGCGCCATAAGCAGTAAGGGTTGATGGGGTGCTGAATATATCAAGAGTAAAAACTCCATGTAATTCATGAATCGGAGACGAATGCATTTTTGTGAGAGATGGACAGTATACAGGTTGTAAATGCTGTTGATTGTAAGAGAACGTTCAAGAAATGAGGACTCACGAGTGTAGAACTCCCTCCCCTTGCAGTGCAGGTAGGTAGGTTTTTGTTTTTGTATATACGTTTATTAATACATACACTGATCTATCCATGCGTTAATCAATACATGCATTCATCAGTTCGCGTATTCAATTGACGTATTCGTCAGTACATTGATTTATCACATCATCTTGAACAGACTTTTGCTCCTGATGCTTGATCACTTATCAATAAAGTTGATTTGATCACCAGGAATAATGATCGTGATAGGGAAAGTGATAATCCATAGATTATTGGAGGAGATTAGTTTAGATTAGAAATACTTCGTAATCTTGTTCTTTCTGAAGTTATGATGTAGATGAAATGAAATATTGTAGTGTAGCTTAAGTCTGTGAAAATGTATAAGACAAGAGATTACATTTGCTCCTGAATTCGACATAATTGTATGATATCGTACCGTTAGAGGTCGTCCCATTATTCACGGGTTATCTTAGTGGCCGTCGTGGGCAGGTATCGAACATGAATGAGCACGAGAAATCACGGTGGTAGAGAGCAGCAGACTAACGAGTGGTTTGCAATAGAGCAAAAGAGCTTCATTGAAATACCACGTCTCGTTAATGATACAGATGAACTCCCAGGGTTTTTGGCGAGGACGAGCAAGCAACTGGTCGTTGCGTGAAGCGAGGGATTGCACGCACGTGTACTGCGAGACAGAGTCTGAAATTATATATGTATAGAGAGAAAAGACTTTTGATATACTGGAATTTCTGAAAGACTGAACGTCCGTAAGATTTCTCCTGGCGTTGATACACACTTGCTCGAACTGACAGTAGGGAGTGAGAGTGAGGTGGTTGTCCATTCACTCGCCTTCAGTAGTGGCTAGGCAGATGTTCTTCGAGGGGGTAGCTAGAGCCTGGCAGGAAAGGTTGTGGTAGCCACGAAGATGTTGTTGACCTCGTACAACCTGCCGCCTCTTTGGGACTTATATACAACAGTTATGGAGAAGGGGATGACTGTCTTGTATAATGCTTCAACACCACAACCCCTAAATTCGCAACCAGGACCCACAGGCTAACTGGTGTGGTATCGTGTAACTTCTTTATAATGCCCTGGTTCAGCCCAATGACAGCCCGTCGCCCCTTGTATACCACATTACTTTAATTTGCTCTTTCCCATGCATGCTTCACACCCTCCAGCACGTTCAGGCCCTGAACACTCGAAGCATCTTTCTATCCTTCCACCTCCTCATTGCTCCGGCCGGTTTCCTTGTTCCTTCCACTTCCGACATGTATACCTTCTTGGTCAACCTCTCCTCAATCATCCTCTCCATATGTCCACACCATTTCAGTACACCCTCTTCATCTCTCTCACACGTACCCTTCTTACTATGACACATCTCTGTTATCCTATCACTTCTTCATAACCCTCCTCAGACCACATAATGACATCATACATTTCATTTCCAGCACAGTCTCCCTCATCCATACTTGGCCATTAGAAGCACACGTCTCCCATCCATACAACACCGTCGGGACCACTCTACCATCTTTACCCTCCCCAGATAGTGTGAACTTTCTTTCCGCACGATTTTCAGAGCTTCCAGGACCCTCGCCCCATTATCTACCCTCTCTCTCTCTCTCTCTCTCTCTCTCTCTCTCTCTCTCTCTCTCTCTCTCTATATCTATCTATATATATATATATATATATATATATATAATATGCATATATCAACTACTCGTAACGCACAGAGCTCGTATCCCTAACTGGATTGCACGATCAAGATTATTAATGATTATTTAAACCATACAAAAAAATAAATAACAGTAATAACAATGATAATGATGACTCCTAATGAAGCTGACTGATCATTTTTTTTTTTTCATTTTTCCTCCAGACTTGTGTGTGGACAAAGACGTTTTCTGTTTTCTTTCGTCTCCGTCTGTTGACCTAACCTTTGGCACGAGTTTAATAGTGTTTCTGACGTCTGGGGGAAAGTGGGGCTCGAACCCTGGGTGGAGATAATGTCAGATGAGACGAGTCCATTTCCACCTTTTCCCCCCTCTTGCCTATAATGCTGATTACCTTTTCTTTCAACACCATTTTCCTGGAATGATTTTATTTCCGTGGGCTTCCGTGCCCGTTCTTGCCTGGTGCGCTGCAGAGCCTGAGTAGAATTTGTATCACAAGTTGAGTCTTCTTACAAAGCTGCGAGAAATATACAGGATTAAGTCGTCCAATAAATTCCCCCTAAGCGATGTCTTTCATTCGATGAATAATATATATAATCTATCTATCATTTATTCTTTATTTATGTCATTCATTCTCCTCTCTCTCTCTCTCTCTCTCTCTCTCTCTCTCTCTCTCTCTCTCTCTCTCTCTCTCTCTCTCTCTCTCTCTCACTGCACTATCATGTATGTATCTATTTACGTGTTTGTAATTACCTATTTGTACAAGCACGGGGGAGGGAATTCTACACTCATGGGGCCCAAACTCGTATGAATGTGTGTGAGTGAATGTTTGTGTGTGTGTATATGTGTGAATGTTTGTGTGTGTGAATGTTTGTGTTAGTATATATGTGTGAATGTTTGTGTGTGTGTTTGTGTATGTGAATGTTTGTGAAAGTTTGTGTGTGTGTGTATGTGAATGTTTGTGAAAGTTTGTATGAGTGTGTGTGTGTGTCTTGAAAACATCTTGATATATCATGAAAGTTGTTATACCTCTCGTATCATATGATTAATCAATTAACTCTGATAATTAGTTTGTATAACTCTTGTAATTATCCTCTTGACTGATGGTTAGGAGCAGGCAACGACTGAGCAGTGTTCGAATCATTGAAGAACACGAGTGTTATCAAAGTCTTGTCACATAATTCATTACAATATAATTCAAAGAATAAAAAGCTCATTAATCACTGGTGATTAATTCTCAAGAATGGATTTCCCGGAATAAAGATCTGATTATTCGCTAATGGAATTCTTCCAAGAATGGTTTTCCCACAAGGAAGTATGGAACGAAACTGCTTCAGTGAACCGTAAGGTTCGTTTCGTTCTCAACCCCTCCGATCCGTGTCCTTCCCCGTGCACAAGGATCGTATTTGCAACGAGAGAGAGAGAGAGAGAGAGAGAGAGAGAGAGAGAGAGAGAGAGAGAGAGAGAGAGAGAGAGAGAGAGAGTGTGTGTGTGTGTGTCCCTTTTCGGCCAGTCACGAAATGACATTGTTGGCCTTAACGACCCTTAGCATTGATGGGTCTAATTTAAGCCTCCAAAACCAACTAACCAACCAACCAGCCACCCTCGGAGCGCCGTATTCCTCCCGGTGGCGTATGGGTAGACAGGACCTGCCTGGTGGCTCGCTACCACAGTACTGGTCCATGTTTTCTTCACCGAAGCAGGTTAGGTGGTAGGGACACGGGTAATCCGTAGTTGATATGAGGGACAGACATCACTGTGTGACAGCCTCTTCCATCTGCTGTTGTCGGTTTGGCACATGACATATAACCTTAAACAATATCTATCTGTATCTATCTATCTATCTTTATCTATCTCTATATATATATATTCCCTAGTTTATTATCTCAAAATGCTTCTATTTCCATTTTGTTTTGTTTCACGTGGAACTCGTAATGACCTTTTCTTTTCATATTGGAAACTTGCGAGGTGGATCAATATATCCCGTGCGTACTACAAAAGGATATGAGGGGAAACTATTACACGAATATTCTATAAAAAGAATATCCCAGAAAATGTAGTTCACAACAGTTTCATTCATCCGTTAAAACGAGCGCCAGCCATCATCACATACGAACATATGACATTCATGACTCTGATGTAAGAACATTTACATCAACTATGATATACTCGCCTATATCAGATGACTATATTATATGCTGTTTATACGACAGTATATCCAGTTTGTGCTGTAAGACCCATGATTTTCGATAAAGCACTTGGTGTTAATGTACTGTGCTAAATTATATTTACTCGCACTATCACACGACCTGAAAAACCTATAGGTACATTAAAGGAAAAAACATCTGGCTAAGTCTTATATCCGGCTGCCAAGTTGGAGACCTAGCTGGTCCAGTCAGCGATTAGGTTCAGCATCTAATATTCATAGATCTATATTGAGGTTAACTGGGTTTCTTAACCTAACGATACGTTTGTTAAAAATACGTTCTTTTTTTTTTTTTATCAAACACTGATCATCTGTAGAGTTTCACACTCCATTTATTCATTCATATCCACCCGATTGTATTTCTGACACATTGTCAAAACCTTCTGTCATTTTCTTTTTACGCGACCAAAAAAGGCAATCGTTCTACGACTCAGCCAGGCAATGGCACACGACAGGCGATTCGAACCCATTTCCAGAAGGACCGTCTGACCCCCAATCCTTTGTTCCATTCCACTAAGGCATTTGTTTACCCACGTAGACTTTGCGATTGTGGAACAGAAAAAAGAATATTGCAATCGTAGGTTGGTGAGCGTGTGACCTCTCTCTCTCTCTCTCTCTCTCTCTCTCTCTCTCTCTCTCTGTATTTGTGCTGCTCCAAACAAGGCTGTGCAACATTGCAATTGACGGCGTTAATGCTTTGCACGTTGATAGCGAGCTCGTCAAATTAAGTACGGGACGTAACCAGGTTGCACATGCAACAATAGGAATCAATCGCATCTGCCACTAGCGGGCGCACGAACCTCTGGTCGTTACTGTTTGTTGACTTACAATATGCTCAGCCAAGTGACAAACTGTGTTCGTTAATGGCATGAAGATGAAAGCCTTTGTTGCCTTAGATTTTCATGGTAATATGTGATAGTTGACCCCAGTATGATCACCTGGTGTTCATCTGATAAGGTACATTCCACTGGAGAGTCATACACCTCTAGGAAGGTATACATATCAAGGTGACATACACCACTAGGAAAATATACAACACCAAGAATACACACACCACTGGGAAGGTATACAACACTAGGAAGATACAGTGCTGAGGAGTAACGAAATACATATACCAACGAATTACGAAGTCTGCTTGATAATAGACTCGAACAGCTATTTACATACATACCTCCAATATCTTTCATTTTATTGTAATTTTACCCTGATATTATGAATTGCCAGCTCCATCTCCAATCGTAGGAGCCTCCAACAAATATATACACACACACACACACACACACACACACACATATATATATATATATATATATATATATATATATATATATATATATATATAGTGATACACAAAAACCAATCTTTGTTGTTGGTTATAAATGTAATTGCTATTCATTTCCTCACCATGTCTGGTTAATGTTGTGAGGCTGGTTATGAGGGTTGCATTATATGAGGTACAATGCAGTGTGGTCGAGGAAGCATCTTCTTGTGCACGACGTTTACCGACCAGTTTTCAGAACGCTGCCGAACGTTCAGTGTTTTCGTGAATTTCACAGATAAAAAGACTTGACCCTGGGGAATGACCAGAGGGGCCTGGGGCTGAGGAGAGAGGGACCTGGAGCTGACCAGAGGGGCCTGGGGGAGACCAGCGAGGGACCTGGAGCTGACCAGAGAGGGACCTGGAGCTGACCAGGGGGACCTGGGGCTGACCAGGGGGACCTGGGGCTGACCAGGGGGACCTGGGGCTGACCAGAGAGGGACCTGGGGCCGACCAGAAGGCCCTGGGAATGAATAAAGATAACGATCATAGCGAAAGTCGTTCTTTCGATGTGTTTGTTGTTCATCGTATTCACTGTATAACGAAATGGATGAAACTGGAAAAAAAAACCCCAATGTGGAATCGTAGCTTTTTATCTTTAGACATAGAGAGAATTTGGAAGGGGAGGAAGCGTGACATAACACAGGGTGAAGAGCGTGGATTATAAAACCATCCCATAATTCCCCGAAGAAAGTCGACGACGAAGAATCTAAGTCTATACCAGAGTCAAAAAAAGGAAGAATCTATTCCTTGAAACCTCCGCTTTTGGTTGAGTCTCTTGAGGATATATAAACAATTTACCAAATGAGACGACCAGGTATGGATGGCGTCCGCATTGCCTCCCAGAAGCTGATTTTGGCGAGGCTTGTGTCATTATGAGCCGACGAAGAAGCGTACAGACTCGTCCGAGAACTCGCTTCAGTTGAGATCATCCTATCCCTGCTACTTAATGCAGCGCAGCCTTTGGAGAAAGAGGTCCCAGGGGTGATATCAATGAATACTGGACGCATCATGTTCGTCATTTGTTTGAAAAGAAAGAAAAAAAAGATGTTTTATTGATTTGAAGTTGCATTAAGGTGGGTTCAGTATTCATAGATATATATAAAGGAAAAGTGATCTTTATTGGGCGAATAACACGTCATAGTTTAACTATTAACAGATGTGCAGAAAGGAAGAAAAAACTGTTTCTGTGAATATTACTGATAATTTTTTTTTCTAATCGTTATACATAATGATGGGTGTGCGACTATTTCCCATTCTGCCTTTGTGTGTGTGTGTGTGTGTGTGTGTGTGTGTGTGTGTGTGTCTGTGTGTTTTCATAGGCACGACTGGATGTCGTATGCTCGTGTCCTTGCATGTGATAATGTATGCACAAATATCTGGCTGCAGTGTGTGTGTGTGTGTGTGTGTGTGTGTGTGTGTGTGTGTGCTGCTCCTCGTTTGCATCAGCCGAGCGCTGGTGATCGGTAAGCATCAAAGTTGAATCAGGTCTTCCACTCGCCCTCCTGAGCACTCCTCCCTGGCAGGCCTCGCGGTATGTGTATTATTGTATTACCGACGAGTCCTCCGAATACATTGACCGCTTCACTGATTAATATTCATCTCTAGCGATATATATATATATATATATATATATATATTATATATATATATATATATATATATATATATATATATATATATATATATATATATATATATATATATGATTGTCCAAAACATGTTTTGGACAATCACATGTTTACCTAATGGCGTCCTAGCTTCGTCTCTTCGATGTCTATCAACTGACTGTTATATTTCTCTCTTGTGTCTCCCCTGATGATGTGATTATTACACGAAAGTGCACTTGGGAACTTTTCGTGTTTCATTTTCCCCGTGGACTCATAGGAATATATATATATATATATATATATATATATATATATATATATATATATATATATATATATATATATATATATATATATTCGGGTAATTCTTATTATAATGTGTTTGTGAAGCAGACTCGGTCCTCCGATACATGAAAGTTGAGGCCACTTGTAATTGTCGACGTTGTCATCTGTGTGGGGGAACTGTTGGTCTATGAGGCGCCGTGTGACCGAGGAGGAGGAGGAGGTGGCCATCATGAGGCACGTTAACAGACGACCACCGCCAGTCTTCTTCGAAAGCGAAAGCAAGAAGGAATTAGTGATGTTATTTTGGAGAGAGAGAGAGAGAGAGAGAGAGAGAGAGAGAGAGAGAGAGAGAGAGAGAGAGAGAGAGAGAGAGCTAGCTTCGCCTGCCTGCCTGGCTGGCTGGCTGGCTAGGAAGCTGACGTGTGCGATGATGAGACCGGAACCAAAAACCATACTTCAAGTGGGTTTCTGGCGTGTAGGAGGCGTAGCGATTTCAGTGATATAAAATTTCCGTAAACGTCGGGAGGTTAAAGTAGCCCCAGTGCTGTTGACACGTTCGTGGAGACGAACACAGACTCTACCTGCAACTTTCATTCATCGCAACGGAGAGAGCACTGATAGAGGAAAAAACTTTGGCAGTTACTGGGTACTGGAGGTAATGACTCTTAACTGGACTACTTCCGTGTGTTTAATCTTTCTAATGAACTGTCAATGCCGCTTGTGAATTGAACTGGGACGGTCCCACTGCATACAGACCAACTGCTCTAGAGACTAAAACACCTCCACTCAACACTATCTGGGCGACACAGTTGGTTCTCTGTCACGGGAGCGCATATCATCTCTTTAAGGTGTTTTCGTTGTAGTATCCTCACTCGTTGGTCTTCAGTCCTCCTCCTGCATCTTTTATCCGTGTGCCTCACAGTTGTAGCCATGCTACGTGAACACGCTGCCGCTCATCTTGACGTGATCACATCATTCTTCATCATTTCTCGTCCCTCCATCTTGCTTGCTCATTCGCCACGTCACACAGCTGCTCTCACTGTCAACCCTCTCTCTCTCTCTCTCTCTCTCTCTCTCTCTCTCTCTCTCTCTCTCTCTCTCTCTCTCTCTCTGTTTACAAAATACACCTAAAGATCCATCTCCAAATTCGCCAGAGCTTTCAGTGTCCCCCCTCCATAACTGCCTCTCCTTACCAAACCCTCTTCGTAAGTCCACCGATCCAGTTACCATTCCCACCTGTGATTCGTAACCCAATCACGTGAAGTCATTCGTGGGATCAGAAAGTGTAGCACACGTAGGACCGGGAGTATCTCGTAGGATAAGGATATGTCGAGAGAAAATGTATACCATAGGACAAGGATATGTAGGATAGTGTACCCTGTAGGAGTAGGATATGTGGAGAGGGATTGTTCTTTCCACCGAGCAGAGAAACCAGAGAGCTGGGCCGTGTCGTGTGTGTCGTCTGTGTGTTCCTCTGGAGCTCCCACTACTGCCATTATGGATGGCCCGAACGTGTTCCCTGGTCGTAACATTCACTAATTGTGATGTTTTTGTGGCTGAAAGGCTAAAGGTAAGGTCATGGAATCGTTCAGCAAGGTTAATCTTGGACAGTTATCGCGCCTGAGTACACACACACACACACACACACACACACACATATATATATCAGCATCATTATGTTATTCTTTTTTTTTTTCTAAGGGAAATTTCGGAAGCTGTGGTTGAGGTGACATTGCTCACACATAGCGAGACAGGAACGCTAAACTCACAGACTTTCGGAGGAACTGTTGCTTCGCTTCGTCGTGGAACAGAAGGACCCGATTGGTTTATTGCTACTTGAGTTCCTTAAGATCTATGGTTTGATGCATTTTTTCCGGTAATTTATACTTTACCAATAGAGTTCTCTCCAAATATCCATTTAATGGTCTTGAATCTCTCAAAAAATTCTTTTATGATTTTCTTTTCTTTATATCCATTTAATGGTTTTGAATATTTTAATATTTTTTTGATGTATTCTTTGTTTCGTAGCCTACATGTATTCACTGTATCTGTCAATGACGGCAAAGCTATAATTGGTATATTCAATGAATATTTAATTTCTTTTCTTTGCACGTATCGCGTCAGCCAATCACTGGGGCTTCTTCAAAACAAACTAATACTTTCGTCTAAATATATGACTAACGTCTTTTTTTTCTTTCTTTTTTTATCTTTTTTTTCCGCACGTGTGATGATCATTTAACCAATTTCAGCTTTTGCAAAGAAACCAATAATTTTCATCGGTTTTCATATATCTGTAAACCCAATTGAAGGTTCCTTTGACGTACAGTTGTATAACAAACTCATTTACAGTTCTCTTCGTAAATCTCCTATTTTGAATGTCCTTTTTTTTTTTTGCCCTTAGTCTACGATTCTCTGTGTTGTCTTCGAGATGGTGTTCGATCCAACAATTATAGCAGAAAATGTTCTCATGTACCAAAATAATCTTATGAATACAGGCTAAGAAACCTCTTAATCCAATAGCGTAAAGTGGTCTTAAAGGTACCCGTTTTACTGTGTGATTTCATAAGCCTTTTTATATCTAAGAAAAAATAGATAAATATTCCATTCAATTATCTATTTTTTCTCGTATAGACTCCAAAATATAATGGTCTAAATTTACTAAATGGTCCATTGTGTTCGTGTGTGTGTGTGTGTGTGTTCGCGGAAGCCACACTGACGATCATTTAATATCTTTTTTATTCATATTTCGATTTGAAAAAAGAAAAGAGAAAAAAATGTGATCCTTTTATCAGTCATTGTGTGTGTCCACGACTGTACAAATGCAGGTCGTTGGTGCAATAAGGACGAAACTAGTACATTCTCGTGAGGCATCCGGATAGAAGAACCCTTGGTGCTCGGGACGGTGTCAACAAAGTGACACGGAGCTTCGAAACGGGGTAGGATTGCTGCTTCGAACATCCACCTGTTTGAACGGTGAAATGATGTGGTTTTCAGATTTTTTTTTTCTCTCGCTATTCTGACCTATATTTCGAACGTTAATCTCTTAATTTTTGAGATATTCCTCCACCTCCCGCACCCCTCTGTAGATAACGATAATGGGGTAGACATCCATTAGGAAGGAACCTGTGTTTTGAGTGGTGGGAATCGCATAAAAAAAAGGTGATTTCCGATAGAAATGAAGGTCAGAATCGCTCAAAAGACACACACACAAAAAAAAAGAAAGAAAAAAAAGCACTGGAAATAACAATTTTCAAACGTAACCTAACCAAACCTAGCCTAAAATAATGTAACCTCGCCAAACCAAAGTTGCCTAACCTAACCTAAACTAACCAAACGTAACCTTACAAATCAGGGATTATAAGATCCGAAACTGATATTTTACTCGAAGCGTTCAAGACTTCCAAGATGCCTCCGGATCATGTTACCTTGCTGGAGCCTTCCTCAGGATGTGAGGACAGAAAGTTACTTATCTAAAGTAAATATATCGCAGTATGCTTGCTCGACCTGTTGTTTGTGGTGGGATGGTTGATGGTAATTTGGGCCGAGGTGCTGGTGTTTGAGAATCTCCTGGTGAGTATGTATTAACTCTGTCTAATAGTTCGTTGATCGTTCGTTCGTTAATGATAAGTGATGGCTTTCGTGAAGTAGAGACGAACGTGTGTGTGTGTGTGTTGGGGTCGGCACCCAAATGTCTCCTGTTGACGACCTAGAAGTGAAAAGTAATTCATTTACTCCCGTAATAATTCAAGATTTCAGAGTTTATGGAGTCGGCGTTAATGCTTTATAAATGACAAGTCCCACCAACGTTAATGGTGGAGAGAAAGTGACATAGATCGATTATGTCATTTTCTAGCGCAAGGTTACAGCAGAATTGTGTTAGGATTTAATTGGCCATCGACGCGTGAATGGTTACTCGTATACGTTCGATATATATATATATATATATATATATATATATATATATATATATATATATATATATACATATGTGTGTGTGTAGGGTGTACTAATGTTATTATTATTATTGTTATTATCTCCTTTTTTTGCGTTAGTGTTGTCGTGAAGCCACAATCGTACACATACGATAAACATTTATGATTATAATTATTACCACCACTTATTATCATTTCAGGGTAATTATGAAGTATCAGACACTTGAAGCTTCCAGTACCTTGGTACGAAGTCTTGCTCTTCTCTGTCACAGGTGGGAGGTGGAATGTGGGAATGTTGTCATGTTAGACAGCTCTCAGCAGTGGGGATATTCAGCCAGGTATCTACCATACGGCAAAACATACGAAATACATTAACTTTTATATTTTTGGACATGATATCAGTCTTTATCTTCCTCTCGTACCATATTATCATTACATCATAAATCAGTTACTTTTACAGACAAATAGTTTATGACTAGACTACATAGACTCCGTTTATGTGTCTTAGAATACATCACCATCTTTGAATACATCCGCGAAGAAACATCTGGATTAAAGTGAATTGAAGGAACCAGTTCTGACTTATTTTTGTTAAAGTATAGAATAATAAATGAATAACGAAGCATCAGGCTTAGAAACATAACCATTGACGAAGTAAGTGACAAATAACAACATTGCCTGTTCAAGCAACGTAAAAGATGAATTTTTAAACTGTTATAGCGTACCCTAAAACATAGCCCTTACTGTTCTCCTGCAAAACACACTCACCATTACAGCATATATTTCATGATGACTCTGACCTTATCACGTATATATTTTTTTCTAGATAAAACCGGGAGAGTTTATTCCTCTGAAAACATTCACCGTCAGTTTAATCATTGCTGGCTGTCGTGATTTTCGAAAGAGATAATATCCAGTGGATGGTTGCCAGATTTGCCAATATCTTTAAAGCTAATCTAACCTAACCTAACCTAATCTAACCTTTTTAAAGATAAGAAAAAAAAATTAATCACATTTAGGAGCGCTGTAATATGGGGTTTCCCATCCTATCTCATTCCGTAATCTCTCTACACTGTCGTCAAAGAACTCCTCACCCGTAAGGGAGTACGCGTTCCCCTGCTCCTGGATGTAGCTCTGGGGTAACTTTAAGACTCCTGCTACCTAAAGTTCAGCCGCGCTGCTTCAAGTAGCAGGGAAATGTAGATTTTTTTTTTTTCTAAGTTGAAAGTTCTCTGAGAAGTCTGTATACTCCCAGCTATACAGCCTCGCCTAGGATGAGTTTTCACTCGCTCTTTACCACGTTAGCGAGGTAGCGCCAAGAACAGATGACTGAGCCTCAGAGGAGAAAAAAAAATCCACACTTGGCCCGCGCCTCTGTTCCTTCTTTTGGAAAAGTAAAACAGGAAGGGGACACGCAGGGAATACGTGGGGAAGTATCCTTTCTCCCCTGTATGTACTTTTACACACACTGCAGACTCTGGCAATATCCTGGAACTCGTAACTTGTGGGGAGGGTCATGTCCTTTCCCGACCTGTCCTAAACACGTTCTTGTCACACCACACAGCCTAATCAAAGTGACCTGCGTCGAGTCGGGGGAAAAAATATCTGGAAATAGATGAAAAATTTCCGTAAAGTCACACATTTCAGTGTAGTTATAATACTGTACAAGGATGAATGTGTGTGTTAAAGAAAGTCATCCAAAATAGGCAAAGTCTGTCTGCTAAGCATCCTGGCCGTGTTCCACTTCGTATGAAAGATGGGGTCCAAAGTTTTCGTAGGGGTTCCTTCTCTTGTCTTTTAATTTTCTTGTTTTTTTTTTAAGAACTTAATAAAAGAGATAAACCCCCAGATTAAGTCTATAGTGCCCTCGTAAATACGAATGTTGTTTTTTTAATGTGCGGATAACGAGGGGGAGGGACGATAGTTTTTCGCTATACACTTAACGACAAGATCACGTGGGATCTGAAAAGGTTTAGGAGCTCAGGTCCGGGCAGTTGGACGGACCACGGGCCCGCTGGAACGGACCACGGGCTCGCTGGAACGGACCCCGGGCCCGCTGGAACGGACCCCGGGCCCGCTGGGACGGACCCCAGGCCCGCTGGAACGGACCACGGGCCCGCTGGACGGACCCTTGGCCCGCTGGAACGGACCCTTGGCCCGCTGGAACGGACCCCGGGCCCTGAGGCAGTAAAATATCCCCCCCCCCCACCCCCTCACATCGCACCTCCTGCTAGGCACATAAAAGAAAAAAATCTCCAGAGTTTGTTTTGAAGTCGGATACAAAAGGAAAACGATACAAAAGAATTCAAAAAGCGAGAGACCATCGGCTCCTTTCGAGATTTGTTTGGAGTAGATTGGAAACTCTCACATCTCTGTGGTAAGAACACACACACACACACACACACACACACACACACACACACACACACACACACACACACACACACACGCGCGCGCGCGCGCGCGTCATAGTGAGGAAACCTGCAGACTTTTCGCGTAACTAAAGGAGACGCAGATGACATCATTCGTGAACTTGAAGCACAGGTGACATCATTCGTGATCTTGAAGCATAGGTGACGTCATTCGTGAACTTGAAGCCCAGGTGACGTCATTCGTGAACTTGAAGCACAGGTGACATCATTCGTGATCTTGAAGCATAGGTGACGTCATTCGTGAACTTGAAGCCCAGGTGACGTCATTCGTGAACTTGAAGCACAGGTGACATCATTCGTGATCTTGAAGCATAGGTGACGTCATTCGTGAACTTGAAGCCCAGGTGACGTCATTCGTGAACTTGAAGCAAAGCATCGTGTATCAAGTTTATTCATGGACGTATTAGCTGTGCCGTTTTCACAACTACCCTCCTAACTAAAGTGGCCTATCATCCCATACTTTAACATTCCTGTTGGGGTATGATTACGCGCCCTCGAGGTTACGTCCATAACTGCGAATGAAATTGGACAAATCAAGCCTTAAAGTAGCTTTTTAAAGAGAGATAACCTTAGAGTAGCTTTTTAAAGAGATATAAAGTAAGACTATGGAAAACTATCTTAGATCTTTGAGACCTGGTAATGGTAGAGTGTGCATTATGATAATGTAGTGACATTTTGCCTTGGTATGTATTGTGCGAAAACGATGAATCACAGTTATGTAATTTTGGCGTTACGCAAGCCATTTTCTTAAATAATTTGGCGTAATCGTTTGATATCAAACGTGGTCATGTGTGCGTTTGTAAGTTGAGGGTTTGTGTGTCGTTTTGAAAATCATTTTTTCCAATTACTAACACTTATTATTATTTCATTTCACTTCCAAATGCATAATTCAAAAAGTTTGACTCCAGAGGCCGGTGAACTATGGACGATTATTTGAATCGTATTATTTGTATAGTTAGATAATAATGAATGGAATTAAGCCACACATTTATGTAATTATCACACCACATAGCGCGTCCTCGCACGAACTCCTACTCGCACACATCAAGAGTCATTCATTTACACAAGAGGTTGGACGAGTGTTCACAGGCTTACAATCTACGAGTGTAAATCTAACGTAAATTAGTTGCTGTACGAGCCATTACACCATGACACTCCATACGGTTTGGGTATTCTACGAGCAACACTCGTCCTAGATATATTTAACGAAGAGAAAATGTCGTTTGTGTAATAAATAGCAAGTGTGGCTCCAGGTACCTGCTTATGGCACACGTCTCGACATCACGCACTGCACTGCAACAGGGGAAACCATGTGTGTGTGTGTGTGTGTGTGTCGAAATGGAAATCTATTTCCAAGGAAAAGGTATGGATATGCAAAGGAACGGGTGGCCCTATGATCTACAAGAGATGAGTTTGGGAAGATATTGTGGACACTTTGAGTCTAAACCAGAAGGTAGGATCCTGGACAACAGTATGGAAATATCAGAGCCTATCTTGTGGAACGAAGGGGAAAAACAAACTTGAGAATCTCTGTATCTCTGTCTCTCTGTCTGTCTCTCTGTCTGTCTCTCTGTCTGTCTGTCTCTCTCTCTCTCTCTCTCTCTCTCTCTCTCTCTCTCTCTCTCTCTCTCTCTCTCTCTGTACAGGTAGTGTGAGTACCCCAGCAGCGACAGTTGCCATCCTGACGACGTCTCGCGTTTTTCATGGACAAGATGGAATCCATCGTCGACTGTATCGGTGAAAACGGATCGTGGGCAAGATGATTTTTATTTGTTTTTTTTTCCCCCACTTGGGGAGAAATGAGAAAAATGTCTTTGCATTTTGTTGGTGTACCCACAACAGCTGGAAATAAATAAAGAGGAAAGAGACTAGTTTTATAGAAAACGGGGAACACAATGGCTGGTCCGAATATGGAGAGTCTTTTGGTGTTAGACTAAGGGTTTATATATGTACATATTCGCTGCAAGAGCGCGTATGGTCTTTCATGTACATAATGAACACTTGAAGAAGGTGTTCAAGATCTTTTTTAATGGGTGGTTATACCTCGAAGTTGTTAGTTGTAATGACTTTCGACAGGCCAACAACGGGAATAACCAAACAACCGAAATGGCAAAAAGAAGAAGGAAAAAAAAGAAGAAAGAAAAAAGAAGATAATGGCAAAAAGAAGAGAGTGAAAGAGAAGAAAAAGAAGGTTCACATATGACGCCTACACTTTGATCAGTGATGTACCAACACACTTTCTCTCTCTCGATGCAGTATCATCCCCGCAGACCATCATCATCATACACTGAACCGTGAGAGGAAAACGTGATGATGAGAGAGAGAGAGAGAGAGAGAGAGAGAGAGAGAGAGAGAGAGAGAGAGAGAGAGAGAGAGAGAGAGAGAGAGAGAGAGAGAGACGTGTACATGGACTTACTCCAGACGAAAAAAAAAATATCCTCGTATTTTTTTTTTTTTTTTTCATTGACGTTCTTCCTTCAATTCCCGGTCATAACATGTGGGTCTGCTTCGTCAGTGTTCACTGTCAGTGTGGGTCTGCTTCCTCAGTGTTCACTGTCAGTGTGGGTCTGCTTCCTCAGTGTTCACTGTCAGTGTGGGTCTGCTTCCTCAGTGTTCACTGTCAGTGTGGGTCTGCTTCCTCAGTGTTCACTGTCAGTGTGGGTCTGCTTCCTCAGTGTTCACTGTCAGTGTGGGTCTGCTTCCTCAGTGTTCACTGTCAGTGTGGGTCTGCTTCCTCAGTGTTCACTGTCAGTGTGGGTCTGCTTCCTCAGTGATCACTGTCAGTGTGGGTCTGCTTCCTCAGTGTTCACTGTCAGTGTGGGTCTGCTTCCACAGTGTTCACTGTCAGTGTGGGTCTGCTTCCACAGTGTTCACTGTCAGTGTGGGTCTGCTTCCTCAGTGTTCACTGTCAGTGTGGGTCTGCTTCCTCATTGTTCACTGTCAGTATGGGTCTGCTTCCTCAATGTTCACTGTCAGTGTGGGTTGCTTCCTCACTGCTCACTGTCAGTGTGGGTCTGCTTCTTCACTGCTCACTGTCAGTGTGGGTCTGTTTCTTCACTGCTCACTGTCAGTGTGGGTCTGCTTCCTCAATGTTCACTGTCAGTGTGGGTCTGCTTCTTCACTGCTCACTGTCAGTGTGGGTCTGCTTCTTCACTGCTCACTGTCAGTGTGGGTCTGCTTCCTCAGTGTATCAATGGTACTCAGGAGGGGATAACATCATCTTGAGGAGCTGAAGGTGGACACTTCACCGTATTGTCGACCGGGTTCCTATTCTCTCTCGAATAAACATTTGAATACCAACCTACTCTTAGGGAACTGAGTTGACTGAATGCTGTGTAGCTGTAGAGTTGGATCCTTTATGATAAGGCTGGGACATATGTGGCCTTAGGTATACTGATCGTCATTTACGATTCTGTCCGAAACATTCGCATCAAATGTGATTGGTTGGTTGATTGTATTGGCTTGTAGGCCTCTTAGCTGCCAAGGACATTATATCTACATATCTGTATATCTATAGATATATAGATATCAGGCTAAGCATTTTCTTCATATTCTATATCGGATGCTGGCTTAGAAAGGCGCACTTCATATAGTGTTCATCTTGAAAAATACCATCGTTGAGGAATCAACCAACACCAGTTTTCAGTCCAAGAATGTTGTATGGGTTGCGTAACTAGACTCCTCTTGATCAATGACACAGTGTATTACGTAGGGCAAAGCCAGCCTATGATAATTTCCTTTGGAACTTCCTGTAGGATGCGGTCGGCCCCACACCGACTGGCACGCCCTCCCAGCGTGGCTACGAGACCGTGTTGTGGCAAGCCTCAAAACGGGGAACGGAAGAAATGGGATAACGAAATCCATTTCCTTGCGTGACTGCGATTCGTGAATTTATTCGTCTTTTATTTCGTGTGAATTTCGGATGACGTAATATTCCGCATCTTGTTGGCCCGCTTGACCTTAAGGGTTACCTGAGATTTCTGATCTTAATTGGTTGGTTGGTTGGCTGAGTCTCAGCTTTAGGTGTAGCGTACGATCGTGTAAGGCCGTGAGAGTCATTTCGTTCAACCAGACGAAAAAAAAAAAAACCAACCCCTGACCTTTCTTCAGGTGTTTCAAGCTATTCCTAAAGTCATACGTGTATTACATCACCTCGTTTAGTCTCGTTAAACAGGATTAGTTTCTTAGTTTAGGAATCATCTTGGTAGCTCGACTCCTGCACTCTCTCAATTATGATAATCTCGTTTTCAACTTCGGTTGACCAAAACTGTATGTAATACGAAAGATGGTACGGCAACAATGAATGGTATAGAGTGAGTGTGATTTCTCTTGACTTCACTGCGGAAGCTCCTACCTGTGAATCTAAGAATTCTATTTCTTCTTTTTATTGCTTCTGTTCACTGCTTATTTGACTTTAGGCCACGAGAGGTTATTACGTCCAAGTCTTCTCCTTTAATCACCTTTTGTAGATCAACAGAATTCATAGAATAGCTTACTCCCTCGTTTTTCAACTGATAAGTAAAATTTTGCACTCGTTGGTCCAGTTATTCAGTTACCACCTGTAAAACCAATCCATCAGTTTGTCTATGTTGGACTGAAGCTGCAGGCTTCCATCTTGGTATCATCTTTGAATTTTGACATCTCGCAAGACAACCCATTAATCAACATCTAATGTATTTGATCAAGAGAACAGGTTCCAAGACAGATCCCTGTGGCACGCCACTTCTTACGTCTAACCTTTCTGAGGCTTGACTACATTTTGTTTACGACCATTCAACAATATCCTCTCCCGAGGTACAGACCTATCAGTAGCATGCGACTTAGATTTTGGTAGTAACGTTTGATATAAAACTTTACTGGATGCGTTCTGAAACTCTTAAAATAGATGACATCAATTGCTTTACCTTTCATCATGCATGATAGTTATGTCATGAATAGAAAAAGAAAATCGGGCAGATTTGTCAGACATGAGCGATTTCGTAGAAGACCATGATGAGAATGGTTTACAAAGTGCTGGTCCTTTGCATGATTTACAATCGTATCCCGAAAGATGGTTTCCATTAATTTTCCAGCTTCGGACGTTAAGGTGATTGGATCGACTATTCTCGGTCACCTTTTTGAGTATCTGTGTTACACTGGTAAACTTCCAGTAAGGGCTTAAGTCTTTCATGTTTCGCCTCTTTCACTGTCCTGGAATAAAAGTTAAATTGGCCTGCCATTTTGCTTGCTTCTATACAGTTTGCTGTTTGATAACATATTCTCAACTTTTATGTAAATGAGTTGCATAACGTTATGCTGTCTTTCCGAGGAAACTGGAGTTGGGACACAAGATTTGTCTTCAGTTGTATATGCATATGAAAATAAAGATACTTTAAGATTTTTGTCACTGCTCTGTCTTCCACCGTACCACCGTTTTCCGTAATTAATCGACCAGTTGACTGGGTAATGACTCTCTCTTCTTGCATAACTATAAGACTCCTTAGGGTTTTAGTTTGCTATTCTCGGCAACACGCACTTCATGCTGATGTTTACTTTTTCGTATAAGACTTTTAGTTTCTCAACGCAGATTTACATGAATTTACTCTAATCATATTGGCTTTTAATTTCTGAGTTTCTCTTGTCCTACTGTCTTATACAAGAGGTACTTCTTTACTTCCTCGTTCCAGCACCTTGGCATCGTATTGTCTACTGTGTATTGGCACATGAGGTCCTTCATGAGATCCTTCAACTACTTTGAAAGTTTTACAGAAGCTTTCCTGATCATTGATATTTGCAAGTCCAAAATCTGGTATTTTATTTTTTTTTTTTTGCCACTTTCCTGTTGACCAACATTAAATACAGTGTTGAAAGCCACCCTAAATGTAATTTAGTTGTGATTACTTATCGTAAGATTCTCTCCAACTTTTACATTATCAAAGAGAATCCCATTTGTAGTTGGATATTAACTTGTTCTGGTAGGAAGTAGGTTTCAGTCTATTCTGAAACACAATTTGAAATTTTATCATTCCAGGCTGGTACGACGGACGAGAAATCTCTACAACAACAACAACAACAACAGCAGCTGCAGCAGCAACAACAACAACAACAACAACAACAACAACTCCAGCAACAAAGACAGCAACAAGCACAGCAACAGTTTCACCAAAGACTATCCGTGAGTAAGGTTTGGCCTGCTCATGAACATGTATTTGTGAAGCATCTTGAGACTGTCCTGCCCGCCTCACCCCCTAACCCACAAGCCGTGACTGCGGTTCTCTTACTTCATTTCTTTTCAAGTTGTAGCCCACAAGTCGTAAGTCTTGGGAGAAAGAAAGAAAGAAAAGAAAAAAATAGATATAGATATATACCTATTTTCATCTCTATTTTTTTTTGGCTGACGTCATCCATTTCAGGATCCCTGGAATGGGTTGAATGAATGCCGCACTTTATTCACCACGGAACGACGCCTCCTTGGTGAAGGCCGACTCCCTCTGTGTGTGGTGTGAGCTTGGCGGAGCAGCAGGCATGCGATGGGCTGAGTTCTGCTATTCAGCCTTTTGACTTGCTGGTCACTCGAACTGCTTTATATATAAATCTTGCACCTTGTTCAGCCTGCAGTCGTATGTCATTCTTAGGTGGACAGTGTGAACACCAGGCCTTGAGGGGGGGATATACTATATGGCAGTCTTGTACTACTACTATTACTATTACTTAGAACGAAGGAACTACGAATTCCAGTGACCTCTGGGATAAATGATGTTTCGTACGTCACTGAGAAGAAAAAAAAAAAACGAATGAAAGATAGTATGCGTTAGGATGGAGTTTCACCTACAAAAAAAATTATTCTCTCTCTCTCTCTCTCTCTCTCTCTCTCTCTCTCTATATATATATATATATATATATATATATATATATATATATATATATATATATATATATATATATATATCCTACCCTGGCACCCCTTTTAATGGGGCCCCCGCAACAATTGGGAAGTCAGCCACGTCCATCGACTGGGACTATGAGTCGTAAAACTAAATGTCATGTGAGTTATGTTCGTCTTGGTCGAGTGAATGCAGGACAGTTTTGCAGTAGGTGTTGAGTATTTCCAGTATGTGAATTTTCATGTTGGGTATGATGGCTCTTTGCGGTATACTTAATCGATACCTAAAGAGATGGGAGGTGTCCAATGCACTGAAGAAAAAGTATGACTCTCGTATGACTAGGGAGCATAGTTTCAGACGTATGTATTTCTAAGGATGGAGTTCGCGACAGGGTTTATAGGGACGATTGTTAAGTGTTTATCAAGTGATTACTGTGCGAACGTGTCCTGTTATTGTGGTGAATGCTGGTGGTGTGGGATGCGTGAGTGCAGATGGCTGAAGTGTGGGATGTGTGAGTGCAGATGGCTGAAGTGTGTGGTTGGGATGAGCTTTTAATTCCTGCTTGAAGGTTTGTGGGATCAGGAATGGTTACCAAGTGTCGTTGATGGTAAGGAACTATTGCTGTTGCATAAAACTGGGTTTGTCACACATGTAGAAGTGGGTTTGCAATGGAAGTAGTTTAACTATGTTGTGCAGGTGTTGTATTCGTGTATATGTGTGTGTGTGTGTGTGTGTAGGCCCAAGGTATTTTGAATATGCTCTGTTCAAGACGATTGCACATTTGGTATTCATTAGGTTCAATCTTTTCTCTTCTATTTCCCATACTATGGCTTTCACAGAGACAGGAAGATTATGAATTAAATTCCAGCGTTGCTGTCCATGTTTATACATGATCATCTGGCTACGTTTTGAGATAATCTCGCTTTCAGCCAAGATATAACATAGCACAGTAAGTAATGATTATATATATATATATATATATATATATATATATATATATATATATATATATATATATATATATATATATATATGATTTGTCTGTTTCCCGCTTCAGCGAGGTAGCGCTACGAGCGGACGAAACAGTGGCCTCATTTGCTCATACCCGTTTTCTATCTACTACATCGTCAAACACATACAAATCTGATCGAACAGATGATGACCTCTCCTTCCACACCCTCCTTGATGCCCTACAGAACCTTTGCTTTCTTCCACCCACTTCAACCCTCATGGTTCCATCTGATATCACGTCCTCTCCATAGCACTTAAAGCACTTCACGCTCTCTCTATGCTCTACTTCCAGCTCACACTCGACCAATATCTTCTCGTCACTTTGTTACTCCTTATTACATTAATTGCTTTCATTCTCATAAACTATCGTCTTTTTCTTTTCATTCCTTCTCCCCAGTTTGCATACCAGCTGATGGATTCTCCTCCTTTCGAGCTTGCGATCACAATCGCGTCATTTGCAAACAGCAAATAAATCTTTTCCCAATCCTCCCTCTCATTCCAAGACCCTCTCATGTACTTCCCGCACCAGCCTGTCCGTGGACAGATTAAACAGCCGTGGTGACATCACACATTCTTGATCCACCTTCAATTCAGAGTCATTCGCCCTTCTACTCGCACATTGTGCTCTTGTGCTGAAAAACGACTGGTGACTAGGAATACCTAATTTAAAAAGAGGGATATACACAACTATACGTGAGCAGGAAGTATGGAAGGCAGACATTATTCGATTACGCACAAATTGATAGGCGTGTAAGAGAGAGATTCAGGGATGTGAAAGTGCTGAGAGGGGCAGCTCCTGGGTTATTTGATCATCACCAGGTGGAGATGAGGATGAAGGACTGTCAAGGCTTTAGAAAAACAAGAAATGAAATGAGTGAGGAAATGGTTGTGAAATAGGTGAGCTTAGAAGAGAGTCTTGTGTGAAGAGATACTAGGAGAGGATACTGGGTGGAGACCGGCATAAGGTGAGAGTAAACGAAGCTTGAGGGGTGGGTGAAGAATGCAAGGCCATAATGAGGATCGCAGTGTCGACGTGCGAGAGAACTGTGTGGCATATGGAAAGTGGGAGGGTGGTATGTGAACAAGAGTAGTGAGTGGTGGGATAACGAAGTTAAGTTCTTTGGGGAGAGTGTGTTAAAGGTGTATGGGCGATACTCAGAGTGAAGGAGCGTGAGTAAATTGAGCGATGTACAAGAGAAAGCGGTAGGAGGTTAGAAAAAGGTGCAGGGGCTGAAAAAGAGGGTCAATGAGAGTTGACGTGAATGAGTGTCAGCAAACTTAAGGGAGAATAAGAAAATGCTGTGGAAATAGGTTGATAGAGTGAGAAAACAGAATACTTGGGAGCAGCGGTGAAGAGGTCAGATGGGGAGGTGGTGACAGGTAGTGATGCGGTGAGGAGATTTAGTGAGTAGTTTGAAGGACTGTTGAATTAGCATGATTATAGGGTGTTTACGTCGGTAAGGCTTGGTGAAAGCCTTGCGTAAGATGAAATGTGGCAAGGTCGCTGGAGTGGTTGTTATGGCAGTCGAACTGCCTAAGACGGAGGGTGAATGTGTTGATGGATGACTAGTTAGGATTTTCAGTGTATGTATTGGTCATGGTGAAGTGCCTAAAGGTTGGTGGGATACCTGTATAGTGTCACTGTACAAGGGCAAATAAGATCAAGGTGAATTTTCGAATTTCAGAAGTTGCATGAATTAATCGAGTGTACCTGGTAGGTAATACAGGAGACGGGTGACTGAGAGGCTGGTGGCATACACAGAGCATCAGACTGGGGGACACTATTGTTTCAGTGGTGGTACACGATAGGCCATATGGTAAAGTTTGACAGAGATGCTTTCTAGAAGGTGTTACGAATATATGGAGTAGGAGGAAAGCTATTAGAAGCAAGTAGGCCCACCACAACACACGTATATAGAAATAATTTCATCCAATAAGATATGACACATTACTAGATAAGAGTCTAACACAATACACAAAGCAATAAACATATTCATAAAATTATACGAAACTTTTTTAATACCAGATGTGCAGACGTAGAGGTCTCGTATGCTCACATTCGCTTTCTGTTATGGTTGATGTAGCGGAACATATATATATATATATATATATATATATATATATATATATATATATATATATATATATATATATAATGTGTGTATGTATGTGTGTATTTGTCGTTGTTTCTGTAACAGTGATATGCGTGGTACGATAAATGGTTTTATTTGGAATTAACGGGAGATGATTTTCGTTTCTTTTGGAAACACGATTTGTGCTCATCTACAATCGGACATTACATATACATTATCCACAAAATCCTTTATCATTATGACGTAGCAAGTGATCTGTTAACCACCGTTCCTTGCTATATATATATATATATATATATATATATATATATATATATATATATATATATATATATATATGTCGTTATCCTCTGCTGAATCTCGTATTCAGTGGGTTACGTACAATTTTCA
Source organism: Panulirus ornatus (assembly GCF_036320965.1). NCBI lineage: Eukaryota > Metazoa > Arthropoda > Malacostraca > Decapoda > Palinuridae > Panulirus > Panulirus ornatus. The sequence goes on along the minus strand of NC_092225.1, from coordinate 69,780,449 downwards.
AAAAGGTAACATAAATTTCCATTATCCAAAGTCTTACTTTACGTTAAGACTTTGACTAGTTCATTGACCTCACCAGATAAGTAGTGCTATGACTTAACCGCATATTTGATGGCCTGCAATATCAGAAGCGTGGAGAGAAGATAACTCTTAGTGTGCATTGCAGTTCTTGACAATGAATATGCTCGGACTTAGTCTTAGATGTAGTGACTTAGTGATTTATTTTTACTGTTATGTTCAACAGATTTTGCCGTGCAAGTGACTTGATTTTGAAATGCAGATTGATTTTGGATATTACAATTAGTGTAATTATTATTTTTTTTTCTAGAAATGTACCTCTCTCTTTTTTTTCCCCTCCTCCTCCCTTTCCTTCCCCCAGCTCCACCTCTACTACTCCACTCCCTCTCTCTCTGCCGCTCTACCCCGTCCTCCTCGTACCAGTAACCTCCCATCCGTGCAAGTACACCATTAGCTGTAGGTGGTGACGTTATTTGTATTGAAGCAGTAGTAGCCATCAATAGCAGCTGTACTCAAGGTTTCAGGTTCCACACAGGGTCTCTCCTGCCACGGTGTGTGTGTGTGTGTGTAGGTGTGCAGGCAGACAGGCGCACGCACAGACACAGACACACACACACACAGTGTGGTGGGTGTGGTAATGGTGAGACACAGTAGTGGTGGTGTTTGTCAGCGGCGTGTTCTCCAGCAGGGCGGCCATGGGGGTGCTCAGCAGCCGCCAAACAAACTGCAGTCAGGACCTCCTAGCATGCGGCCTCAGGCCCCGCACGGACCTATACGGGCCCAACGGGATAGGCCAGCAGGGGCCTGCAGGTCCTTTCAGATCGAGCAGCCCTCAGGGTCCTATGAGACACCCGGAGCCCTTCGGACATCAAGGTCCTCCTAACAGTCCGTCAGGTCTGCACGGTCCGCGCCCCCAGGGACCACCAGGTCATCACGGGCCTTTACCTCCGCGAGGACCCGGCATGCATAACGGGCCACTGGGCCAACCGTCGGGGACAAGCGAGGCTAAAGCTCAAGCGCTCCTCTCTCCCTCTAAGAAGTCACAAGGTGGGTCACCAAGCGGTACGCCGGGCAGCCAAAGCGCCTCAACTTCCTCTTCTCTTAGTTCGCCACAACCCCCGGCAGCCGGGGATAGTCCACGTCCCAAAGAGGACACTCACAGTCAGCCTGGAGGTAGCCAGCATGTGACCACCAGTAGCGAGGGAGGCTCTGCAAATTCTTCGGTTACAACCTCCGAGGCTGACAGGGTAGGCTGATTTTACGGACTGTTTCAAGTAGTTTGCTGTGTTTTGCTGTGTCCATTTTATTTTTTCTCCCCGTCTCCTGTGTAGATATATATATATATATATATATATATATATATATATATATATATATATATATATATATATGTGGCCTGTTGCATGTTTATCTTTTAAGTAAATATATATATATATATATTTTTTTTTACGATAGAATTTATACATATAAATATATCTATTTTTTTTTTATTTTTTGATTAAGTACTGGAGTTATGTATTCTCTCCTACGCACAACTGTGTTAACCGCTTCTCTGACAGACCTTCAAAAAATCTACCTGTACATGCTTGATAAAGCTCTGCATGACATACAACTTTTTTTTTTTTGGCTAAAACCTGGCTCGCGTTGCAGGGTATGTTCGTGCCTCAGGCTGATGTGCGCGCGGGCCAGCAGGGAACCCTCTCTCAGCAGGAGGCGCTGCAGCAGGGCCAGCTGGGTGGTGACCGTGAGTATGCCAAAGAATCCTCTAACCTGCGCCCCCACAGCTCTTTCCTTCCTTTAAGCTCTACCCAACCTTCCTCGCAGACACCACGACCCTCACCCGTAAAGGATCCTCACTCCATACTTTCACAAAAGCCAACAGATACCCACACAGATTCTCCCCAGTCACGCTCCACAACAGAACCTCATTCCCAACTCCCCACTACTAAGGGCCGCTCGACAAGCCTCCACTCACCATCATCCCAGGAGTGTGTCCCATCGTCAAAGGAGGTAACTACCATTAACCATACTACTACTACTACTACTACTACTACTCGTCCCGTTCTCCTCAACGATTTTGAGACTCTAAGTCCCACGAAGGTCACTGCCAAGACTCCTCCCGAAGGGGAAGTAGACTCGAGAACGAGACTAAAGAAAGAAGAGTCGCCCACCTCACCTGAAAATGATAAGGTTAAGAGTAAGAGCGAAGGTGACAGCAAAGGATCTGAGGAGAAAGACTCGTACGAAGTAACGGATGAAGATGTAAAACGTTACTTAGCCTTTCTGAATAAGCCAGGAGATCCTCCGCCAGAAGTAGCTACGCAAGACCTTGCCGAAGAACGCGCGAGGGGAGAAGAGACGCCAGCTAAGAGTGAGGAGGGCTCAGTGCAGAAACAAGAACGTGGTGATGATGAGAATGTGGTGGAGGAGGAGGAGGAGGAGGAGGAGGAGGAGGAGGAAGAAGGGGAGGAGGACAGCGAGGAAGATCCGGATTCTCCTGGACTGTTGACAGCCATGACATTCTACGATCACTCTCCAGGGGAAGTGTACACCATTCATGAGGACGAAGAGGAGGCTAGTTCCCCAACTGCCTCCGACGGCGTCTCAAGACCTCGACGGAAAGGTAGGGTGTTCTAGGATCACGCCAACTTACTGTTCACAGCTTACCTGACTCACCACGAGCTCTCGGGGTGGTGGGTGGTGGGTGGGGGGCCGCAATGTACACACGCGTCTGATATATCTTTTAGATCTTCCTCACTGACGGGTACATGTATGTTATGCACTCGTAAACCACTGCATATGATTCTCACACAAGATATCGTTGCATTTCTAATCCTTTTGTCTTTTCGCACTAGACTATAGAGTGGTTCAAACCTCACGTTCACTGGCTCAGTTCACAGTGCAAAAGTTCACACACGCATTATATCTCTCTCTGTTGGACGTGCGTTGCAGTTTAGCATCTTTTATCTAACCTGCACAAGGAATTCTTCTGTTTAGTATTGCTGTTGGCTCTGGGAGTCGAAACTCGGCCTCACCCTTACTGCCAATTTAAAGTTCATTGTGATGTGTAGGGTAAAAAAAAAAAATAGTCTCCCATTTCACGGGACATGAGTGACCTTAACCTTGGCCACAGCGAATCACATGTCATTGGCCCAAACTGGATTTACATTATCTTCTCCGTGAATGGAATTGATGATGGCTGCATTAAAAGAAATTAAAGAAACTACTTTTTGAGACTTCGTATTGGCTTAACAAGAAAAAAACAATTGTCACAATTTCCTCCGTAAAATAATGGTTAGATATTTGATTGCTCCGTTTTCTTAAAACCTGATACTCATGTCTTCAGAAAAGACAAAAGAGCTTGTTCGAACAGTCTGGTGGCGTCCGTCTTCGTCGCTCACAAACTCTCGGAACTAAACGTAAATAACTGAAGAGGATGAACATGAACTGTTCTTGAAATATGATATCATCAATGAAAATCATTCGCGTGAGAATATACAACTGGGGAAAAAATTCCAATGAGTACAATATTGAATTAATGTCTCATGCTGAAGTACTTTACAGTAAGATGTTATGCACCTACAATGTTCACAATGCAATGTACGACAAAGAGCTATGCACAAACACTTGTATAGTTCGCTTCTGAGCTTAATAATCCCCCCATTAAGAAACAATTTATATCTATGTTTCGTAGAAATAATTTGTTTCGAGCCATAATCTATAAAAAAAAAAGAATCAAAGGCACACAAAAAAGCAAACGGTGTAGTTAGCAAGAGGCATGTATATCACTGTTCTTGTGAAAGACGTTTCATTCCAGTGGAACACCAGACGCCCATCACCTGGCTTTCATACACCACCTCACGCTTCATGCCTAAGCGCTGAGAAATTTTTGCCTATATAGCACTCTAGTAGTTTATCAGCGTCACTGTAGGAAAAAAAACACATAAAAGTTACGAGTTATGGATATTCTGATGGATGATTCAAAACTAGAATTTTTGTGCAGCGGATGTATTGTGTGACTTTACGGTTCAGTCTGAGTTGGGTCTGCCTGGAGGTGTGAGTGGAGAACTGTTGATAACAAGCACTTGCAGAGGTTGTGGTATGGATGGAATATTGCATATGGGACACGGAAAGGCGTACTAGACCTCGCAATGAAGATTCGGGAGTTGTTTTTCTCACTGATATTGAGACAATAATGTACTAACATCTTGACTTAATATGAACAAGACAGAAGTAACAAGGTCCTAAGAGATTTTCTCAATGAAATCTTATTCTTTATGTAGTAGAACTAATTCGTTTTAAGTTGAATATTATATCTACGTTGCTCTGTTCAGAGAAGGGGAGTCAAAGAAGGGATGAGACTTTGCGTTCAAATTTTGTGAAAGGTGGATTAGTTCCCCCTGAAGCCAGTAATAGAGGGTAATGAACCCAGGCTATTCATTAGATCACACAATGGGGGATCTGAAGCTGACTTACATTATGAAGGAAACTACAAATCCTTTTTGTTTAAGGTGATTCATCACTACCTGGTCACCCTAAATTCTTTGATTTTGGGATAGTGTGATCGAACGAAAATGCTTATTTCTTTTTTCTTCTTTTATCAAAGTATAGTGGCTTCAGAAAGTTAAGGGTTTAAGTATACAAGTTCTTTATTAGATATCCCCTTACATGACAATATATGGCCTTAGAAATTCTACCTTGACGGTTTCCCCTGTAGATTTCCCATTTGCGTGGGATTGCAGACAACAAAGGTGAGAGTTATAATATAACATTCCCCCCCCAAAAAAAAATGTCTCATAACGTGGAGATTGCAGACAACAAAGACGACAGATATAAGTGCCCCCTCCTTAAATGTCTCATGCAGTCAGAACAATTAGAGGTCAAAGCCAAGTCGAAAAGTGATTGCACTGACGATTCGTGTTAAGATATTCCACAGTATGATACATCTTGAATGAGGTAATTGGTAATCATCAGGAATTGGTTCAATTTTATTCATTTATGGAAGTGGAACTGCTTAACCCTATACCTCAGTGTACGTATTATGAGAATTGAGATATCGTAGTGGTAGAGGGAAAGGATAGAGCCGCTGTAGACCCACAGGGGAATCCATAGAAAAGATAAACAAGAAGGAAGAATAAGCCTTTATTCGAGGGCTGCCCTATCTTACTGAGAGAGCGCTGAATAGCCTTAGAAGCTCCAGTCCTTCGTTTATAAGCCTAAATTCTATAATCCAATCCGATCCAGTCCAGTTAATTGAAGGATCAAGAAGTATTGGGGAGGCCTATGAAGAAGGATCAAGTAATATTCATAAGTTCGACACTGACAAAAAAAAGAATATGCACAAGAATGTACACGAATGAGATGACTGATCCTTAAATTCGAATTTGTCTCTCATATGAGTCAAGGATATTACCAAGAGAGGACCACGCGGGTACGCAGCCTAGCGTTCATTTTAGACTATTAGGGAATAGAAAAATTGGGTTACGTTACATTAGGTTACAATTTCCCGTCGAACACCCAACTGTGGGAGACAAGACTTGAAGTATGTAGAGAAGTGGATGATTTTTTTCGGCAGTGGATAAAGTGATCGTGTGTTGCAGTTCCTTGATGGAGGACCGTGGGTGGCTATGTATGTGTTGCTTGGTTATCTGATTGGATTTATATTGTCGAGAATTCCTGCTGGGAGAGTGTGACTTGAGTGTTCATGGCGGTATTAGGGCTTAATTAAAATCAGACCCGTGATATCTAATAATTGTCAAAGGTTGAGTGCTTGCCCTGGTGGATAGTGGTCATACCAGCGGTTGTGGCTATAATAACAGTTGTGGATGTACTAACAATTGTGTTTATACCAACGGTTGTGCCTATGATTATGGCTATACCCAGTGTTTCTGGCTATACCACCAGTTCTGGCTATCCAGTTAGTTGACTCGATCTTACAACGAAATGGTTTTTGGTCCCGGAACTCCTCCTCGACCAGCGGTCTTGCTCAAGATGCGTAGTGACACGTCTTAAGCCGAGAGATTTTCAGGCTCGTGCAACACTTGACATCTTCACATGTTTCCTGATTGCAGAGGTTCAGCTAATACCACAGTCACCCTTGAGTCGCAGGGGAGAATGTGAAGATCATTTTGTTCCTGGCGAGACATCATCCAGATCTGTTAAAAGCCGTTGATAAGCTTTATCTTGCAGTGTTTAATTGCCTATCAGAGACCCAAGTGACGAGAGAAGTTAATGATAAAGTCTTAAGTCTTGAATAGGATTTCGTTCTGGAGATTAATGCTGTTTGTTGGGTTTTGTGGCCAGCGACCGCATCAGAGGAAGGTTATTAGGCCTGCCACCCTATTTAATATGCGATTGAAATCATCCCTAAATACCTATTCTAATAGAAAATATATATAAAAACTAGAAAAATAGAAAGTTTATGTGATATAATAAAGATAAAAGATAATTAGAATAAAGAATAGAAAGAGAACCTGTGAGGTATTGAGCCAACGTAGTGGTTTCATGTTTGCTATAGATGCCGGTATCGTACTTTATTGACCATCTGTGACATGAATTTTAGAGGAGCAGATTCTAATGAAAACTCTCTTGAGGACAAGGTCCTTGCCACAAGTCTGGGGTTAAATTAGGTTTCTGATTATCTTCTGTTCATCTGAACTGAGCCAAGGAAATGAAAAGCAACTTCTTTATGGTTTTAAAGCGGGAAAGAGATGATACGAAACCAGTTACATGAGCAATGCAGTGGAAGTCGGAGGCTTGAGCAGTAAGTTCTAGAATAAACTTACGAGACACTTGAAAAATAAATAGATCAATAAAGAATTATTCTTGTACAGATAAACATCAGAAATTTTCACATATTTGGGAAATTTCAAAAATAGAATTGGGAAAAAATAGGTTTTCAAAAGCACAAATTCTTGAATTTGATAGGAGTGATAAAAAATAGATAGGATTCAAATAGAAACAATTTCAAGTGTATCCTAAAGTTTGTTCTGTACTCAGAAGCAGATAAAAGAAAAAAAAAGGTCGAATTTTTTCTTAAAATTATTTCGCATATATATATATATACATATATACCTTTGAGTTCCCCCCCTCCCCCCCCTCTGTGCCGTCCCACTTGCTATAAACTCTCCCTAACGCTGTCACTTACTGTCAAACTGTCCATTTCATACCATGCATGATGGCTTCTCCGTTCATCCTCCCTCTCTACGCTCCGCTAGCAAGATGGAGCCGATCTGCTTCTGAGATGTTATCAAATCTATCTCGGTCGATTTTTTTTTTTCAATTTTTCTTTCTAAATATCTATATTTTTCTTTTTTTTTTTCTTTTTTTTATAAATGTGAGTCGTCAAGTTACCTGGTATCCCATGACTGGTGCTGTGTTGTGTCGCCAGCCGTTTCCCCACTCCCTCATACAATTAGGTTCATGGTATGGGACGTTATTATTAGGTTCATGGTATGGGACGTTATTATTAGGTTCATGGTATGGGGCGTTATTATTAGGTTCATGGTATGGGACGTTATTATTAGGTTCATGGTATGGGACGTTATTATTAGGTTCATGGTATGGGACGTTATCATTAGGTTCATGGTATGGGACGTTATCATTAAGTTTTGATATGCCTCTCTACCTGATGGTGTGCTGGCCGTTTATTGAACGTTTTAGGCATTCCTCAGCCGTGCTGCCAGAGAGAGTGGGGACGGGCGTTGATAATGCCTCTCATTGCCACCTCCGGTTATACCACCGCCGCCTTGCTAGTGCTATTTTACCAGTTCATGTGAGGTAGTGGTGTTTGAGGCGTCTCAGCCGGACTGTCACTCTCGTCCAGGTTCGACTGTGTGGCTAGTGTCACTATACCTCGGGCAGCCATCCCAGGGGCACAACATTAACACATCAGCCAATAAGCTTAAGGTGTTTCTGCGTGGCTGTAGTTAGTGGCTAAGCGGACATTAGCCCAGCTTGTGCTGTGGGGGGGTTGACCACAGCCGCCACCAGCGATCTAAGGTCCGTTGTCCAGGGCTATGACTGGACTCCCTCTGGGGCAGTGACTAGCGCCTCAACTCCCCCCAGGTCCTGCTACAGAGCAGTTACTGTCGCCTCAACCATCACAGGTGCTTCCCTAGGACAGTGACTGGTGCCTCATCCATCCCAAGTCCTGCTCTGTGGTAGTTAGTATCTCGTGCCTCAGTCACCACCCCAGGTCCTGCTCTGGGCCCCGGTGCTAATGCCTCATCCACTATAGAACAGAATCTATAAACCATAAACGAAATGATGTCGGGTAAAACACACACACACACACACACACACACACACACACACACACACACACAAAACCTCGGTGATGTGGTGGTTAACGTTACTGACCATGAGTCAGCAAGTCCTCCCCCTCCTCACCAGATTGGGTACGCATAGATCAGTGTAGCTTTCGAGGTGATGAAGAGCGTATGTATCAGGTGTCTGCTCTGAAGAATGTGTGCCATAAATACTCAGAGGAACAGAAGGATTTGTACGTGGCGTTAATTAATCTGGAGGAAGCATGTGGCAGGGTTGTTAAAGATGCTCTGTGGAAGGTTTGTATGGCGTAGGAGGAAAAAATCTAGAAGAGTTTTAATCAGGAGATGAAAGCATGTGTGCGAGTCGAGAGTGAGGAGGGCGAGTACCTCAGGGTGAGGGTGGGTCCGTGGCAGTAGGAGTGTGTGACGTTACCGTGGATGGTTGACATGTCAGGGAGGTGAAGGCAAGAGTCTTGGAGAGAGGAGCAGATGTAAAGTCTGATGGGGGTGGGGAAGCTTGAGAGATGAGGCAGTTATTGTTTGCTGATGACACGACGCTGGTATGGCAGATTCGAGTGAGAAACTGCAAAACCTGGGGTCTGAGATTGAGAGAGTGAGTGAAAGAAGAAATTTGAGAAATCAGTGTACATAAAAGCAAGGTTATTAGGTTTTGCAGTGGAAAGAGACGGGTTTGAATGAAGAGAATCCGGAGTAAGGGGAACGGTTTAGATAACTCCGAGTGGACATGGGAACCAATAGAACTACGGCAGCTGAAGTGAGCCATAGGGTGGGTGAGGGGGCTAAGGTTCTGGATGCAGTGAGGAGTATGGACAGGTCATGTTTGAAGGAACGGTGTGGTTCCAAAGATGGTACATGAAGCTGAGGTATTAGTCTTAGATGAATAAAGTACGTAAATAGGGCGTAAGTGTTGGAGATTATATATTTTGAGGACAATGTGCAGTGTGAGGAATGTTGACTGAATAAGGAACAGGGTAAAAGATAGATGAATAGATAAATTGATAGATAGCTATATATATATATATATATATATATATATATATATATATATATATATATATATATATATATATATATATATATATAGAGAGAGAGAGAGAGAGAGAGAGAGAGAGAGAGAGAGAGAGGTGGTAGTAAGAGCAGTATATACGAGATAGAGTCGAAGAGGGAGTATTGAAATGGTTCGGACATATGGTAAAGGTTGAGTGAGATGATGACTGAAAGGGTATACATTTCGGAAATGGAGGGAACCAAGGAAAAGTGAAAAAACAAGGATGACATCAACGGATGAAGTGGAAAAACCCTCGGGTGTTCGGGCCTGAACGTGCAGGAGGGTGTGAGGCGTGCACGGGATGGAGCTAAGTGGAGCGATGTGGTATGATGGAGGCTACATGCTGACACTAGGGTGAACCATAACATGAGGCGGACAACGGAAACGACAGCATTAATTGCGGGGCCTGATGGTTGGTTAGGGGGATCTGGTTTCAAGGCATTATACATGACAGCTGGAGAGTGGATGTGAGCGAGTGATGCCATTACTTCGTCTGTTCCTGACGCTACCTCGCTGAGGAAAACAGCATGAAAGTTAATAAAGTGAGAATGATATATATGTTCGCCATTTCCCGCGTTGGCGGGGTAGTGTCAGGAATGGTAGAATGAATGGTCTCATTCACTTGCATACCCTCTCCAGCTGTCGTGTACAATACACCGACACCAGATCCTCCTTATTCACCACCACCAGGCTCCAGAATCCTTTCTGTGGTTTCCCCTGTCCGCCTCGTATGTCCTGATTCAGCCCACTGACAGAACATAGCCCCCTGTATACCACATCGCTCGACTTCGCTCTATCCCTTTCCCTCAGGTCGTCTGGAATTCCTGCCCCACCTACGTCTCCTTCTCCTTTCCGTCATATTCTGGTACTGGTAATTTTCACCGCCGTTCTGGTCCACGAAAAATGCCCGTCCCAGTTGTTGGTCATTTCTCCCGAGCGTTAGTGGGCAGCTTCTAGAGCTTTTCACATTTGTTTTCTCAATACGTTTTGCATTACCTGAGCATCTTGCCTCCTTGGTAGGTGTCCATACTTGTCCACGTGGACATTAAACGCATTCGATGGCCTACGATGACCTGAATCACGTACGTTTTCACCGATTCTCTCAACGATTCCTGGATAAGTTTCCTCATAGTATATGGCAGGACATCCAGGGCAAGGTTTACCGTATACTACACACTCCTCGTTGACACTTGTAACGCATTGTGCTTTTGAGTGTATCACTTATCTTGACCCCTTACGGGGAGGCAATGTCTACTCTGGTCTTATGTAAGCTCTCTCCATATCGGAAGGCCGTCCTTGTTTCCTACTGCGTCGCTTTAGATCACTTCCTCCAAGCCTTTGTGCTATGTTATGGCCGTTGTTCTTGAGTTTGATAGATAAGAATAACACAACGTCTTGAACGCTTTGATAATACGTTTGTTTACTTTCTGCAGGGACTCGTCACTGCATGTTCCACTGACCCTCAGAAGGAGTCCTTGGACTACTGAAGCCTTCGATCTATCCTTTATCAGCCGAAAGATAATGAACAATCTTTCGACCCATAACGAAAGAACGAACGGTGGAGTAGTCGTTAGCTTCTGTTTGAGAGGAATTTGAATATACAGTGACGAGTTCTTAAAGGAAGAGGACAGAAGGATCGGTGAAGTCTTCAAGAACTTGTGTTACCCTGAGGGTTTATGAATTAAACTCAAGAAAAAGGGTCATAAGTGAGAGGAGCAGTGAAAACATTGAAAGCAACACAGAGGAATCAGGTGTTCGATAATGGACTCGAGTATGAATGGATGGCTACAAAAGACATTGCCTCATCGTCAGGGGTGAAGAAGATACGTGATATATCTAAAGCAAAAAAGTGGTAGAAGTATCAATGAGGATGGTGTGGTATTGTGTGTGCCTTGTAATGTTTTGGCCATATACTATGGGGAAACTGGTCGAGCTATGGCCAAAAGAATCGGTAAATATAAAGTTTATATATGTCACTGCAGGACATCAAATGTGCATGTTGTACGTCTGAACAAGTGATGGACAACTCCCATGGAGGAGAAGGTGCAGATGTAATGCATTAAGTACTGAGTCAACAATTGTGAAGAATGATAGATGAAGCCCAAATACTTTTAGGTAAGGTGACCATCAACTGGGAAGGCTTCGTACACTGGGCCAGACAGGCGACGAAAATAACGGTAACAGAACAATGGAGACAGAGCAGGAAATTTGTGGGATCCAAGCGACTCAGGAGGAACATCATGCGGTGGCCAGCGAGGAGGAGGAGGAGGAGGAGTGAGCCTGCGGGGAATATAGTCAAGTGTCTTTGTATTTTCCTCATCCTCTCCGGAGAAGGCTCCTCTGCAACCCGAAACGTTACATGAATAAAACACAAGAGGTCTCGCCTGTGTTGCTTACTCACCGTCCCGACCCACATACTTGTAACGCATTATTCACACATACACACACACACACACACACACACACATCATCCCTGCCCCAGGAGTCCCTCTATGCTAATGAGGCTCTTGCAGCGCTCGGGAAGGTGGCCACGTCCACCGGTCGGGACCAGTGTTGTGACATAGGTGGCGTCATCATCAGTGGACAGAAAGTAGATTCCTGGAGGATCCTCCCACTCCGGTGGAGTCCATCATTTTCCTGCTCTTTATTTGGAGCTACAGAAGCCCAGTGAAACGGGTGAATAAGCATGACAATGCTGAGTGGCGACCTGAGGCTAAAAGCTGGTGGATGAAGCATCGCTGAGGTGATGGCTGCTGAGGCCGCACTGGATGTGGCGCTGAGAAACAAGATGAGGCAGAGGGAAGGAGGGGTGAGGCAGTGGATGAGGCAGTACGGAAGGAATAGGTGAGGCATCACCGTAGCTTCTGGGTGTCAGCAGGACGGCAGTGGGCGGTGAAGCAGGACTTAAGCTGTGACTTAGTGGATAACGTGGAACTGGAACGGTGGATTAGGTGGCAGCACTTGGGTAGTGGGTGCAGCATGGCAGTGGGTAAGTGTCCCGAGATGCTGTGTGGGAATTACTAGGATAGTTTCTGAGGGCGATGGATGAGTTCTTATGGAAGTACTAGGCCAAGGCGGCACTGTTGAACTGCTGAGGCAGTGGGTTAAGGAGTGGACGACGCAGGCACTGTGGCGGGGATTGGAGCGTCCATATCGCAGCCAGTGAAGCATCACTGCTGGCGGGTAAGGCAGTGCCGAGACGGTAGCCTGGGAAGCATAACGGTGATAACTGAGGCAATAAATGCTGCAGCGGGTGGGAGGGATGAAGCAGCATTGCTGCCATGAGTTGAAGCAGCAGCAGCAGCATCGTTGTGTTGTGTGAAGCATTACTGAGGTATTGAGATAGGCAGCTGTATGGATGTGGATGAGATGGTCTTACACCATCGGGGGAGAGAGGGAGTAGCGAGAAGATGGGTACGGCAGTGCTACATTGGGGCACCACATGTGAGGTGAGTGAGGCAGGACTGGGGTGGAAGATGAGGCAGCACCGATGGTGGTGGATCTGAGTGAGGGATGTGGCAGCACCAAGATGCTGAGGGATGTGGCAGCACCAAGATGCTAAGGGATGTGGCTGCACCAAGATGCTGAGGACGACAGACCTGAGGGAGTTGTGGTATTAGGCAGGACGCAGGAAGAAAGCGGTGCAGCTCTTGAGGACTTGGGTGAGATGGCGTGTAATGTGCTGTAGGTGGTGGGTCAGATGGTGAGTCCGAGAACTGTAGTAGCCCTGAGGGTGAGGTACGTAGCTCTGAGGTGGTGAGGAGGGAGGGGGAAGACAGCGTTGGACATGATGTGTGGCGCACCGCCGCCGGTGAGCGAGGTGATGGAGGTGGGTGAGGCACAGCCGAGGAGGAGGTGGAGGTTGAGGTAGTAATCATGAGGGTAGGCGAGGAGGCAGGTGTGAGGTTGAGGATAAGGCCACACTACTACACAGGGACAGACGATCTGGGGAAGCGACGGTGATTGAGAGGGAAGGAGGGAGGGAGGGAGAGGCGGTGGGGAGTGTTGAGGGGGTCGAGGCAAGTGGGGATGAGGCTATTAGGGTTGTAGCCGACCGACGATCCTGGGGAGGAGGAGATGGGGTGTTGAGATCGAGTTCGGATGACAACGACGCTTTTCTTGCAGAAGGCCGTCGTGGCTGAGGCGTCCAACACACACAGACACACACGGGGGTTCCACCAGTCATGGGGTTACTGGGTGCCAAAACGAGGAGGAAGGTAGTAAGCGTGTTCACGGTCCAACAACCACAACCCCCGGTAGTTAATGTACTGGGCCGCCCACTCCGCCACACGTGAAAAAACAGGTCAAATTTTTTCCCATTCTTTATCTTTTTTTTCATTATTATCATTAATTATTTTTTTTTTTTTTACATATCACGTTTTCAAATGTTGTTCTTGTATGAAGCAAGCATGGATGTGGCATGCGAGAGAGAGAGCGAGTCCAGTATAAGGCGGAAGGCTTGCACCTGTACAGAAGGTAGGTGCGTTCATACTCATCCCATACCTACACAAACACAAGGCGAGAATCATTTTCAATATATATATATATATATATATATATATATATATATATATATATATATATATATACATATATGTATATATATTTTTTTTCAAATATATATATATATATATATATATATATATATATATATATATATATATATATGTATATATATATATATATATATGTATATATATATATATATATATATATATATATATATATATATATATATATATATATATATTTATTTATTATATATATATGTGTGTATTGATTTTTTTTTCGTTTTGATGATTCAAAATTTTTTTCAAAACTTTATTATAGGGTATATTGAGGGATTTTATAGCATGCTCACCAGAGACCATTACTATTATTATTTTTTTACACCCACCCACCCATACACACATACACACAGCTTATGTGCGCAAACATGGCACCTGCTCAGCGTAGAGTTAATCCATTACTAGATATATATATATATATTTTTTTTTCTCCCTCCCTTCTCCTCCTCTCCTCCCCTCCCCCCTACATTCCATGTTCGATAGTGTAGAGGATGTAACTTGAGACAAAATAGTTCACTTTTCAAGTCAAAGAGTTCGTCTTGAGGAACTCCAGTCATATGCTTATCACCTTCCAAATCTGAGGCACTTTTGTTATTGTCCGTCTTTTCCATATTTTCATTTTTTTTTTGGATCCCACCGCCCTCGTAAACCCTGAATGTTTCTTCAGTGTCTCTTTTCCCTTGATATCTTCCCTCCTCTCCTGCTTGTTATTCTACTCACTCACCATTATTGCTCTACTGATATAGTGATATATATATAAATTTTTTCTACATATTTATATAGATATATACATAAATATTTTTATGTATATATAGATAGATATATATACATATAAGTAGTTGCATATTTGCAGAGTTAGTTTCTGGCATTTTGAGATGTTTTTTTTTTCATGTATTATCATTACAGTTGTTTAACTTTTTAGTAATTTCATCATCAGGGAATTTTCAGAACCAGAAACAAACTCTTTCTTTTTTCATTAGATTTTTTTCAGTAGTATGTGGTGCAGAAAAGTATATTTCACCTGTTTCAAGTACTAATTATCAATTAAATGATTGTTCGGGTAATGGATGCTGTAAGATAATTTATATTTCTAGAGACTCGTCGAATATTGATTAGAAATTTAGACATAGAATTTTGCTTTTAAGGCTGAAGCTTATTGATTGTAACACTTTTGCCACCCAACACGTATATGTCTTAGATTTAGAAAACAGGTGAATGACTCTCCTCCTTTATTACCGCAGGTGGTTTAGTGTTATCCGTGCCACTGGTGCATGAGCCTCATATGTTCCTAGATAAGTCCACACTGTACTTTGTTAATCGTCACACTGACAACAGTGTAATCAAAGCACAGCTTATATGTAGACTTCATATATCTATGTACCTCAGTGATGTCAGGATGAAATCAATATACTGTAGCAATTGTCACTTTATACCATCTGGATGTAGAATATATATATATATATATATATATATATATATATATATATATATATATATATATATATATATAGTATTAGTCTATAGATAATACAGCTATTTTCTTTCAAGACTCAGTGGTATACGTAGATTATGGTTAGTCTACAATCCAGACCCCCTCACTGCCTAGACGTAGCTTTATATCCTCGGAGATTTCAGAATCACACAGGTTCTGGGGCCATGAGTGACGTTGTGGACTTGTGTCACACCCACCCACATACACATATCAGTTTTGTGCACCACTACGGTCTGTAGGGAGGGAGAGAGTCTGTGTGAGGAGCGGGGTCAGCGGCTCGCCACACCGCGCCACATCGAACTCCGTAGTGTGTCGCTCTCACGTCCGCTCTGTGGCGGGGTTCGCCACATGACACCAACTGGATTTTTGTCCCTTTTTTCTCAAGTCTTTCGAAGACCGAAGAGCAGCCTAGACGAAGGTGTTCCCCTGCTGACATATTGTGGTCATTGGTGGTCAGTGACACACGCGGGTCAGAAATGTAATTGATGTCTTCCGTATACACATGGTAGTCAGGCGTGCCCCACAGCCTGGTCTGGGGTACCACAGAGCCTAGTCAAGGAGGTACCTTCCAATATGGTCTGGTTGCTGATGAATAACTCATGTCATATACATTTCGGTAGTCTTGTGTTACCCTGCAACACAGCTAGGTTAGTGGTGCCAAGCAACACAGCCTGGCTAGTGGTGCCAAGCAACACTGCAAAGTCAGTGGTGCCAAGCAACGTATCCTGGTCAGTGGGGCCAAGCAACGCAGCCTGGTCAGTGATGCCAAGCAACGTATCCTGGTCAGTGGGGCCAAGCAACGCAGCCTGGTCAGTGGTTCCTGGTCAACAGTACCCGTCCTAGTCATTATCCCATGCGACAGGCTGGTCAGTCGTTACCCCATAGCACATGGTCAAAGGTTACCCCCCTCCCCCATGACACGGGATAGTCATTTGTGGTGCCAAAACCCTAAACTTACGTCCGTGGTGATCCTCACACAGAGTGGACAGTAGTGGAGGAGGAGCGACACTGGGCATAACACGGTATGAAACTAAATTTGAGGCGAAATTTAAACTGTAGGTTCAGAGCAACACCGCCTAATGCGATAACGGATTCTGCATTTCAGATGTGTGAGTGTTAAGAGAACTGAAGGATACTATTCTATATAAGAAGTTTAGCATAGTTTGTTACATTTAGTAGATACTGTATGAAACGTAGTGATTATATTTTTTTTTTTTGCTTCATAATGATAGATAAACTGAGACAATCGTCCTCACGAATGTCAGAGTCCAAGAAAAAAATTGACCAAAATTTATGACATTTAGTCTTCTAGTGTTTCCATTTTCTTTGGCCTGTCTTCGTTTTCTAGTTGACGTGCAGAAAATTTCGAGTGTAGCTCCATTATCTGCAAGCAAACACAAGAGGCCACTTGCGGCTTCGCCTTACCTCCAAGATAAGTAATAATGACGTAAGATTCTATCGCACTGGATTATTTTGTACATAAAAAGGGAATGTGCGATTCACCTCTCCTCATGCCGTGTGTAGGCAAGATACGTATGACGTGTATGAATGTATGTGTGAGACACCAGTGATCTCCTGTGTTGTTCTTAAGTCTCATGCTGGACTTGACACGCTTCTTTCCTCGCGTCACAAATTCACAAGTTCCATTATTTCAGGTCCTGTTGGCAGCATGGTGGAAGACGTAACTGGGCACTTAGATGTAAATTTTTTTTCTATCTTTAGAACGAGTGACGTTTTATTTGTTGTGGATAATAGCCTTACGTCATCAGCAGAATAACCCCAAGTGACCACTTTTATTTTTGCCAAAGATTTTAATTTCTTATATTAAGCATATATATATATATATATATATATATATATATATATATATATATATATATATATATATATATATATATATTAGATTCACCATTTTTCGCGTTAGCGAGGTATCATTAAGAACAGAGGACTTGGCATTAGAGGGAAAATCCTCACTTGCCCCTCCTCCCTTCTCTGCACCTTCTTTTGGAAGTAAAAATCGGAGAGGAGGATTTCCAGCCCCCCGCTCCCTCACCTTTTAGTCTCCTTTCTCGACACGCAGGGAATACGTGGGACGTATTCTTTCTTCCCTGTCCCCAAGGATATATATATATGAAGGGGTCACAGTGGTGCGCATGATCTTATATATCCATAAAACCCACGAAGAAAATAAAACAAGATAAGTTCCCAAGTGCACTTTCGTGTAATAATCAAGTCGTCTGGGGAGATACAAGACAGTCTCTTGATATACAAGGAAGAGACGTAGCCAAGACGCCCTTGGCAAACAAGCGTTATTAGGTGGTGGTGTTCGGGGTCTGGCATTATGGCTGTCATAAGATTTTTATTATGTGGGCAGGAAAGGGAACTGTTTAAAAGTTTTGCGTATTACAGTACCATTTTGTATAGACCATCACTAATATTCATGTTACAATTCGTTGTGTATCTATTAATAGAAGATTCAATGATATATATCTCGTGGTAAAGAAGCTACGGTTAATATCCGAATTAGCCTTACTCTAGTCACTATGATGATCATGATTTTAATATGATTAAGCAAGGCATTTGATTCTTGTTTTATTCTTATACTTTATTTATGTTGCTTAAGCCTAGCATAAAAATCCTTACCTGTCTGCCCAACGTGAAACACATTGCAGTTTTTATGAGGTATTTTGTAAACACAGCCCGCAGAACTTTCTAGTTAATTCTTGATTAAGATATTCTTTATGGTATTGTTATTGCTGAAGGCTACATTAACACTAAAGGATTTAGGCAACCTGGGAAGTAATGTAAAATTATTACTGAAATAGAAAAACTAAAAGCTTCCAGGTATCAAGGGGAAGTTTGGTTTTAACTCTAAGATTTCTCTGCCAACTTAAGGAAATTATCCATGGAAGATGTAGGATACTTGAACTTGGAACCAACAGAGTCTGTCTTCTCAGACTAATCATCAATAAGTTCCGGACTGCATATACGTATTGCCCTAAGGAACATCGACTGCAATAATGATAGTTTAACTCTGTCATGTTGAGCTGAATAATAATGAACATAAGAACAGACATTGATGGATTTTCTGTTTATGCTAAACTCAAACATGTTTCTATTCCTATGGATCATGCAATCTAGAAATGGTATCGTACAATCACTTTCCACTTCCACAGTAGATTTGATAGAAGGTACTAAATTGTTAAGTAAAGGGAGAAATGCTTGTAAATTTTCGTTTGCTGGCTAAACACAGAAAATCATCTACATACCTAAACCAAATGGCCTTGGTGAGTAAGATTTACCTTAATAATTTTTTGTCAAACGATTCCATGCATAGATTACCTAATACAGGTGAAAGAGGGTAACCCATTACCATAAATTTCTGAGCGCAATATTTTCCATTGAACTGAAATACGCAATTTCATCAATTCAATAAACACAGAACTTGAAAGTTAAATCAATATCATCCAACACATCAACCAAATATTCTAATATGTCATCTACTGGAACTTTCTGTACGAGGAAGAAACATCAAAACTTACCAGTTTGAAATGAAAAATCAACTTGGATATCATTAAGCTTGTTAACTAAATCTTCATTGTTCATGATATTAGAATATATTACGCACTAGTGGGCTTGATAAAGAAACTGACCATTTTGATAATGTATGTGATGGAGCCCAATGAATTCACTATGGTTGTTGCTGGAAATCTTGGCTGATGTGTTTTGATAAGTCCACATGTATATGGCAATGAAGGAGACGACGAAGAAAACCTTTGAATGAGAGAATCGTTACCTTTCAACAACAACTTCCGTCGTTTATCAAAGTGAGAATTAACTGCTTCTATGGGGATGTCTACTGAGTTTAAAGTATATTGTATCATCACGTAAAAGATAAAAATTTTTGATGAATAATTAACTTTGCCCATAATCACAACTGTGTTGTCCGTAATGGCTTTAGTTATATGTAGTTCATTGTCTTTCCTCAAATTGTTAATAGCAATGATGAATCTTTTTGGACATTTTTGAAGCAGCTGGTTTTGACAAACTGGCATACACTACACCTTTACAAATGTTCACTTCATCATTAGATGATTTATTGTACATTTTCAAATCTCAAAATGATCTTGTAATAACAACACAGTTAACTTCTTTGTTAGAGCAATTTATTTTTTTTTTTATCAAATTTACTGTGGAAATGGAAAATGATTGTTCGTTTCCATTTTTAGGTTGCATGATCCATAAGGATGGAAACATGTCTGAGTTTAGCATGTACAGAAAACCCACCAATGTTTGTCTTATGTTCATTATTATTCAGCTCAACATGACAGAGTTAAACTATCATCATTCCACTCGAAGTTCTTTAGGGCATTACGTATATGCAGTCAGAACTCATTGATGATGAGTTTGAGAAGATATACTCTGTTAGTTCCAAGTGAAGGTTTTCTAGATCTTTCATTGGTAAATCCCTTAGATTGCCCAAAGAAAGAATTTTGTATAGTTAAACCCAAACCTCCTCTTGATACCAAGAACCTTTTATTTCTCCTTTTTGGTGATAATTTTGCATTACTTTCCAAGTTGCTTAAATCCTTTAATGTAAATGTAGTAACCTTCAGCAATAACAATAATATAAAGAATATGTTAATCAAAAACTCACCAGAAAAGGTCTGCGGGGTGTGTTTACAGAATACCTTGCAAAAATTGTAATATGTTTTATAATATGCAGACTGGTAAGTATCTTTGTTAGACTCGAGCTACATGAATATAGTATAAGAACAGGACAATAATCAAATTCTTTGCTTGATCATGATAAAGATTATGATCATTTTATTGACTGGAGTAACAGTTATTCAGTTATTCATTGTAACTCCTTTACCACGAGAAATATCACTGAATCTTCTATTATTGAATTCACAAAGAATTGTGACATTGATATTAGTGATGGTTTATACAAACTGGATAGCTTTGTCGTAGGCAAAATTTGTAAACAGTTCCCTTTCCTGTCCACATAATAAACATTTTATGACAGACATTATGCCAGACCCGAACACCACCATCCGGTAAAACTTGTTCACCAATGGCGTCTCAGCTACGTCTCTTCCGTGCATATCGACTGACTGTTCTACGTCTTCTATCATTTATGTATCTCCCTTGAAGATGTGGTCATTACACTAAAGTGCTTTTGGGAACTTATTGTGTTATATATAGCTTTTGGCAAGGTGGATGATAGACAGGAGAGTGTTTTAGGGAGGAATAAATGAATTGTTGGTATCTCTTCGCATAGGTCTCATTTGCATACTCGATTATCTCTGTTCTTCCTTCACAAATATGGCATTACCTTTCTTCCTGTATTAACCACAAGCTTTCACACTGGACTACACCAAGAAATGATCAGGCATTCCACCTCCATCCCTTTGAGCACGTCCACATCCAACAGCATCTTTGTAATCCTGTCTGTTATCCTTACCCTCATTCATCCACGTATTCATATGTATACACCATTTTCTTGAACTATGTTTACCCGATGACGATCTTCCTCAGCGTATAACTCTTTCAAGTTTTCTCTCATTTTTGTCTACGATGGGAACCCCATGTTCATTAATCATACTCTCAGGAGCCACATTATCCAACACTCCATTCGGACCTTGTATCCAGGAATCGATCCATTGAATCAGAAATGTGAAAGCACGAGCTGAGCTTCTCCCACAATGCACTCCACCCACTCCACTCACACTTTCAGGTGCATAAGCATTAGCTATCACTCTCTTGCCATGACATACTTTTCCTCCACTCCACAGTAATTTTGAACTTGCTTCCTTACACCCTTAAACATAGTCCCACAGATCCTAATTCAACAGCAATGCCACCCCCGTTTTTTTTTTTTTTTTTTTTTTTTTTTTTTTTCCCTTCACATTACTGCACCATTCCGTTTTCCTTTTCCTCAACAAACTGGTTTCGCTCGAAGCTACATCGTCCAGGTTACTCTTATTAAACATGACAACAATCTCGCCTTTCTCTTTTCCTTCCGGTTACGACCTCGTACATCTAGATACCTGAACCTTCGAGGACAATGTCCTCGCTTTCTTCCTCTCTCTGTAAAAAAAGGGTAATGGATTTTCATCCTTCCACATACCGCCTTTGTTACTCGCCGTATACGAGACACAGGAGACACTGGATATTATCGTCAGGGATAGAGGAAATTTGTGAATTTGAACAGAGCACCGCGTGAGTTACGTGTTGTGAAGCGATATCCGAGAGATAGAGAGTTTACTCTTATGGATATCGAGGGAGACTGTATGAAGAACGAGACATGGCGAGAAAAAGACTAAAGACTAGCCATGAGGAAAAGGAATAGAAGTCACTTCGGAAGTAGTGTTTAAATGTTCGAGTGAAGTGTGTGGCATACAGAAGGTAGGAGGTGGTGTTGAGGGAAAAGTTAGTGAATGGTGGAACGAGGAAGGTAAACTGCTATTGAGAGAAAAGCTTGAGTATGGACGGAACCTAATAGGAAGTAGTGCGACTGACTGGGAGGATTACAAGACAAAGTAATTGACGGGAAGTAAAGAGAAAGATACTATCGATGGAAAAAGGACAAATTGTAGGCGAAAGGTTATTAAAGTTGGTCACTAATGATGGTTTCCTAGAATTATGAGGAAATATCGTTCAATATTTTGTTTAAGAATTGAAAGTCATCAAAACTTTTTTTTTTTTTCCGAAAGATTAACACCTCAGCCGCTGGTTTCTTTTATATTTCGTCAACCTGAGAGGAATGGATTGCTTTCTCTGAGTAACTGTGTTCACGAAGTGTTGATCACGTGCGTGGATGACAAAAAAAGGCACATCTAACTTTTCTGTGGAGGCAGTAGACATGATCCTAGTTTTTAAGAGCTATAGGTATCTCACAAAACTAAAACATCAACGTCAATGAACTTGTAATGAAGAGGAACCCATCTAGTGATTCTCTAGCGGCTCGTAATTAGGTAAATGTTATTAAACACGAAGCCATATGTATACATCAGCATTCTAATCTTAGCGTTCATAATGCATCCAACATTGATATCAACGCCCTGGTCTTTTTACCTAAGACATACGCCTCTCGATATTGAATTGGAGTTTGATGCAAGTTTTAGTTGTGACTTTATCACAAAATACATATGAGACAGTTTTTGTACACGACAGTTTAGACCGGAGATAGAATTATGACTTCGATATCAAGGCTGGTAAACAATTGATACGATGCTGTCTGGGAATATATTCAGTCGCTTTATTCGATTAACATACACTCGGAATGCATTGCTGTCGGTGATGTCCTTAATATACATTCGGGTAACTTGGAAAAAATTCTTAGGCTTGTTATTGATTCCTATTTCTTTTTTTTTTAATTCGTTAAGATATTACGTGTCGGAATCGCATCTCCTGAAACCCATTTGATGCGTCTCGTGTTGCTTATCCCCCTCGTCTTCTACACCCAGTCTTCCATGCACGTGTACGTAGAGCACATGAGTGAGTGAGACTGGAAGGTGGATGTGACCTTCATCCGGAGAGAGAGAGAGAGAGAGAGAGAGAGAGAGAGAGAGAGAGAGAGAGGAGAGAGAGAGAGAGAGAGAGAGAGAGAGAGAGAGAGAGAGAGAGAGAGAGAGAGAGAGAGAGAGAGAGAGAGAGAGAGACATTTTTAGGCAATTGTTCTTCCATGAGTGACCAGGGAAAATTTCTCTTTAAAGTTTCTTTCTGGCTAAAAGAAAAAAAAAAAGATTAAGGAACGACGAAGGGAAATACAAACTCCTTTCGGAAATGATTTCCATAAGCAAGAACGATGCACGTTTTCTTATCACCGGTGACACGAAAGGAAATACAGAGTATATGATGGAATAACCTCTCGCCTCAAATTTAGTCTCTACATACCATCTCCGGGAGTAATCAGTCATGATTAATCAGTGATGATAGGATGACTGAGTAATGAATAGATCATAGCCTGGAGGATTATCCTAGGAATAAATGTATGTTTAATCGTAATGCTCTTGCGGTACTAGATTGTCTTAGGTCTTGTGCTGATGGCTCTACAGGGGCAGCGATGGGACTGGGTCCAATCCCTGGAGCGCTGGACGCACGAAGAGGACAACTGCGGCCACAGGTATCCCTCGAGGGACACGTCCATGGCACGGGGATGATGAGGGGCCCTGCGGACGGCCAGGACACAAGGGGACCAACTACGATAGGAGCACCTACTACCTCCTCCATCCAGGGCATACCTGTCACTCTGGGTGGACGCGTCCCCGTCGGTGGGGTCAAGCTACCCGGTATGGGCGAGCTGCAGACCACGCAGCAGTCGCCCATGCAGCCTGGCATGCAGTCCACTGCCCAGACCTCGATACACAAAGGTCTCGGGCAGCCGGGACTCGGCCAGCAAGACGCGCACGCGCCTCACCCACAGACGATGCAACAGCAGGTCACGCAGCCCCAAACGGTTCAGCAACAACACCAACAGCATCAGGACGGATCGATCTCCTCCGTCAGCCCGGGTATGGGAGGGCTAACGGGGATGACTGGGACTCCGACGACCAACGCTCAAGACCCGATGGCCAGACTCCAAGGCCAAGTAACGTCCCAAGCGACAACCCTGGGCTCCCAGATGAGCGGTCAGATGAACACGTCGATCAATAACCAAATCAACACCCAAATGAACCAAATGCAGGACCAGATGATGCAGAACCCTCTGCAAAACAATATGCAGTCGCAAAATAACCAGTACATGGGCCAGCAGTTAGGGGTACAGCAAGAGACGAACATGCAGGGCGGGACTCTACAAGAAAACGAGATGCAGCAGGTGAATAACCTTCAGAACAAGATGCAGAGCAACGCGATGCAGGTCAATCAGATGGCTGGTCAGATGGGTATGGACATGCAAGGCCAGAACAGACTCGGGAGTCCACACATAACGAACATGGGGAATCACGTACAACCAGGCATGATAGCACAAACCTCGTCCAACCTCCCGACCTCCATAGCGTCGCGACTCTCCAACCAGATGGACCACGTCACCCAGATGAACCAGATGAACCAGATGCAGAGCGCCATGGGTGCCAAGGACGTGAAGGGCCTGACCAGCATCCTGCACAGTCCTCTCGGTCGGCAGCAGCAGCAGCAGCAACCGCAGCAACAGACGCAGGGGCTTCAGCAACAGCATAACCCACAGCAGCAGCAGCAGCAACACCATACGTCCACAGCTTCCTCCGCTCTCAGTGGTCTTACGAGCCTCTTTGGTCTTCAGAAAAGTCGTCCAGGTAAAATATTTTGTTTTTCGTTCTTTTGAGATATAAAAGATAATCCTTTATTAATCACTTGGTCAGAACTCACAGTATAGACGATAGTTTTAGATTTATAAAACGTAAATTTTCCTAAAAAACACCTTTAAAATGTTGTATTTAGATGACTATAGCACTGTAATCCATTTAAGAATTTGAACGTTACAATAATATTTCTATAAGTAGCAATTTGCTTTCGGTTAATCTATATCTATTGACACTGTTCCTTGTCGCTTATTCTTGTCTCTTCTTATTCATGGATGTTAAGCAAGTGGTATAATCATACTACAACATATAATAATGAACTAAGGTAAAGGGTTTTGCTTAAGTTAACTATTTTGATTTGTTGTTTGAGTGACACAACACTCCCCTGGCAAGAACCATCAACAACTTGAATAAGTGAAGAAGGTTGACCACTGGTACTTATATGTTACATTCCTGTAGCCTGACCAGCTACCTAGATTGAGATTTTTTTTGATGAATAATAATATTTTTTTGTGTATTAATGTAATTATCTGCATCAAAGAATATATTCTTGTATTTCTCTTTAGTAACAATATGTCCATTATTCCCCTTGCCCCACCTACTCCCGCCTAGCTGCAGGCCTCATAGGCGATCTGTTTAAAGGAAGTAAGGAATCAATCAAATATTGCGTTAGTAAGATTAGTTCATTAGAATGATCGTTTTTCTGCATTTGAGATATGCATTTACCACAAATTTAGTTTATGTTTAGAATGTTTGAGATTATTCATAGAGAGTTGATCTTTTTATATATACATATACATATACATACTGTATATTATTATTATTATTATTATATCAGATTTTCTTACTACATTGTAGAAACCTTGCTTCATGAATGAGTTGAGCGATTAAATAATTCACTTTACGAATGAAGTTTGGGAAAGATATTTTTTCCCCCCGCTCATGCCATTTCTAGTTATTCATTTAATTTTGTTTTTGATTTTTTTTTCTTTTTGCTTATGCCTTTGACTTCCTCCTGTGGTAACTTCAGTCTTGCACCCTGGTCGACCTGAGTTGCTCTGCCTGAGCTCACACGGAGCCCGCTACACTCTGCACATCCATATGATTTCATTCGTTCTCACTATTTTCCTTTTTATATTTTCTTTTCTCTCTTCTTTCATTTGTGACTTTCCTTGCCTCACACTGTAATCGTTATTCTTATCATGATGATGGATGCTGCTGCTTCAAGTCTCTATCTTTTTTTCTATATATATATATATATATATATATATATATATATATATATATATATATATATATATATATTTCTGTTCCGTTCGTTGTGCTGGCCAATTCCACTTTTTCTTGCACCTAACTCTGTGTCTGCACTCATTATGACCTCTTGTTGCTTTCATTATTGTTACTTACTTAGTTGACCTTACCTATTTGGTTCTCGTAGAGGTAACGGAATTTATTTATTTGTTTTTTTTTGTGCAAGTAACTCGCTTCTTTATATGTGGACATGTGCCTGCTGATGCATTGTCAATGGGACATCCCACCCACCCACCCCTCGCCCTCGAAACCCCTCCAACACTCCCTCGTTCTCTGCAGTGAGTCATAATGAACGAAGCTATGTAAAAAAAAAAAGACACAGAATGAATTATTAGTTATTTGATTTTCCAAAACGATTGCATCGTCACATTCTGAAATATATCTTTTGATTTTTTTTTAATTTCATTTTACAATTTTTTTTTTTTTACGAGGTACTGGTGCATATTGATATTCTTGCTCTCCATATTAAAGAAGCAACTGATTTTAGATTGCAAAATTTAGCTGATTTGAATCAGTGGAATGTCATGCTAGTTTCTTGCTAATGATGCTACTACTACTACTATATTCCAAGCATGAGCACTTGACGTGACGCAAGACCAGACGAGATAAACGAATAACAAAACTCCATCAGACATTTGACCACTGGGGTTCTGCACAGTGTTTGCATCGCCTTGTGCCTCACGGAACTGATTATGATAGACTTTCCAGTGGATGATATGCCATGTGAGGAAATTAATTACAACACCTTCATTTTTAGTTTTTATGTTCTTAATTTTTTTTTTTTTTAGGTAGACTAAAGTAGAAAGAGAGAGAAGAAAATAGGCATTATAGTTATTCTGCATTATAGATGATATTTAAAGAAATTAAATAACAATTGTTATAATTCTGGGTGGGTGTGGAATTCAGATATTGCTATAATTATTGCTATGGAAAGTTTTAATAACTATTACTGACTGTTTTTTTCTTATGAGTATTTCACTGTGTTTTTTTTGAGTATTTCACTGTGATTTTTTTTTTTTTTGAGTATTTCACTGTAAACGTATAACTGTCGTAGCCCACATCACCAGAAGAGAACCCTCACACCAGTGATATTCAGCTTGATGGAAGGCAGTGTTGGTTGTTTCTGATCCATAGATGATATTCTAGTTGGTGCAGCCCACTGTGAAATTCTCTGCAGTGCGGGTCATGTGGTGTTCCATCTGCAGGAGAACTTTGTCCTTGGACGCCATGATGATGTCCAGTTCTCCAGTTCATTGTGTATGTTTACAGTTGCGTTTACAGCTAAGGCATTTTGGGTAGACGAGCTCACCAGCCTCTTTAAATTTGTCGAGCTAGTGAATTTGGTGTTCCAGGAAGACTTGAGTGATGTTCCAGCTGGTCCAGGAGCCTTATGGGAATTTTTTTCCAGATGGTCCAGGAGACTGTGGTGTTCCAATTGGTCCAGGAAACTGTGGTGTTTTAGCTGGCCCAGGAGACTATGCTGACTATACTGTTCCAGCTGGTCCAGGGGATTATGTTGTTTCATACGGTCCATGAGACTATGGTGTTCCAGCTGGTCCAGGAGATTATGTTGTTTCATACGGTCCAGGAGACTATGGTGTTCCAGCTGGTACAAGAGACTGTGGTGTTCGAGCTGGTCAGGAGACCGTGGTGGGCCAGGAGACACTGGTGTTCCAAGTGGTACAGGCCACAGTGCTTTCAAGGTGACCCATCAGGATTCTGGTCTTCTAAACGGTCCAGCTTTTTTTTCATAAGTGGTCCACTTGACTGTGGTAACCAGATGATGATTCATACCACTGGTGTCTGTCTGTACCTGGCCATTTCCATCCTCGGATCGACCCGAGACGCACACTCTCGGTACAGTTGTCATTGTATTTTGCGAGCGTCAGACAGTAGGTGAAGGACTCGTGTATATATCATGTTAGTCTTTGGAATTCTGCTTTCTTGATGGGTGTGCTCCTGCTGCCTAGAAGTCTATTCATAAAGTTTTGGTATCACTTTGTCACCGATGTTGAATTAGATTCCAGGGGTCATGTACGTGGCAGTTCCCATACACCTTCTCATGACTGTCCAAACTTTACGAAATGCCTTCTCACCTACTGGCGCCTCTTTGAACGTGAGGACCTGTTTATAGTAGGAGAATCTCCTGTTGTATTAGAAGACTCTCTGTAGTTCTAGAGCCACCCTGTGAAGATCTTTGTGGACAATGAGGATTTTGCTTACATCAAGAGTCCTCCTCACATTATGGGAGTTGTCATACGCTGTGAGGTTAGCCCAACACCTCGAGAGTTGCTTATACAACGAGGGTCGGTCTACGCTACAGAAGGTCCCGAGAGATTATGAGAGTCTTTTGTTTACCGTGAAAGTTGTCTTGGAAAATGAGGAGACCTCGGCACTGCGTGGGGTTCCCCTGAACATTTTTACCCTGTGGGAGGTCGCCCTTTGCTGTGAGGTCTTCATACACCTCGTCAGGATCCTGCTACCTTGAAAGGGTCGTTCTGTAAAGCTTGTCCTCCTCAGTCACTCTGAAGTTCTCCCTTAACTACTCACGATACACAGCGTATCCTTCGTCAGTGAGACACAACCCTCACTCTGCATCTCCATGCGCCGCTGTAAATCCCCCCCATGTTTGTGAGGGGCCGCCTTGCTCCGGAGAGGACTCATCTCTGAAGATAGTCTGTTGCAGTGGAAGTAATCCTCAGCCACGACCCACATTGTTTAACACACCATGCACTGCTATGACCATCGTGTGAGTTGTCTCGTGTCCTTGAGGGAGAGCTTGCGTTGTTAGTGATCCTACGCTGTCCTTCCACGCAGTGGATGACCCCTTCCCACTGATCGAACCATGATACAGTCTGTGAGATCTTTCCCGGTTGTGGAGGAGGCCATGGGTTATGTGAGGCCATCCTGTGTTGATGAAGTCACGCCAGGCTTACCAATACGTCATGTACTGTTCGGATCATCTCGCACTATGTGAGAGCCTTCCTTCATTGTGCGAGACACTACGTGTTATGCAAGACGCCTTGCACCGTGCCTCGCTGAATAAAGATCTCCCCACCTTTCCTCACTCCAGGCTTCACTGTGAAGGCGGTGTTGCGCAGTTTGAACCGTCTTGTTCATGACTGTGAGAACACATACACACACACCTTGCTGGTTACGTCGTCGAGTTTATGTAGGCTTCTCTCAACGACCCGAACCGTCACCAATACAAGTTACTCTACACTACAGAAAGCACCTTGAGCTGCTTCGATCAACCAAGACTGTGTGTTATTCAATTCAAAATAAAGGGTCTCTCTAGAAGCTCGGGCCATCCTAGGGCTGTGGAAGACGCCTTGCGTTGTCTGACTCGTCTTTACACATTGCGAGTCGCTCCATGACGCGATTGGTGCGTGCCATTGTCTATATCATCTTACGCTGTGTGAGTCCAATCTACATCATACCATTGGCTTTGCACTGTTTTGGCTATCCTGTGTTGCGGTAGTTACTACTACCTACATGCTATGGAGAGGGCGACATCTTGCGTCGTCAGAGTCGTCCTGCACCGTGTGGGTTGTCCTTTGCTATGGAGGGCACCGTGGCACCGTCTGGGGTCACCTTGATCCACGTGAATCACTTCATGATGCCAAAGTCCAGGAGCTTTGCTTCACCCAAGCTACAATACACTGCAAACATCGCAGTCCATTATGAAAGGGCACGATTATATGGGTCGTCCCACATTATTCAAGGGTGTATCTTGTATTGTGTACCTCAACACTGAGGGATTACATGGGATTATATAGGATTACATGGGATTAAAACGACAAAAGAGAGAAGTCGCCCAAGGCCTAGACAAGGTTGTCTGCCAAATGATATTCCCCCACTAACTCCATTTCCGTTCTAGATGAACCAGGTTAGGATAGAATGCTAAGATGGCTCTCTCTCCCTCGTCTTGCACTCTTGAATTAAGTCAAGAATGTAATTTGATGGAGCACGATAATGAAAGTAAATACAATGGAGTAGTAGCTACATGATCTATGGTAATCTGTTTATTGGTGTCGAATGTTTAAAGGAGGGCTATATATATATATATATATATATATATATATATATATATATATATATATATATATATATATATATATATATATATGTATAATATATCATTTAGCAAAAACCGAAACTTATACGAGGTTTGCGTAACTGCTTGTTATCTTTTTTTTCTCTTTATAGTAACAACGATTGATGGTAAATAGTTGAAATGTTTAACGCTTCTGTTTGGAAAGAAACATTCCTAAGTTGGTTGGTCCTGCTTCGTTTGTCCTCTCATGTCATTCCAATTATTCTCGCAATTGTACTTTGACTTTGCATTTCAAACAAGTAATCATAATTTATACTGTTATAATCATTCTGAATTTTCAAAACCCGTTTCTTATTATCCACACAGTCTACCACACGCTCTATAACCAGAATTATAAATGTCGAGTACAATCCTCTCTCTCTCGCTCCGAGTATATCCCACACAGGTTCAGCAAGAGCATAAACCAGATCTGGACATGGCCTTGCCTCCCGCGAAGCTACATAGTATTTCCTCCTCATTCAGATGCCTTGTGCATTCCAAAGCTCTACCAAACACCATAAGGTGTAGTCACCTCACTTATAACTCTCTGACTCGAGCAGCGATGTTTGTCCCCTTTGCCTTAACACAAGGGAACGCTACAGCTCACTTCAGGTAATATACACATCGAACGACGGGTCAACAACACGGCTAACCACTTTCTTTGATGACTTAATTGCAGTACCATCCACTTATGGCCTCAGTTCCTCTCGTTTATGGTTTTTGCTTCCTCCTCCCGCTTTCCTCTCACTCCGAGCGCCACATGTGTACCACATCCACCGTCACCATCGTCTGACACATTCACCAGTCCTTCACAATGTTTACTTCATCACCTCTTCACCTTTTCTTTTTATGTCTGTTGCCACTTCTTCATTTGCTCTCCCCACGTCGCCTTCATTTGTTCTCTTATTCTCCTAACTTCATCCGCCTCCATCCAAACCATTTATTTTTCATAAATCTTAAACTTTATCGACACATTTTCACATCCTCTCTCATTCGCCCGTCTTTTTCTGTTTTTTATATCTGCTGCTATTTTGTGTCAAGTTCCTCCTAGTCACTGTCATTCCTTCCCTCCAGATACCTCCATCCACTTCTATTTTCTCTTTCATGAACGACTCAACTTCCTCATACCACCATTCTCTACCTTCTCTCATATGTTCACATCTTTCCCTCGACAAGCTACGCACTTCACCTCCGTACTTAAGCACTGCATCCTCCCACTCCTCTTCCACTTACTTTTTTTCATTTACTCACCCTGTGGTCTCTCTCTCTCTCTCTCTCTCTCTCTCTCTCTCTCTCTCTCTCTCTCTCTCTCTCTCTCTCTCTCTCTCTCTCTCTCTCAAGCTCAATTACTTTTCCTACTTTCACGCCTATGTCATTCCCCTCCTCCCTTTTTCTTTTCCTAAACCAGCCAGAAACGTTCGCTTCCGCCTCCACCTAGTGATCATATCAAACATCCCAGCTGCCGACTCACTCAGCACATTCACATCACATATCCTCTCCTCTCCATGCCTTGTCGACCACAATCGATCACAGTAATACCAGTTGACACCGAAACTCGTTCACCCTCGTGTACTAACGCATGCCCCATTTTTTTTTCCCTAAAGCCATTATTCGTCGTCTCCGTTCAACACACAACAAGACGAACTGTCCCCCATTAACCCCAGATTATGTTCTCAAGTTGCCACGGCGTCCACACTTAACATTCCTCTCTCTTTGCACCAAGATTCAATCCCTTCCATCAAAACTACCCGATCATTCACTCGCCCAAACACACACACACACACACACACACACACACACACACACACACACACACACACACACACACACACACACACACACACGATTTTTACTCGTCTTAGGGAGAGGGTGCAGCATCAGGGGGAGACGGCTCAGCCATCACAAAAAGAAGAAAAAAAAATACTTTTTTGGTTTCAATTCTCCCTCTGAAAATGATACTACAGGAGGGGAGGATTGCCAGACCCCCCGTTCCCGCCTCTCGTAGTCGCTTTTACTATTCACGAAAGATGAGTGGATAGAATTGTCCCTCCACTATCCCTGAGGATAGTGGAGACTGAGGAGATGATGTTAGGATGGACTGAAAACATCTCTGAATTATATCGGGACCTGGACGTTCACGAGAGAGAGAGAGAGAGAGAGAGAGAGAGAGAGAGTCGTGCGTGGAAAGGAGAGAACTGGAGCGATGTGATATACAGGAAGGGGACGCGTTGCCTATGAAGTGGACTTGGCGAAACGACTGTAAAGTCTGTGAGTTGGTGTGGCTTTGATGGCGTTGCGTCATACAATGACAGATGAAGGGTTGATATGGATACGTGAGGCCATTCTTCGCTTGTTCCTGTCGCTGCTTCCCAAAAGCATATGTATATATGTATGTACGAAATCAAAACAGACACGTGATTTTTATAAATACTGGAAAAAAGAAAAATGGAAAAGGAACTACGAGATCCTGAGCATTGTCGTGTATTAACACATTTTCAGAGGACAGTTACAGAATCAGAAGACCAAAGGCAAATCAATACACGAAAGCGCTCATATATATATATATATATATATATATATATATATATATATATATATATATATATATATATTTCGTTAACTCTGCGTGGAGAGCTCGTGACCTCCTGAGGGTTAATGACCCACCATCTGAGGGTGGCAGCCACGCTGGGTCAGGTCAGTAAAAGCTGGCCCGCTGTGAACGGACATAGGGGCTCACGGCATCCGTTTTCTATGACCCAAGGTAGGTAGGTCCAACGTTGCTCGGAAAACGTTTTACGACCTCGCGAGCCAGGTCACGTTTTATGACCTCACGAGCCAGGTCACGTTTGAAAACTCTTTGTTAGCTCAGCCGGGTCGAGCCAGGTCCTCCTTCTTCGGCCACAGCTGACAGCAATTTTTTTTTTTGTCCAGATGTGATATTGGCTCTGTCACCGTCAGTGTGAACCCCCACAGGTCACAGCTACCGACCGTGTGAACCCCCACAGGTCACAGCTACCGACCGTGTGAACCCCCACAGGTCACAGCTACCGACCGTGTGAACCCCCACAGGTCACAGCTACCGACCGTGTGAACCCCCACAGGTCACAGCTACCGGCCGTGTGAACCCCCACAGGTCACAGCTACCGACCGTGAGAACCCCCACAGGTCACAGCTACCGACCGTGTGAACCCCACAGGTCACAGCTACCGACCGTGTGAACCCCCCACAGGTCACAGCTACCGACCGTGTGAACCCCCCACAGGTCACAGCTACCGACCGTGTGAACCCCCACAGGTCACAGCTACCGACCGTGTGAACCCCCCACAGGTCACAGCTACCGACCGTGTGAACCCCACAGGTCACAGCTACCGACCGTGTAAACCCCCACAGGTCACAGCTACCGACCGTGTGGACCCCCACAGGTCACAGCTACCGACCGTGTGAACCCCACAGGTCACAGCTACCGACCGTGTGAACCCCCACAGGTCACAGCTACCGACCGTGTGAACCCCCACAGGTCACAGCTACCGACCGTGTGAACCCCCACAGGTTACAGCTACCGACCGTGTGAACCCCCACAGGTCACAGCTACCGACCGTGTGAACCCCCACAGGTCACAGCTACCGACCGTGTGAACCCCCACAGGTCACAGCTACCGACCGTGTGAACCCCCACAGGTCACAGCTACCGACCGTGTGAACCCCCACAGGTCACAGTTACCGACCGTGTGAACCCCCACAGAGCAGCTTAAGCAATAATATATTTATACAACTGGTTCACTGCCAGCGAGATGGGTTCCACGGTAATAAAACCAACAGATAACAGGAGTTTCATGGGATAGAAACCAACTATACATCAAATGGATGGGTTACATAACATACATGAAACTGATGGAACAGAACCAGCATTACGTAGATGGGTTACACACCGCATATATCTTGGATGAAATACAGACGACATATACATATTTCAAGTGGCATTCAGACAGGTACAGTTTACAAAGACGGGAAATTCTTCGTATAGGTTTTAATCTTTCTGGGTGTACGTATGAGATCATGCATTTTCCTCCTCGGTTTCGGGTTTTGGATGCAGGGGAAATATTCTACTGACAAGGTCATGGATGTGTTTGGATGTCATTGGGTGATGCCCCACGGTGGGAGACGCGCATCCAGACGGTGTGGATGTTGGCGAGGAGGCAGTTCAACGTGTTGTCGCTGAGGTAGACGTGTGCTGTAGATGAGGTAGACGTGTGCTGAGGCTGAGGTAGATGTATATATATATTGCAGCTGAAGCATACATGTACTATATGGCTAAGGTAGACGTGTGTTGTAGATGAGGTAGACGTGTGCTACAGATTAGGTAGAGGTGTGTTGTAGATGTGTGTTGTAGGCGAGGTAGACGTGTGCTACAGATGAGGTACAGGTGTGTTGTAGATGAGGTAGACTTTGTGTCTTTACTGAAGTAGATGCGTGTTGTACATCAGGCGTTGCTAGCAATAAGGACACTGGAAAAAAAAATTATATATATATATATATATATATATATATATATATATATATATATATATATATATATATATATATATATATACCATCTCCGGCGCTGCCTTCATATATATTGAAGGTTCACGATTAAACCAGAGGAGATCAGGGGACAAAATCCTTCATAAAGGACTGATTGAGCATCTCCTCTCAACCCGTTAACAATTAAGTCTGCACTGGCGTATGACCAGGTCTTGCACGGAGTGTAGAGTGAAGCCACCCAGCCTTGCGTCAGTAGGTCTGGTGTAGACTGAGCTGGGTGACCGCTCCTGATAGAGACAGATGGTTGAAGGAATCAGTTAGATTTGCGAGTCAGGTGTGAACTGTCATATGTGTTGGTTGCAGGTCTGACTCTGACCTTACTTCCAGTGCTTGTGGGAGTATGTCACGGTTCTAAGTTGGGTCAAACGTACATTCGACCCACACACACACACACACACACACACACACACACACACACAAGACATTGTTATTTGCACAGCTGTAAGAGGTGGAAGTGTTGGAAATGAAATGTTTGAGGACAATATGTGGTGTGAGGTGGTTTGATCGAGGGTAAGAGAGATGTGTGGTAATAAAAAGAGTGTGGTGGAGAGAGCAGAAGAGGGTGTTTTGAAATAGTTTGGTCACATGGAGAGAATGAGTGAGGAAAGATTGACAAAAGAGGATATATGTGTCAGAGGTGGCGGGAACGAGGAGAAGTGGAAGACCAAATTGGAGGTGAAAGGATGGAGTGAAAATGATTTTGAGCGATCGGGGCCTGAACATACACGCGAGTGAAAGGCGTGCAAGGAATAGAGTGAATTGAAACGATGTGGTATACCAGGGTCGACGTGCTGTCAATGGCTTGAACCAGGGCATGTGAAGCGTCTGGGGTAAATCATGGAAGGTTTTGTGGGGCCTGGATGTGGAAAAGGAGCTGTGGTTTCGGTGCATTACACATGACAGCTAGAGACCGAGTGTGAACGAATGTGGCCTTTGTTGTCTTTAACTAGCGCTACCTCGCGCGCGCGCGGGAGTGGGGTTGGGTACCATTTCATGTGTGGCGGGGTGTCGACGAGAATGGATGAAGGCAGCAAGTATGGATATGTACATGTGGATATATGTACATGTTTGTGTATGTATATGTATGTATACGTTTAAATATATAGGTATGTATATGTGCGTGTGTGGGCGTTAATGTATATACATGAGTATGTGGGTGGGTTGGACCACTCTTGCGTTTGTTTCCTTGCGGTATCTCGCTAACGCGGGAGACAGCGACGAAGCATATTAGAATTATATATACATATATATATATATATATATATATATATATATATATATATATATATATATATAGATATATATATATATATATATAATGAAAGGCTTGTGAAGAATGAGAATGGAAAACTTTCGTTTTCTTCAGGAATGATATCCCACACATCGTCTGCCCCTAGTGGCACGTTCAACTAAAGATCTTCACCAGGTGCTCCCCCACCCCTCCACACACACACACACACACACACACACACACACACACACCCACACGTAGCCTGAACGCCCCCGTCACGAGCCGGGACCCGTAATGTGTTTGAAAGCACCGGGTCCATTTCCCGGTCCGTTGCTCAGCCTAACACCACCCACCTGTGGGCTGAAGGTATTCGACTTAGCTTTAACTCTTCCCCAGGTGCTACTGTTCTTGGCCGCGCGTCCTCTCTCTCTCTCTCTCTCTCTCTCTCTCTCTCTCTCTCTCTCTCTCTCTCTCTCTCTCTCTCTCTCTCTCTCGTCTCTTCTCCAGTAATGTGAGTGGAGTGTTTTTCTTCGGGTGGGATACAGGTTCAGGTGTTTTATCTCTCATCCAGGTGTCTTTATTGTGTAGGATCTCGTCTCGTCTGAGTTTGTTTATAAATGGCACCTTTCTCATTGCTTCTCTTCTTTCTTTTTTATAAATTCTTTTTCTCTTTTTCGCGTCGTAACTCTTGCTCTCCCTGAATCTCTCCTGTAATGCGACATCAAAATGTGAGTCATGTTCACGGTGTATTTTTTCCTTCTTTTAGACATCTTTGTCGCCTCTCATATACTGGAGGGTTTCGATCATCCGGTACTGTCTTATCCTCTGTTATAAAGGCAAATTCAGTAACTCTCCATATACTGTTATATGTATACTTCCATCACGCAGTTACTGCCTGTACTAATGAACCACTCGGCTGTCAGTGAAAATCACTTATTTTGGCTGTACTCATCGTGGATTTGGGACACTCCACACACATACACACAAGATTTGGTATGGTTCTCACACGATGGATCATCGTAGATGCGACTGCTCCGACGTTTTTCGATCAGTAGGTATATACTCGTTCCTGGCTCAGTTACGTCAGTCCAGGAGAACATCCACCGAGGACAAGAGTGTCTCTGTATCACTTTATAGGGGAGTAACCTTCAACTTGACGCGTGGACGTCCTGGCGGTGCTCTTTCTTTCCTCTTCTCTTACACTGAAAGTACTTAGACTGTGAGGTGGGGCTGGGAGACGTGGTGTCGCCTCCCATCCATGTTTTTTGGCTTAATACTCCTATCTTCGCTTTTGTACCGATATTCGAAGGCCCTTTTCTTCATTCTCTCTCTCTCTCTCTCTCTCTCTCTCTCTCTCTCTCTCTCTCTCTCTCTCTCTCTCTCTCTCTCTCTCTCTCTCTCTAGCTACGATACCCTGGTATGATAATCTCATTCCTTAAAGTCCTCAATCAGCGTTCCAGACTCCACAAAAGACCGCCGCGTCCAGTCAGTCTGGAAGGTCTTCCATGAATCTGGAAATCTCCATATCCAGGAGGTTTGTGCCTGCGCTTCCATCGGCGCCTCGCCGCCTAGGCTGCCCTGAACACACGGACAGCTGCCGTGCCTAACGGCTCTACAAACCATTTCCTATTGGCTAATGCTGCGAGCCGTTCCCCTTTGCCTAGCCTTCCTACAGCACTGACATTTTGCCTTTTCCAACACTTCCTCTCGCGGATCCCACTCCATTGCCTAATGGTTCGCACCCAGCTTAGCCGGCTATACTCTCCGATCTGATTCGTTTCCCACCATGTCCTTTCCTGTCCTGTCACATCCCATGTGGTTGGCTGTCCTCGAACATAACATGGTCGATTGGCGCTCCGCCATACCTACATCAGATGGTTCTGTTTTAAACCACTGGGAGGAGTGGTTTATATATATATATATATATATATATATATATATATATATATATATATATATATATATATATATATATATTTATTATACTTTATCGCCGTCTCCCGCGTTAGCGAGGTAGCGCAAGGAGAGACACGAAAGAATGGCCCAACCCACCCACATACACATGTATATACATAAACGCCCACACACTCACATATACATACCTATACATCTCAATGTATGCATATGTATATATACACACAGACATATACATATATACACATGTACTTAATTCATACTGTCTGCCCTTATTTATTCTCGTCGCCACCCCGCGACACATGAAATAACAACCCCTTTCCCTCGCATGTGCGCGAGGTATCGCTAGGAAAAGACAACAAAGGCCACATTCGTTCACACTCAGTCTCTAGCTGTCATGTATAATGCACCGAAACCACAGCTCCCTTTCCACATCCAGGCCCCACAGAACTTTCCATGGTTTACCCCAGACGCTTCACATGCCCTTGTTCAATCCATTGACAGCACGTTGACCCCGGTATACCACATCGTTCCAGTTCACTCTATTCCTTGCACGCCTTTCACCCTCCTGCATGTTCAGGCCCCGATCACTCAAAATCTTTTTCACTCCATCCTTCCACCTCCAGTGTCTCCCACTTCTCGTTCCCTCCAACTCTGACACATATATCCTCTTGGTCAATCTTTCCTCTCATTCTCTCCATGTGACCAAACCATTTCAATACATCCTCTTCTGCTCTCTCCACCTCACTCTTTTTATTACCGCACATCTCTCTTTCCCTTTCATTACTTACCACCTCACGCCACATATTGTCTTCAAACATGTTCTATGAAGGTGCGCGTTCATATGCACTGTGTGTGTATATATATATATATATATATATATATATATATATATATATATATATATATATATATATACACACACACACACGTAAATAGTGCATATGAACGCGCAGTACCAAATAACATACATACCTATCTAGATAGATAGACAGACATTTACTGCTATCTCTCGCCTTATGTAGTCAAATTTCAATCACCTTAATCTACTGATATTTTATTTCTTTGTTTGGAATGGTCCATCCTGTTTATGCCCTTTCTCGGCTGTGCTAGACTGCGTCCAACTTTTGTATGTCTTAACATTCCTTCGAAACATGTACGGACAGACCAACCGCAGAACATACTACGAAGCAATGCAAGAAACTCGTCACAATGAAAAGAAAAGAGATGTATAAGAGAAAAAAGTACTTCTATAGTATGAGTGATGGATGAATACAGACGTGATGATGAGTGCAGAAAGTAGACGAAAGCTTCAGAGGTTACATGACAGTAGAGAATGCTTAGGATATTGGACCTCGCGGGTGTAGAACTCCACTTCCCCGTGTAAGTACACATAGGTTATCATAAGTAGGATATCACACACACACACGGCTCTATACCACCTGGTCTATTCCCATAGTCTACCATCAATGTTCGTGGAATTCGGAGGAATGATGTAACCTCTTTACATTTGTTCACGATATGTGTATATGGAATATGTAATTTGAGAATTTTTGCCTTTTTTCTCAGAGTTCACTCCTCCCCCCCCCAAAATATATATATATATATATATATATATATATATATATATATATATATATATATATATATATATATATATATTGTTCTCGACTTCCACACATTCTTCAAGACTCCCAGGATATTCGCCCCCTCCCCCACCCTATGATCCATTTCCGCTTCCATGGTTCCATCCGCTGCCAGATCCACTCCCAGATATCTAAAACACTTTACTTCCTCCAGTTTTTCTCCATTCAAACTTACCTCCCAATTGACTTGACCCTCCACCCTACTGTACCTAATATCCTTGCTCTTATTCACATTTACTCTTAACTTTCTTCTTTCACACACTTTACCAAACTCAGTCACCAGCTTCTGCAGTTTCTCACATGAATCAGCCACCAGCGCTGTATCATCAGCGAACAACAACTGACTCACTTCCCAAGCTCTCTCATCCACAACAGACTTCATACTTGCCCCTCTTTCCAAAACTCTTGCATTCACCTCCCTCGGAAAGCAAAAATGGGTATGTTTGAAGGAATAGTGGCTCCAACAATGTTGTATGGATGCGAGGCGTGGGCTATGGATAGAGTTGTGTGCAGGAGGATGGATGTGCTGGAAATGAGATGTTTGAGGACAATGTGTGGTGTGAGGTGGTTTGATCGAGTAAGTAACGTAAGGGTAAGAGAGATGTGTGGAAATAAAAAGAGCGTGGTTGAGAGAGCAGAAGAGGGTGTTTTGAAATGGTTTGGGCACATGGAGAGAATGAGTGAGGAAAGATTGACCAAGAGGATACATGTGTCGGAGGTGGAGGGAACGAGGAGAAGTGGGAGACCAAATTGGAGGTGGAAAGATGGAGTGAAAAAGATTTTGTGTGATCGGGGCCTGAACATGCAGGAGGGTGAAAGGAGGGCAAGGAATAGAGTGAATTGGATCGATGTGGTATACCGGGGTTGACGTGCTGTCAGTGGATTGAATCAGGGCATGTGAAGCGTCTGGGGTAAACCATGGAAAGCTGTGTAGGTATGTATATTTGCGTGTGTGGACGTATGTATATACATGTGTATGGGGGTGGGTTGGGCCATTTCTTTCGTCTGTTTCCTTGCGCTACCTCGCAAACGCGGGAGACAGCGACAAAGCAAAAAAGAAATATATATATATATATATATATATATATATATATATATATATATATATATATATATATATATATATATATATATATGATTTGGCATGAATGTAATTTTCAACTTGACAAATTTATGACGGCTATTTTTGGAGTCCTTCAGGGGTCGAATGTTGTTCCCTTTTTGTTTTGCCAACGCTAACGCTAGTGAAAATCCCTCAGTAACTGCTACAGCTGCTATGTGACTTGCTGCGTCTTGACATAGAGATGTTTTAAAGGTGTGTAAATATATATATACATATATATATATATATATATATATATATATATATATATATATATATATATATATATATATATATACATACACACACAGGCAGAACTTACCACATTCGAGCACGAATGTCGGGACGTCTGGTGTACATAGGTGTGTTTGTAGGAACTAGGAAAAAGATTCTTTTCATATACTTATTCAAAATGATACAAAAGCCCTATGCAAAAAAAAAAAAGATAGTTGTAAAAACCTGGTTTGTTCTAAATGATTCTAATTCTTAGATTAGAATAATAGAAAGTTCTTTTGTTTTTTTTTTTAGCTCAGTGACTTAATAGTTCTAGATTTTCCTTTTATAAAGATAGCATTTAATAGCCTAATAATCGTTTATGAGTCTTATCTTTATATATAAATCATGTGTTCTGACCCTAAGTTTGGCTTTACACTAGGATGAACTTGAGATGACTTGGGGGAATGTTATCTTTATTGGCTGCATCTTGTAGGGTACACGGGAGGGTTAACCTCAGACCAAATGGCTTCTGGTAGTTGAGTCGTTCATCAATATATTGTGTGTAACGATGTCCGTGTCGTTCAGAAGGAGATGGATCCAGCCAGCAAGGGCAGCAGCAGCACCAACAGCAGCAGCAGCAGCTTCAGCAGCAGCAGCACCAACAGCAGCTGCAACACCAGCAGCAGCAGCAACACCAACAACAACAACAACAACAACAACTCCAGCAACAGCAACAAAACCTCCAACAACAGCAAAACCTCCAACAGCAGCAAAATCTCCAACAACAGCAAAACCTCCAACAACAACAGAATCTCCAACAGCAATTGCAACAACAACAAAACATGCAGCAACAACCACAAAATTTACAACAACAAAGCCTTCAGCAACAGCACAATCTACAACAACAGCAAAACCTACAACAAC
The DNA here is from genome assembly GCF_036320965.1 of Panulirus ornatus. Lineage (NCBI taxonomy): Eukaryota > Metazoa > Arthropoda > Malacostraca > Decapoda > Palinuridae > Panulirus > Panulirus ornatus. The sequence goes on along the minus strand of NC_092225.1, from coordinate 69,738,725 downwards.
AGCAGCAGAATCTGCAGCAACAACACAATCTACAAAAACAGCAAAACCTTCAACAACAACAGCAGCAGCTACAGCAGATACAACAAGCCCAACAACAGCTTCAGCAGCAGACTGCGGGACAACAGCAGAAACTTGGGATATTGTCAGGGATGAAAGGGGACCAGTATGCCTCGGCTTATACTGGCATATCTCCTCCATCAAGACCACTCTCCCGCGAGGATCTGTATGGTCAGCAACACCAGGGTCTTCCTGATGGTCTGCTACAGGGGCCCGGCATGATGCTTCACAGGTCAGTTTACACTTGAGAGCCCCCCTTCACTACCTCCAGACGTTCTGCTACAGGGATCCTTCCATCCCCACAGGTCAGTTTCCAGTTAGGAACCTTCCATAGGCTTTGCCACAGGGAGCCTTCCAGCTCCAGAAGTCATTTTCCAGTTAGGGACTCATCCTGTCGCTCTCCTACGGGGAAGAGGCTCCACAGGTTGAGTTACATATGAGCCTTCCAGACTTACTTATGCCTCTGTTACGTCGAACTGTCATAATGGTGTTCCGAAGTTCTCTCTCCTCAACGCTCTGCCACATGAACCCTGTTTGTTCGTCCAACAGGGCAGTGTCTTTGCATGGACAATGTGTGGTGTGAGGTGGTTTGATCGAGTAAGTAACGTAAGGGTAAGAGAGATGTGTGGAAATAAAAAGAGCGTGGTTGAGAGAGCAGAAGAGGGTGTTTTGAAATGGTTCGGGTACATGGAGAGAATGAGTGAGGAAAGATTGACCAAGAGGATATATGTGTCGGAGGTGGAGGGAACGAGGAGAAGAGGGAGACCAAATTGGAGGTGGAAAGATGGAGTGAAAAAGATTTTGTGTGATCGGGGCCTGAACATGCAGGAGGGTGAAAGGAGGGCAAGGAATAGAGTGAATTGGAGCGATGTGGTATACCGGGGTTGACGTGCTGTCAGTGGATTGAATCAGGGCATGTGAAGCGTCTGGGGTAAACCATGGAAAGCTGTGTAGGTATGTATATTTGCGTGTGTGGACGTATGTATATACATGTGTATGGGGGTGGGTTGGGCCATTTCTTTCGTCTGTTTCCTTGCGCTACCTCGCAAACGCGGGAGACAGCGACAAAGCAAAAAAAAGAAAAAAAAAATATATATATATATATATATATATATATATATATATATATATATATATATATATATATATATTTTTCAAACTATTCGCCATTTCCCGCGTTAGCGAGGTAGCGTTAAGAACAGAGGACTGGGCCTTGGAGGGAATATCCTCACCTGGCCCCCTTCTCTGTTCCTTGTTTTGGAAAATTAAAAAAAATAAACGAGAGGGGAAGATTTCCAGCCCCCCGCTCCCTCCCCTTTTAGTCGCCTTCTACGACACGCAGGGAATACGTGGGAAGTATTCTTTCTCCCCTATCCCCAGGGATATATATATATATATATATATATATATATATATATATATATATATATATATATATATATATATATACCAGCTCCACAGGTCAGTGATTCACGAAGGGCTTCCCACCGACTTTCTATAGGAGTGATTGTCTGCAGGTCAGTACATCAAGATAGCCTTCTCGTCAACCTACCTCAGGAAAGATCCATTCACAGGTCAATACATTACTAGTTGTTTCTTTACTGCGAGGTCGCCTTATGCTACAATTTGCCTTAAGATTAAAGGTATTACTATCCCTTTGTATTTCCCTCTGTGATTCGCTGGTCATATGATCGCTCGCAATCGTACGGGCCACATCAAAGGGAGTGAACAGGCAAGTATGTGTGTGAGTGGCTACAGATAACATCCATGTGTTGATCCTCATTCACTATCTTTTCTGTGATTCCAGAAATATACATATATATATAATTATTTTCATCTTTCAGCGTAAAGAAGAGTTTACTAAAGTCTTTATTAATCTGATTTTCTTTTTTTTGAGGTAAATAACCAATATTTCTTAGAAATATGTTAGACTTAAGTTAGTTAAGGAAACATTATATCCCATCGACTTTGCCATCGACTTCGTGTATGTATCTTGTAATTCTTCAGTTCATATGGCGGGTATACATATGTGTCACCAGAGGTTTATATCGTTGTGGAAGACCTAAGTCATCTATGACCACTGACTGCAACGTTGATAAGATGATAATGTACGGGAGTGTCTTGTGTTTTTCAGACCTGCGCCACTTTCACCAACCGAGCTTCGAGGCGGAGTGATGGTTACTACATCTGGGATGGTCAAGTCTCTCGATCGACCACGCCAGACCTCGGTAAGTCTCTCTCTCTCAATCCTCCCTCTCACCTAATCTCTCTATCTCTCAACCAAGTGCTTTCTTGATCTCGCGAGCCTCATCCGTCGTCACTCTCAATCTCTCTCTCTCACAGCTTCAGTGTTCTGTCCCTCGCGATCTCTCTCTCTCTCTGTCTCTCCCGAACTTCACTTTGCGCTGCCTACACTTTCAGAATCTCTCTGCCAGCATTCATCTTCCTCTCCTCCTCTCCTTCCCTCTATCTCTCTTTCCCACACTTTTGCCGCCCACACTTGCTGTTCTCGACTGGCGCCTTCTTCACTCCAGCACTCGTTTTACTATATTATAGCACTGCGCAGATCACTGACATGATGCTTGATAAAGCGAGATAATTTGCCTTTGTATATTTTTTGGAACGATGTGTAAATAGAAGCGTAACTCACGCGCAGTTTGAACCCGAGGAATGATGAAAGCATATTCAAGTTTCTTTCAGTGTCATGAGTCGGTCGAACCCTCGGGTGATATGCCTTGTACCTTAAGAATCCCATTTTCCGTGACGGAGCGTAAATGCGTCACTGCTTCGTGGGTGCGAGGCGAGAGGGATTGTCTCCACATACACACGTAAGGTACTGTGTATCTTGGAATACATGATCAACAAGATGACTGAACGAATACGTTCGGCCATGGGTTGTTAACGTCTAATGGTTGAACGAGAGTCTTGTTAAATCCACTGCCAATAACCTGTGTTTATTTATGTGTCTTCGTGAGAAGATATGTATTGTGTTTTTTCAGTTACGTTGCATTTGTCTGTTTCGGTGAATATTCTTCCCTAACATCTATGGATATTGTACCACTGTTATCCAACAGTAGAAAATGTTCTTTTATATCTTCAAGTAAGACGAACATTTGATGGGACGAACATCTGGAATGTTACCCGTCATGGTACAATAATTCCGCCACGGAAGATGTTTTTAGATTCAACAAACCATTTGTTGCAAAGCACAAGATAACGCGTGTGTCTCCATAGCAGTCGACACTTCCTGAGCAAAGGACATGATAAGCATGAGATAAGGAAGACTACAGAGGTTGATATGATCCACTAGGGTGTTTCTAAAGCTGATCCTCGAGGTGGGAAGGCTATAGGAAGAAGTGAAGGCAAAAGAAAGCAAAAATATTAGATACGCTGTTCGAGAACATAAGGTATCGTAACGGTCAGTACTCGTTTGGCTGGTCTCCACACAGACACTGTGGGAAGCAGCAGTGAGTCGAGTGCCTTGGGTCCATGTCGTAGAGCTTGGGAGAGCAGTGGAACAGAGAGGGAAGCAGTGTCGTTGTGGACGGAGAGGAATGGATG